>NC_088224.1:13325937-13698437 GCF_036934945.1 Oncorhynchus masou masou
TACAAAAGGTATCTATATCCACAGTAAAACAAGTCCTATATTGACATAACCTGCGGAAGAAGCCGCTGCTCCAAAACGGTTTGCAACTGCACATGAGTACAAAGATCATACTTTTTGGAGAAATGTCCCCTGGTCTGGTGAATCAAAAATAGAACTGTTTGGCCATAATGACCATCATTATGTTTGGAGGAAAAAGGGGGAGGTATGCAAGCCGAAGAACACCATCCCAACCGTGAAGCACGGAGGTGGCAGCATCATGTTGTGAGGGTGCTTTGCTGCAGGAGGGACTGGTGCACTTCACAAAATAGATGCCATCATGAGGATGGAAAATGATGTGGATATATTGAAGCAACATCTCAAGACATCAGTCAGGAAGTTAAATCTTGCTCGCAAATGGGTCTTCCAAATGGACAATGACCTCAAGCATACTTCCAAAGTTGTGGCAAAATGGCTTAAGGACAACACATTCAAGGTATTGAAGTGGCCATCACAAAGCCCTGACCTCAATCCTATAGACAATGTAACGAAAAACAAAAAAAGTGTGTGCGAGCAAGGAGGCCTACAAACCTGACTCAGTTACGCCAGCTCTGTCAGGAGGAATGGGCCAAAATTCACCCAACTTATTGTGGGAAGCTTATTGTGGGAAGGCTACCTGAAACATTTGACCCTAGTTAAACAATTTAAAGGCCATGCTACCAAATACTAATTGAGTGTATGTAAACTTCTGACCCACTGGGAATGTGGGTCAGAAGATGGAAATAAATCATTCTCTCTAATATTATCTGACATTTCACATTCTTAAAATAAAGTGATGATCCTAACTGACCAAAGACAGGGCATTTTTACTAGGATGAAATGTCAGGAATTGTGAAAAACTGAGTTTAATGGCTAAGGTGCATGTAAACCTCTGACTTCAACTGTAGATGGGTCATAAATAGATTGGTCATAGACTTCAGCCATAAAAGAGGACAGACAGAAAGACTTTCCTAACAATGACCCATGCTAAAACTATGACAATGTGTCATGTCATTTAACAGATGCTCTTATCCTCTCCTTCCTCTTCTTATTCTCTCTCCTTCCTCTTCTTATCCTCTCTCCTTCCTCTTCTTATCCTCTCCTTCCTCTTCTTATCCTCTCTCCTTCCTCTTCTTATTCTCTCTCCTTCCTCTTCTTATCCTCTCTCCTTCATCTTCTTATTCTCTCTCCTTCCTCTTCTTATCCTCTCTCCTTCCTCTTCTTATCCTCTCTCCTTCCTCTTCTTATTCTCTCTCCTTCCTCTTCTTATCCTCTCTCCTTCCTCTTCTTATCCTCTCTCCTTCCTCTTCTTATCCTCTCTCCTTCTTCTTCTTATCCCCTCTCCTTCCTCTTCTTATCCCCTCTCCTTCCTCTTCTTATCCCCTCTCCTTCCTCTTCTTATCCTCTCTCCTTCCTCTTCTTATCCTCTCTCCTTCCTCTTCTTATCCCCTCTCCTTCCTCTTCTTATCCCCTCTCCTTCCTCTTCTTATCCTCTCTCCTTCCTCTTCTTATCCTCTCTCCTTCCTCTTCTTATTCTCTCTCCTTCCTCTTCTTATCCTCTCTCCTTCCTCTTCTTATCCTCTCCTTCCTCTTCTTATCCTCTCTCCTTCCTCTTCTTATTCTCTCTCCTTCCTCTTCTTATCCTCTCTCCTTCATCTTCTTATTCTCTCTCCTTCCTCTTCTTATCCTCTCTCCTTCCTCTTCTTATCCTCTCTCCTTCCTCTTCTTATTCTCTCTCCTTCCTCTTCTTATCCTCTCTCCTTCCTCTTCTTATTCTTTCTCCTTCCTCTTCTGATCCTCTCTCCTTCCTCTTCTTATTCTCTCTCCTTCCTCTTCTTATCCTCTCTCCTTCCTCTTCTTATCCTCTCTCCTTCCTCTTCTTATCCTCTCCTTCCTCTTCTTATTCTCTCTCCTTCCTCTTCTTGTTCTCTCTCCTTCCTCTTCTTATCCCCTCTCCTTCCTCTTCTTATCCCCTCTCCTTCCTCTTCTTATCCCCTCTCCTTCCTCTTCTTATCCCCTCTCCTTCCTCTTCTTATCCCCTCTCCTTCCTCTTCTTATCCCCTCTCCTCCCTCTTCTTATCCTCTCTCCTTCCTCTTCTTATCCTCTCTCCTTCCTCTTCTTATCCCCTCTCCACCCTCTTCTTATCCCCTCTCCTTCCTCTTCTTATTCTCTCTCCTTCCTCTTCTTATCCTCTCTCCTTCCTCTTCTTATCCTCTCTCCTTCCTCTTCTTATTCTCTCTCCTTCCTCTTCTTATCCTCTCCTTCCTCTTCTTATTCTCTCTCCTTCCTCTTCTTATCCTCTCCTTCCTCTTCTTATTCTCTCTCCTTCCTCTTCTTATCCTCTCTCCTTCCTCTTCTTATCCCCTCTCCTTCCTCTTCTTATTCTCTCTCCTTCCTCTTCTTATTCTCTCTCCTTCCTCTTCTTATCCTCTCTCCTTCCTCTTCTTATCCCCTCTCCTTCCTCTTCTTATCCTCTCTCCTTCCTCTTCTTATTCTCTCTCCTTCCTCTTCTTATCCTCTCTCCTTCCTCTTCTTATCCTCTCTCCTTCCTCTTCTTATCCTCTCTCCTTCCTCTTCTTATTCTCTCTCCTTCCTCTTCTTATCCTCTCTCCTTCCTCTTCGTATCCTCTCTCCTTCCTCTTCGTATCCTCTCTCCTTCCTCTTCGTATCCTCTCTCCTTCCTCTTCGTATCCTCTCTCCTTCATCTTCTTATTCTCTCTCCTTCCTCTTCGTATCCTCTCTCCTTCCTCTTCTTATCCTCTCTCCTTCCTCTTCTTATCCTCTCTCCTTCCTCTTCTTATTCTCTCTCCTTCCTCTTCTTATCCTCTCTCCTTCCTCTTCTTATTCTCTCTCCTTCCTCTTCTTATCCTCTCTCCTTCCTCTTCTTATCCTCTCTCCTTCCTCTTCTTATCCTCTCTCCTTCCTCTTCTTATCCTCTCTCCTTCCTCTTCTTATTCTCTCTCCTTCCTCTTCTTATCCTCTCTCCTTCCTCTTCGTATCCTCTCTCCTTCCACTTCGTATCCTCTCTCCTTCCTCTTCGTATCCTCTCTCCTTCCTCTTCGTATCCTCTCTCCTTCCTCTTCGTATCCTCTCTCCTTCCTCTTCGTATCCTCTCTCCTTCCTCTTCATATCCTCTCTCCTTCCTCTTCGTATCCTCTCTCCTTCTCCTTCCTCTCCTTATCTCCTTCATCTACTTATCCTCTCCTTCCTCTCTTCTTATCATTCCCTTCCTCTCATCTCATCTTCTTCTTATCCGCTCCTTCCTCTTCTTATCCGCTCTCCCTCTCCTTCCACTTCTTATCCTCTCCTTCCTCTTCTTTTCCTCTTCATATCTCCTTCCTCTTCTTATTCTCTCCCTCCTCTCTTCTTACCCTCTCCTTCCTCTCTTCTTAACCTCTCCTTCCTCTCTTCTTATCCTCTCCTTATCCTTCCCTTCCTATCTTCTTATCATTCCTCTCCTTCCCCTCTTCTTATCCTTCCCTTCCTATCTTCTTATCATTCCTCTCCTTCCCCTCTTCTTATCCTTCCCTTCCTATCTTCTTATCATTCCTCTCCTTCCTCTCTTCTTATCCTCTCCTTATCCTTCCCTTCCTATCTTCTTATCATTCCTCTCCTTCCCCTCTCCTTATCTGTCCCTTCCTATCTTCTTATCATTCCTCTCCTTCCCCTCTTCTTACCCTCTCCTTCCTCTCATCTTATCTTCTTCTTATCCTTTACTTATCCTCTCCTTCCTCTCTTCTTATCCTCTCCTTCCTCTCCTTATCCTTCCCTTCCTATCTTCTTATCATTCCTCTCCTTCCCCTCTTCTTATCCTTCCCTTCCTATCTTCTTATCATTCCTCTCCTTCCTCTCCTTATCCGTCCCTTCCTATCTTCTTATTATTCCTCTCCTTCCCCTCTTCTTACCCTCTCCTTCCTCTCATCTTATCTTCTTCTTATCCTTTACTTATCCTCTCCTTCCTCTCTTCTTATCCTCTCCTTACCCTCTCCTTCCTCTCTTCTTACCCTCTCCTTCCTCTCTTCTTATCCTTCCCTTCCCTTCCTCTCTTCTTATCCTATCCTTCCTCTCATCTTATCTTCTTATCCTCTCCTTCCTCTTCTTATCCTTTACTTATCCTCTCCTTCCTCTTCTTATCCTCTACTTATCCTCTCCTTCCTCTTCTTAGCCTCTCCTTATCTCCATCCTCCTATTATAATCTCCTTCCTCTCTTCTTATCCTCTCCTTCTCCTTCCGCTTTTCTTATCGTCTCCATCCTCTTCTTATCCTCTCCTCCTTCTTCTCTTCATTATTGTCTTCTCCCTCTCTTCTTATCCTTCCCTTCCTCTCTTCTTATCCTCTCCTTCCTCTTGTCTTATCCTCTCCTCCTTCTTCTCTTCTTTATCATCTCCTCCCTCTCTTCTTATCCTTCCCTTCCTCTCTTCTTATCCTCTACTTATCCTCTCCTTCCTCTCTTCTTATCCTCTCCTTCTCCTTCCGCTTTTCTTATCTTCTCCATCCTCTCTTCTCATCCTCTCCTCCTTCTTCTCTTCATTATGTTCTCCATCCTCTCTCCATTATCTTCTCCTCCTTCATCTCTTCATTATCTTCCCCTTCCTCTCCTTATCCCTCAGCTTTTCCTCTATCCTGCTGCATTTCCCTCTCCTTTACCCTTCTCCATCTCCTTCTACCCCTCCTCTCCCCTTCCCCCTATAGATAACTACTGACTGACATATGGCGTGCTGAAGCATATGCAGGGTGACAATAGGGTGCTTTAAATTCACATGTTGTTTTTTCCATGGGGACAAAGAAAGCCGTTTAAAGTGGGAGCCTGGCTAGTTGTGGAATTGACTGCTGTCGGACCTAGCCTCCTCAGCAGCTGCTCAAGCAAACTAATCACATCAGCTGTGGGTTCTATGGGCAACGTGTGAAAGGGAGCTGACCCCTGTATAGTCATGATACACACAAAAATGCACATATGTGCAAACGTACAAACTGGGGTTGCAAAATGTTGAGAACTTTCAATAAATTCCCTGGTTTTCCAGAGATCCTGGTTGGATGATTCCGGATTTCCTGTTTATTCCCTCATTATTCCGGATTTCCTGTTTACTCCCTCATGATTCCATGAATCCTCCAACTGGGACTTCAGAAAAACCAGGGAACATGTTGAATGTTGCCAGAATTTTGCAACCCCTAGTACAAATACCCAAACGAAGACAAACACCCAAACGAAGACAAACACCCAAATGAAGAAAAACACCCAAACACACATGCACACACACACACACACAGCATCCAATCATTTAGAAGCTTGAATCTCATGGTAACGTCCCGGTCATCTGTCACAGACATGTTTCTAAATGTTACTACTCGCTATGTGGGGAAATGCCACTTCTATGGCAGGTGTGGTGCCCTTTAAGAGAGCATAACTTGCTGAATTGCACAAGAAAGACAAACAACAAGTAAAACAAGAGGGGAGGGGGGGCATTGGGAAGGTTGGAAGCAGTTTACTTCAGGCAGCACAGCACAGAACAGCACAGCCCAGTCCTACCCAACACAACAGTCAGTCAAGAAGGATTAAAGAACAACAGTGAGAAGCTAAACACTCTACTATTCAAACTGACACAGAGGATACCAAGGAGAGAAGACCGGTAGATGGTGAAGAGGATACCAAGGAGAGAAGACAGGTAGATGGTGAAGAGGATACCAAGGAGAGAAGACCGGTAGACGGTGAAGAGGATACCAAGGAGAGAAGACGGGTAGATGGTGAAGAGGATACCAAGGAGAGAAGACCGGTAGATGGTGAAGAGGATACCAAGGAGAGAAGACAGGTAGATGGTGAAGAGGATACCAAGGAGAGAAGACGGGTAGATGGTGAAGAGGATACCAAGGAGAGAAGACGGGTAGATGGTGAAGAGGATACCAAGGAGAGAAGACGGGTAGACGGTGAAGAGGATACCAAGGAGAGAAGACGGGTAGATGGTGAATAGGATACCAAGGAGAGAAGACATGTAGATGGTGAAGAGGATACCAAGGAGAGATAACAAGTAGATGGTGAAGAGGATACCAAGGAGAGATAACAAGTAGATGGTGAAGAGGATACCAAGGAGAGAAGACATGTAGATGGTGAAGAGGATACCAAGGAGAGATAACAAGTAGATGGTGAAGAGGATACCAAGGAGAGACGACAGGTAGACGGTGAAGAGGATACCAAGGAGAGATAACAAGTAGATGGTGAAGAGGATACCAAGGAGAGAAGACAGGTAGACGGTGAAGAGGATACCAAGGAGAGATAACAAGTAGATGGTGAATAGGATACCAAGGAGAGAAGACAGGTAGACGGTGAAGAGGATATAATGGAGGGAGGAGGAGGAAAGAAAAGAGAAGGAGGAAGAAGAAGAAATAGCACAATAAAGAAGGGAGGAGGAAAGCAGGGGATGAGTAGTAGTGGAAGTTAGGAGGCAGTAGCAGTGATAGTACCTGGAGCACAGCACATGGGAAAGGGGCTGCAGGCGGGTCTGGGCTCCACAGGAGCTGGTCCCTCTGCTCTCTGTCTCCCGGGCCCCACGGGAGCTGGTCCCTCTGCTCTCTGTCTCCCGGGCCCCACGGGAGCTGGTCCCTCTGCTCTCTGTCTCCCAGGCCACACTGCCTGCCAACACCCAGAGGTCTCACAGAAACACATAGAGGCCAGGGCTTCCACCTTCCCCTACACAACACTAAACACCCCACTGACTAACCAATCAACGTCTACTCCACACTGCCCCTGATCCTCTTCACCTAGGACCAGGTCTGATCCACACAGCTCTAGTTCAGTCCACCCTCTCCCCCAGTCTACTCCACCACTCAAGCCCAGGTCCAGAATCAGCACTTGGATCTGGAAGGGGGAAAGAGCTCAGAGAAACACATCCAGGACATCCAGAGAGAGGGTGTCCCAGCCAAGCACTGGCCCAGTTTAAGGACTGACATGCGGACAGGAGTAACAAGGTGGAGATGGATCAACACTTTGTTGTTAAGACGTTTCCCATCCACTCCACTGAACCTGAATATACAGGTACCTAGGTTGTTCTGCTGCTTCTGTCCCTGGGTAGCCCCTTCTGTTCGTCTGTCTGGCTGGTCAGCCTTACCAAGCCACTCGCTGTGAGCCTCCCCCAGAATACTAATCCTGCCCCCCGGCCCTCGCCCCATAACCAACACAGGAGAGGAAAAAAGGAGAGCAGAGTCAGAAAAGTATTCCACAACAACACAAGTAACTACACTTCCCTTGCTCCACTCTGTATACATCCCGATGCAAGAGGCCATTAATATGCTAATCTGAGCCACCGCCCTGCAAATAAACACTGACCCTGGGTCAGCTATACAACCACAGCACATCCCCTACCACCAGAGGAGGCCCTGTGTGTGTGTACATCAAGATACCCATCCCCAAGCGCCTGGCAACACACCAAGTACCTCCACTCCACCACTCCTCCTCCACTCCCACCCTCTTCTTATCAGATCCAATAGGAGTGATAACTAGGGCAGGAGGATCATGATCGAGGTTTAGAGGAGATCGAGGTTTAGAGGAGATCGAGGTTTTGTTTTGTGTTTCTCCATCTGAAAAAACCCTCCAGGTAAAATCAATCCACATCCCACACAGAGGAGAAAGCAGAGGAGGAGAAAGCAGAGGAGGAGAAAGCAGAGGAGGAGAAAGCAGAGGAGGAAAAAGGAGAGGAGGAGAAAGCAGAGGAGGAGAAAGGAGAGGAGGAGAAAGGAGAGGAGGAGAAAGCAGAGGAGGAGAAAGGAGAGGAGGAAAAAGGAGAGGAGGAAAAAGGAGAGGAGGAGAAAGGAGAGGAGGAGAAAGCAGAGGAGGAGAAAGCAGAGGAGGAGAAAGCAGAGGAGGAGAAAGCAGAGGAGGAGAAAGGAGAGGAGGAAAAAGCAGAGAAGGAGAAAGTAGAGGAGGAGAAAGGAGAGGAGAAGAAAGGAGGAGAAAGGAGAGGAGGAGAAAGGAGAGGAGGAGAAAGGAGAGGAGGAGAAAGGAGCAAATGATGAAAGGTTTACTATCACCAACACTCCTTTTTAGGGTTACGCCAACACAGGGAAACAGAAGGCTATAGTTTGCTACGGGGCAAGTGTCGTGTTGTGTGTGTGTGTGTGTGTGTGTGTGTGTGTGTGTGTGTGTGTGTGTGATGTGTGTGTGTGTGTGTGTGTGTATGTGTGTATGTGTGAGAGAGATGAGTGAACAAGAGCGGTCATCCATGACACCAGTACCTCCCTCATACTAGGCCAAGCAGCTTTCACATAAGACATTGCTTGTACAGTAGTCTACTTGACAGGGGAAATTGAATTACTGTGTGTGTGTCCATCACATGCCTGTTTCCCTGTGTCTCTCTGTGGTCTGAATGAGGAGGAACCCCATGCCTGTTTCCCTGTGTCTCTCTGTGGTCTGAATGAGGGGGAACCCCATGCCTGTTTCCCTGTGTCTCTCTGTGGTCTGAATGAGGAGGAACCCCATGCCTGTTTCCCTGTGTCTCTCTGTGGTCTGAATGAGGAGGAACCCCATGCCTGTTTCCCTGTGTCTCTCTGTGGTCTGAATGAGGGGGAACCCCATGCCTGTTTCCCTGTGTCTCTCTGTGGTCTGAATGAGGAGGAACCCCATGCCTGTTTCCCTGTGTCTCTCTGTGGTCTGAATGAGGAGGAACCCCATGCCTGTTTCCCTGTGTCTCTCTGTGGTCTGAATGAGGGGGAACCCCATGCCTGTTTCCCTGTGTCTCTCTGTGGTCTGAATGAGGAGGAACCCCATGCCTGTTTCCCTGTGTCTCTCTGTGGTCTGAATGAGGAGGAACCCCATGCCTGTTTCCCTGTGTCTCTCTGTGGTCTGAATGAGGGGGAACCCCATGCCTGTTTCCCTGTGTCTCTCTGTGGTCTGAATGAGGAGGAACCCCATGCCTGTTTCCCTGTGTCTCTCTGTGGTCTGAATGAGGAGGAACCCCATGCCTGTTTCCCTGTGTCTCTCTGTGGTCTGAATGAGGGGGAACCCCATGCCTGTTTCCCTGTGTCTCTCTGTGGTCTGAATGAGGGGGAACCCCATGCCTGTTTCCCTGTGTCTCTCTGTGGTCTGAATGAGGAGGAACCCCAGGAGATCTGGCAGCATGAAGCCAACCATGGATTTATTACCAGGGATCTCCCTCTCTCTCAACCATCTCACACACAAGCTTTATGCCTGACAAGTCACTAAAAGAAGTGGAGAAATAAGAAAGAAAGAAAAAAGAGAAAGAGGAGGGAGAGAAAAAAAGAGGTAGCGAGGGAGAGAGAGAGATGGAAGGTAGCGAGAGAGAGAGAGAGATGGAAGGTAGCGAGAGAGAGAGAGAGAGATGGAAGGTAGCGAGAGAGAGAGAGAGAGAGAGAGATGAAAGGTAGCGCGAGAGAGAGAGAGATGGAAGGTAGCGAGAGAGAGAGAGATGGAAGGTAGCAAGAGAGAGAGATGGAAGGTAGCGAGAGAGAGAGATGGAAGGTAGCGAGAGAGAGAGAGAGAGAGAGAGAGAGATGGAAGGTAGCGAGAGAGAGAGAGAGATGGAAGGTAGAGAGAGAGAGATGGAAGGTAGCGAGAGAGAGAGAGAGAGATGGAAGGTAGCGAGAGAGAGAGAGGGAAGGTAGCGAGAGAGAGAGAGAGGGAAGGTAGCGAGAGAGAGAGAGAGAGGGAAGGTAGCGAGAGAGAGAGAGAGAGATGAAAGGTAGCGCGAGAGAGAGAGAGATGGAAGGTAGCGAGAGAGAGAGAGATGGAAGGTAGCAAGAGAGAGAGATGGAAGGTAGCGAGAGAGAGAGATGGAAGGTAGCGAGAGAGAGAGAGAGAGAGAGAGAGATGGAAGGTAGCGAGAGAGAGAGAGAAGGTAGAGAGAGAGAGATGGAAGGTAGCGAGAGAGAGAGAGAGAGATGGAAGGTAGCGAGAGAGAGAGAGAGAGGGAAGGTAGCGAGAGAGAGAGAGAGGGAAGGTAGCGAGAGAGAGAGAGAGGGGAAGGTAGCGAGAGAGAGAGAGAGAGGGAAGGTAGCGAGAGAGAGAGAGAGAGGGAAGGTAGCGAGAGAGAGAGAGAAGGTAGCGAGAGAGAAAGAGAGTGAAGGTAGCGAGAGAGAGAGAGCAATATGCAATAAAAATCACAGTATCGAATCACTATACATATCACATGGGCACCTATATCATATCATGAGGTCCCTGGCAATCCCCAGCCCTAATCCCTATAGAGTGTACTACTTTTGACCACAGCCATAGGGACTATGGTACCTATTTAGGACAAAGAATATGATTTTCATATCCAGCAGACTACCCAGACACTTTGGTAACAATCGTTGAGAATAACACTAAGCATTTTGGACTGCTCATGGTCGGCACAAACAATGAAAATTGTTCACCCAAAGTTTCATCTATGGATAATATTATAGCCTTATAGATAGTGGAGAAAATAACCTGATTCCCTGTGTTGTAGACTACGTTTGATTATACCCCATAGGGCCCTGGTCCAAAGCAGTGTGCTATGAAGGACATAGGGTGCCATTTGAGAGTCAACCTGTTTTCATGTAAACTAGCACGTGGCACCACAGACTAGCCTGCGTGGCCAAGTTTATTTAGAAGGCAGAGAGTTATGCTGCTGTTTGTTGAATCATTTTCTTCTTACTGAGGAGGAGCCGTGTCTGACTGCTGCCTCTACAATAGGTATTCACGTGGACTGCTGCATCTACAATAGGTATTCACGTGGACTGCTGCATCTACAATAGGTATTCACGTGGACTGCTGCATCTACAATAGGACTGCTGCATCTACAATAGGTATTCACGTGGACTGCTGCATCTACAATAGGTATTCACGTGGACTGCTGCATCTACAATAGGTATTCACGTGGACTGCTGCATCTACAATAGGTATTCATATGGACTGCTGCATCTACAATAGGTATTCATGTGGACTACTGTATCTACAATAGGTATTCATGTGGACTGCTGCATCTACAATAGGTATTCACGTGGTCTGCTGCATCTACAATAGGTATTCACGTGGACTGCTGCATCTACAATAGGTATTCACGTGGACTGCTGCATCTACAATAGGTATTCACGTGGACTGCTGCATCTACAATAGGTATTCATGTGGACTACTGTATCTACAATAGGTATTCACGTGGACTGCTGCATCTACAATAGGACTGCTGCATCTACAATAGGTATTCACGTGGACTGCTGCATCTACAATAGGTATTCATGTGGACTACTGTATCTACAATAGGTATTCACGTGGACTGCTGCATCTACAATAGGTATTCATGTGGACTACTGTATCTACAATAGGTATTCATGTGGACTGCTGCATCTACAATAGGTATTCATGTGGACTACTGTATCTACAATAGGACTGCTGCATCTACAATAGGTATTCATGTGGACTACTGTATCTACAATAGGTATTCATGTGGACTGCTGCATCTACTATAGGTATTCATATGGACTACTGTATCTACAATAGGTATTCATGTGGACTGCTGCATCTACAATAGGACTGCTGCATCTACGACAGGTATTCATGTGGACTGCTGCATCTACAACAGGTATTCATGTGGACTGCTGCATCTACAACAGGTATTCATGTGGACTGCTGCATCTACAATAGGTATTCATGTGGACTGCTGCATCTACAATAGGTATTCATGTGGACTGCTGCATCTACAATAAGACTACTGTATCTACAATAGGTATTCATGTGGACTGCTGTATCTACAATAGGTATTCATGTGGACTGCTGCATCTACAATAGGTATTCATGTGGACTGCTGTATCTACAATAGGTATTCATGTGGACTGCTGCATCTACAATTGGTATTCATGTGGTATTCATGCCCATCTGGGCAGGGGAATCGAGGGGGGACAGAGCCCCCAGAAACAGCCGTGTCAGACACACAAAGGGGGCTATGACTGCACCCCATGGAGAGGGAGAGGTGCTCCTCCGTTTCAGCTATTCAGAGGGTCACATCCGGCCCCCTGTTCCCAAACACAAAGCCTCTCACTATCCCCTCCTCCTTGATTCCTATTCCCATAGCAGGAGCCCAGGCTGGGACATGTGTTACCAATCCACACAGACAACAGATTGGAAGCACTGGGTGAGAAGTAGGCATTTGCAACCATGCACACACAGAGACACACACACACACACACACACACACACACACACACACACAGAAACACACATGGCCCGTATGGTTCAGTGGAGCATGCCGTCATCAGCTGAATATGTCTCGTCTGCTGGTCCTGGAAGCTAAGACAGACAGATGTACTGTTAGGGTCTTTAAGGCCATGGTTCCACTGTTACTAAGACAGACAGATGTACTGTTAGGGTCTTTAAGGCCATGGTTCCACTGTTACTAAGACAGACAGATGTACTGTTAGGGTCTCTAAGGCCATGGTTCCACGGTTACTAAGACAGACAGATGTACTGTTAGAGACCCTAAGGCCATGGTTCCACGGTTACTAAGACAGACAGATGTACTGTTAGGGTCTTTAAGGCCATGGTTCCACTGTTACTAAGACAGACAGATGTACTGTTAGGGTCTCTAAGGCCAAGGTTCCACGGTTACTAAGACAGACAGATGTACTGTTAGAGACCCTAAGGCCATGGTTCCACGGTTACTAAGACAGACAGATGTACTGTTAGGGTCTTTAAGGCCATGGTTCCACGGTTACTAAGACAGACAGATGTACTGTTAGAGACCCTAAGGCCATGGTTCCACGGTTACTAAGACAGACAGATGTACTGTTAGGGTCTCTAAGGCCATGGTTCCACGGTTACTAAGACAGACAGATGTACTGTTAGAGACCCTAAGGCCATGGTTCCACGGTTACTAAGACAGACAGATGTACTGTTAGGGTCTCTAAGGCCATGGTTCCACGGTTACTAAGAAAGGCAGATGTACTGTTAGGGTCTCTAAGGCCATGGTTCCACGGTTACTAAGACAGACAGATGTACTGTTAGGGTCTCTAAGGCCAAGGTTCCACGGTTACTAAGACAGACAGATGTACTGTTAGGGTCTCTAAGGCCATGGTTCCATGGTTACTAAGACAGACAGATGTACTGTTAGGGTCTCTAAGGCCATGGTTCCACGGTTACTAAGACAGACAGATGTACTGTTAGGGTCTTTAAGGCCATGGTTCCACGGTTACTAAGACAGACAGATGTACTGTTAGGGTCTTTAAGGCCATGGTTCCACAGTTACTAAGACAGACAGATGTACTGTTAGAGACCCTAAGGCCATGGTTCCACGGTTACTAAGACAGACAGATGTACTGTTAGAGACCCTAAGGCCATGGTTCCACGGTTACTAAGACAGACAGATGTACTGTTAGGGTCTCTAAGGCCATGGTTCCACGGTTACTAAGTCAGACAGATGTACTGTTAGGGTCTTTAAGGCCATGGTTCCACGGTTACTAAGTCAACTCAAATTATGTGGATTAGAATGACAAATGACTTGTATAACTAGGGAGGAGAAACTGTCAACAACAACAGAATACGGGCACGCACGCTCACACAAATAAGCAGCATGTGTATCTGGTCTGTAAAAGTCTTTATTGTCATTGAAAAGCTATGAGTGGCACACTAACTAACAGACCGTCTGAATCCAGGACAGACCATCATGTTTCAGTGTCACTAACTAACACACTGAGTCTGAATCCAGGACAGACCATCATGTTTCAGTGTCACTAACTAACACACTGAGTCTGAATCCAGGACAGACCATCATGTTTCAGTGTCACAAACTAACACACTGAGTCTGAATCCAGGACAGACCATCATGTTTCAGTGTCACTAACTAACACACGGAGTCTGAATCCAGGACAGACCATCATGTTTCAGTGTCACTAACTAACACACTGAGTCTGAATCCAGGACAGACCATCATGTTTCAGTGTCACTAACTAACACACTGAGTCTGAATCCAGGACAGACCATCATGTTTCAGTGTCACTAACTAACACACTGAGTCTGAATCCAGGACAGACCATCATGTTTCAGTGTCACTAACTAACACACTGAGTCTAAATCCAGGACAGACCATCATGTTTCAGTGTCACTAACTATCACACTGAGTCTGAATCCAGGACAGACCATCATGTTTCAGTGTCACTAACTAACACACTGAGTCTGAATCCAGGACAGACCATCATGTTTCAGTGTCACTAACTATCACACTGAGTCTGAATCCAGGACAGACCATCATGTTTCAGTGTCACTAACTAACACACTGAGTCTGAATCCAGGACAGACCATCATGTTTCAGTGTCACTAACTAACACACTGAGTCTGAATCCAGGACAGACCATCATGTTTCAGTGTCACTAACTATCACACTGAGTCTGAATCCAGGACAGACCATCATGTTTCAGTGTCACTAACTAACACACTGAGTCTGAATCCAGGACAGACCATCATGTTTCAGTGTCACTAACTAACACACAGTCTGAATCCAGGACAGACCATCATGTTTCAGTGTCACTAACTAACACACTGAGTCTGAATCCAGGACAGACCATCATGTTTCAGTGTCACTAACTAACACACTGAGTCTGAATCCAGGACAGACCATCATGTTTCAGTGTCACTAACTAACACACTGAGTCTGAATCCAGGACAGACCATCATGTTTCAGTGTCACAAACTAACACACTGAGTCTGAATCCAGGACAGACCATCATGTTTCAGTGTCACTAACTAACACACTGAGTCTGAATCCAGGACAGGTCATCATGTTTCAGTGTCACTAACTAACACACTGAGTCTGAATCCAGGACAGACCATCATGTTTCAGTGTCACTAACTAACAGACAGTCTGAATCCAGGACAGACCATCATGTTTCAGTGTCACAAACTATCACACTGAGTCTGAATCCAGGACAGACCATCATGTTTCAGTGTCACTAACTAACACACTGAGTCTGAATCCAGGACAGACCATCATGTTTCAGTGTCACTAACTAACACACTGAGTCTGAATCCAGGACAGACCATCATGTTTCAGTGTCACTAACTAACACACTGAGTCTGAATCCAGGACAGACCATCATGTTTCAGTGTCACTAACTAACACACTGAGTCTGAATCCAGGACAGACCATCATGTTTCAGTGTCACTAACTAACACACTGAGTCTGAATCCAGGACAGACCATCATGTTTCAGTGTCACTAACTAACACACTGAGTCTGAATCCAGGACAGACCATCATGTTTCAGTGTCACTAACTAACACACTGAGTCTGAATCCAGGACAGACCATCATGTTTCAGTGTCACTAACTAACACACTGAGTCTGAATCCAGGACAGACCATCATGTTTCAGTGTCACAAACTAACACACTGAGTCTGAATCCAGGACAGACCATCATGTTTCAGTGTCACTAACTAACACACTGAGTCTGAATCCAGGACAGACCATCATGTTTTAGTGTCACAAACTAACACACTGAGTCTGAATCCAGGACAGACCATCATGTTTCAGTGTCACTAACTAACAGACAGTCTGAATCCAGGACAGACCATCATGTTTCAGTGTCACTAACTAACACACTGAGTCTGAATCCAGGACAGGTCATCATGTTTCAGTGTCACTAACTAACACACTGAGTCTGAATCCAGGACAGACCATCATGTTTCAGTGTCACTAACTAACACACTGAGTCTGAATCCAGGACAGACCATCATGTTTCAGTGTCACTAACTAACACAGTCTGAATCCAGGACAGACCATCATGTTTCAGTGTCACTAACTAACACACTGAGTCTGAATCCAGGACAGGTCATCCATCCCACAGCTGTCAGTACAGCCTATACATCTTACCCTCCTGTTGCAGTTCAGGTTTCCCCCATGATCCTTTTCACCATTATTGCCATTATCTCTGCAGTCACTTCAATGAACTGTGTGTGTGTGTGTGTGTGTGTGTGTGTGTGTGTGTGTGTGTGTGTGTGTGTGTGTGTGTGTGTGTGTGTGTGTGTGTGTGTGTGTGTGTGTGTGTGTGTGTGTGTGTGTGTGTGTGTGTGAGAGAGAGAGAGAGAGAGAGAGAGCATGCGGGCTGTGTTTCATAAGCTCAGAAGGGCCAGACACAGTTCAAGGTTAGGCTACGCTGTCACGTGGTTACAGCACAGAGTCATGGAGTTTGAGCGTGGCATACTCTAATGTTTACAAACTACTGTAGCTTAGGATTGGGCGGTATCCTCATTTTCATACCGTTCATGTACCATACCGGGGTATACGGTACTACCGGCAGTACACAAAAGGGCCGCTATTTCTTTCCAAATGTAAAAGAATAAAATTATGATTATTATTATTATTGACGCACAAAACTAATTTAGGCAGCAGAGATGTTGACTCTGCTGTAACCAAGAAGCTTGATCTTGCAACCTAGTCACTTAGCGAGCAAATTAACAAACCACATGCATGGCTGGAGCCCTGAGGTGAAGATCATTGATTCGGCACATCTTAGATCGGTAATTTATGGCATTATACGACCCATGTAACCCAGCCCAGATGAAACATAGAAACAGGGATTATTCATGACTTCCTTGCCTTTACAATATAACAAGTCATTTCCATAACAACACCATTAAATTGTTTGAACCTCTAATTAGGATTCCCTTGGTGATGATTGCCTTGGTGATGATTGCAATTTAGAGGGCTTGCTAAAGAGGGCGTGAGCCATGAACATCAGTGCAGTGACCACCTCATGATCCTAACCACCATCAGACCTGGGATGAGGAGAGACGGAGGGTTATTTAGTCTAAACATCAGGCCTGGGATGAGGAGAGACAGAGGGTTATTTAGTCTAAACATCAGGCCTGGGATGAGGAGAGACAGAGGGTTATTTAGTCTAAACATCAGGCCTGGGATGAGGAGAGACAGAGGGTTATTTAGTCTAAACATCAGGCCTGGGATGAGGAGAGACAGAGGGTTATTTAGTCTAAACATCAGGCCTGGGATGAGGAGAGACGGAGGGTTATTTAGTCTAAACATCAGGCCTGAGATGAGGAGAGAGAGGGTTATTTAGTCTAAACATCAGGCCTGGGATGAGGAGAGACGGAGGGTTATTTAGTCTAAACATCAGGCCTGGGATGAGGAGAGACAGAGGGTTATTTAGTCTAAACATCAGGCCTGAGATGAGGAGAGACAGAGGGTTATTTAGTCTAAACATCAGGCCTGGGATGAGGAGAGACTGAGGGTTATTTAGTCTAAACATCAGGCCTGGGATGAGGAGAGAGAGGGTTATTTAGTCTAAACATCAGGCCTGGGATGAGGAGAGACGGAGGGTTATTTAGTCTAAACATCAGGCCTGGGATGAGGAGAGACGGAGGGTTATTTAGTCTAAACATCAGGCCTGGGATGAGGAGAGACAGAGGGTTATTTAGTCTAAACATCAGGCCTGGGATGAGGAGAGACAGAGGGTTATTTAGTCTAAACATCAGGCCTGGGATGAGGAGAGACGGAGGGTTATTTAGTCTAAACATCAGGCCTGGGATGAGGAGAGAGAGGGTTATTTAGTCTAAACATCAGGCCTGGGATGAGGAGAGACGGAGGGTTATTTAGTCTAAACATCAGGCCTGGGATGAGGAGAGACAGAGGGTTATTTAGTCTAAACATCAGGCCTGGGATGAGGAGAGACGGAGGGTTATTTAGTCTAAACATCAGGCCTGGGATGAGGAGAGACGGAGGGTTATTTAGTCTAAACATCAGGCCTGGGATGAGGAGAGACGGAGGGTACAGAGAATGCATTCCAAATGGCACCTTCTTCCTACATAGTGCACTACTTTTGCCCAGAACCCTAGGGTAGAGGGTCCATGGGTCCAGGTGGACCTGATAAACCCGACAGTGACCCTGATCAGGTTCGGGTCTGAAATTCGAACATGTCCCTTGGTCCGGGTGGGGTCATGTTTCAGGTCGATGTAACTACAGCTAATAGACCTGACTGGATCCAAATAGACCCAACCATGGCTCTGCATATCCTACAGCATATTTATTTTATGCAAATAAAGTGAATTTATTGACTTTATAGAAGGCCTAGCCAACATATAAAAGACATTTGAGCAACTTGGCTGATAAAATATTGTTTTGGTCTGGTCTAGACCCGAACCTAACGTCTTTGATCTCCATTTGGGTTCGGGTCTCATTGTTCTTGGGTCGGTTCGGGTGCTGTGGTGAATGAAGTAATTACTCAGCCTTTGATGATCCCCGAAACATCTGCAGCTCTAAATATCAATAGATATCAATGAGCCAAAAATGGCTTCTCGATGCGACAGTTCATTGAGAGGGAATATTTAAGAGTCCAATGCGAACTCTGCAATAGTTGGTGGGAAATTACGTTTTGAAACGGACTGAAACGGAGAGGTGCTACCTGAAGAAGTCCCACAAGATTTTCATTTTATGTTGCAAATTATTTTGCTACGGTATGCCCCCCTGAATGTAGCCCAGGTGTCTGCATAGCCAAGAGGTAAATATTTTCCCTCTAGTCAGTGAGGTGGGTAGTTAACTGCTGCTCTTTCTCTCTCTGTGTTGTCATGCATTTCTTTTCATGGAGTTGGCCTACTTCGTCACTCTCCATTATTACTGCAAGTGGTTAAGGAGGGCAGGTGTGTGTGTGTGTGTGTGTGTAGAGGCAGCAGAGAATTGTCCTTGAGTAGATATTAAGTGTAGAATGGCGTGATAAAATATCCAGCTACATAAATGTACATTAAATGTGAGGCCGATATAAAATAATGTCGGGTTTATGGTCGTGGATGAGGATAAGGTCCCCCGGTAAGCATATAAATCAAGCTGAAGCCATAAAATAATCAAATCCCCATTCACCTCAATGGCTTTAAGCACAATTATACCTGGCCAGTGGGAATACAGTTCATCCAAGGCCTCTCCCTCCCGGCCTTGAGCTTGAAAGGAATAGTTCCCTCCAAACTATCTTTTACTATTTAGTTCATTAGTCCACTGTGAAAACACAGTATCCCCCAAAACATGCACGTCAGCAGTCGGGTTTTCAAGACAGAGCAGTTTTGAATGAACTACATTTACATTTACATTTAAGTCATTTAGCAGACGCTCTTATCCAGAGCGACTTACAACTACCCCTTGAAGAACAGTCCAACATCGACAAAGTATCACCACTAGAATGTCCTTACAGTGAGGACACGCACTGAAAACAATGGAAAATATACTTTGATGCCGCACTCTCTCTCTCTCTCTCTCTTTTTACAATCTACTGTACAAATCAAAGGGACTGAGATGATTCAGAGATTGCAGTGAGCTGCAGAGAAAACACACAGCTAACAAAAGTTCAGTATGAGGCAACATGGAGAGTGCAGCATTTTGAATAGTGTTTGTGCAACCTAGATGGTAGAGAGTGCAGCGACAGCTCTTCATCGACGAGAGGTTCATTAACTCCCTGAAATAGGCCTGTCTTGTCTAATGAATGACTCAAATACTCACACACACTGAAATGTAATTTGGGTTTAGTCATTCCACTGCTGCACAGTCGTGTTCCCAGTGACCATCATCCAACGGACACAAACACACACCCCTTCAGTCTAATAACCCTTTCCTATATCGTCTAATATGATTTTTACACTCTGAACACAGACACCCTCTGTGGAGGGGATTCACACAGACACCCTCTGTGGAGGGGATTCACTCAGACACCCTCTGTGGAGGGGATTCACTCAGACACCCTCTGTGGAGGGGATTCACACAGACACCCTCTGTGGAGGGGATTCACTCAGACACCCTCTGTGGAGGGGATTCACTCAGACACCCTCTGTGGAGGGGATTCACTCAGACACCCTCTGTGGAGGGGATTCACACAGACACCCTCTGTGGAGGGGATTCACTCAGACACCCTCTGTGGAGGGGATTCACTCAGACACCCTCTGTGGAGGGGATTCACTCAGACACCCTCTGTGGAGGGGATTCACTCAGACACCCTCTGTGGAGGGGATTCACACAGACACCCTCTGTGGAGGGGATTCACTCAGACACCCTCTGTGGAGGGGATTCACTCAGACACCCTCTGTGGAGGGGATTCACACAGACACCCTCTGTGGAGGGGATTCACACAGACACCCTCTGTGGAGGGGATTCACTCAGACACCCTCTGTGGAGGGGATTCACTCAGACACCCTCTGTGGAGGGGATTCACACAGACGCCCTCTGTGGAGGGGATTCACTCAGACACCCTCTGTGGAGGGGATTCACTCAGACACCCTCTGTGGAGGGGATTCACTCAGACACCCTCTGTGGAGGGGATTCACTCAGACACCCTCTGTGGAGGGGATTCACTCAGACACCCTCTGTGGAGGGGATTCACTCAGACACCCTCTGTGGAGGGGATTCACTCAGACACCCTCTGTGGAGGGGATTCACTCAGACACCCTCTGTGGAGGGGATTCACACAGACACCCTCTGTGGAGGGGATTCACTCAGACACCCTCTGTGGAGGGGATTCATATCATTATTATTGGAGTGCACTTCGAGGATGAAAGAGAAGCAGACATCCTCTTGGGAGTAGGTGGTTGTGTCCTTCATCTGAGTTGATTCTGGAAAATGATATCCAGGTGACTGATTTATCTAAGAGCCTCTTCTATTCATCTGAAGAGCACAACTATGAATCAAACCTGCCTTCGAGGATAATCTGACCGAAGCGAATAAGAGAACTTCGCAGCATGTAAGATCCCTTGTAGTTCACAGCATATAATATCTCCTGTAGTTCACAGCATAAAAGATCTCCTGTAGTTCACAGCATATAAGATCTCCTGTAGTTCACAGCATATAAGATCTCCTGTAGTTCACAGCATATAAGATCTTCTGTAGTTCACAGCATATAAGATCTCCTGTAGTTCACAGCATATAAGATCTCCTGTAGTTCACAGCATATAAGATCTCCTGTAGTTCACAGCATATAAGATCTCCTGTAGTTCACAGCATATAAGATCTCCTGTAGTTCACAGCATATAAGATATCCTGTAGTTCACAGCATATAAGATCTCCTGTAGTTCACAGCATATAAGATCTCCTGTAGTTCACAGCATATAAGATCTCCTGTAGTTCACAGCATATAAGATCTCCTGTAGTTTACAGCATATAAGATCTCCTGTAGTTCACAGCATATAAGATCTCCTGTAGTTTACAGCATATAAGATCTCCTGTAGTTTACAGCATATAAGATCTCCTGTAGTTTACAGCATATAATATCTCCTGTAGTTCACAGCATATAAGATCTCCTGTAGTTCACAGCATATAAGATCTCCTGTAGTTCACAGCATATAAGATCTCCTGTAGTTTACAGCATATGAGATCTCTTGTAGTTCTGAAGGACACTCACCTGTGTAGTAGGAAATTCTGGAAATATCTGCAAAACAAAGAGACAAAAGGGAAGTGAGTTGGTTTGATCTATCGTTGATCTGTCACTTCAGCACATTGGGCTCAGTGGAGACATGAAGCACTGGTTTTACTGGGTCAATGCTAATTCCAGAGGTCAGCCTGGCCCAGAGGCTCCAACCCAACCCAATCCATGTTCACAGAGTGCCCCTAGCTGTCTGGGGGCTGAAGCTCTGTGGCTGTGTTCCAAATGGCAGCCTATTCCCAAGTAGGGCACTACCTTTGACACATAGGGGCCAGGGCTGGCACAGAAGGGAAGCCCTATGATGACACCATAATCTGTCATTGTCACAGTTCACAGTCAACCGGATGGCAGGGTAACATCCAGAAGCCCATTTAAGTCCCCTGGGGTTAGGTTTCAGAGTGCTAAGTGGTATTTGGGCCTCAAACAGACAGGATGGACGGACAGACAGATGGATGTGGTTTTAGTCTCTCAGGTTTGGACAAAAACAGACAGGATGGATGTGGTGTTAGTCCCTCAAGTTTGTGTACTCTGAGCATGCACTGACAAGTGTCTTCACTGATATAGTCAACCTCTCGCTGTCGGAGTCTGTAATACCAACATGTTATAAGCAGACCACCATAGTCCCTGTGCTCAAGAACGCTAAAGTAACCTGCCTAAATGACTACCGATTCGTAGCACTCACATCTGTAGCCATGAAATGCTTTGAACGGCTGGTCATGGCTCACATCAACACCATTATCCAAGAAACCCTAGACACACTCCAATTTGCATACCACACCAACAGAGCCACAGATGATGCAATCTCTATTGCACTCCACACTGCCCTTTCCCACCTGGACAAAAGGAACACCTATGTGAGAATGCTACTCATTGCTTACAGCTCCGCGTTCCACATCATAGTGCCCTCAAAACTCATTAATAAGCTTTAATAAGGACCCTGGGACTAAACACCTCCCTCTGCAACTGTATCCTGGACTTCCTGATGGGCCGCCCCCAGGTGGTAAGACTAGGCAACAACACGTCTGCCAAGCTGATCCTCAACACAGGGGCCCCTCAGGGGTGCGTGCTCAGTCCCCTGCTGTACTTATGACTGCATGAACAGGCACAATTCCAACACCATCATTAAGTTTGCCGATGACACAACAGTAGGCCTGATCACCAACAACGATGAGACAGCCTATAGGGAGGAGGTCAGATATCTGGCCATGTGGTGCCAGGACAACAACCTCTCCCTCAATGTGATCAAGACAAAGGAGATGATTGTGGACTACAGGAAAAGGAGGACCGAGCACACCCCCATTCTCATCGACGGGGTAGTGGAACAGGTTGAGAGCTTCAAGTTCCTTGCCAACAACTAACATGGTCCAAGCACACCAAGACAGTTGTGAAGAGGGCACAACAAAACCTATTCCCTCTCAGGAGACTGAAAAGATTTGGTATGGGTCCTCAGGTCCTCAAAAGGTTTTACAGCTGCACCATCGAGAGCATCCTGACGGGTTGCATCACTGCCTGGTATGGCAACTGCTCGGCCTTTGACCACAACGCCTATAGAGGGTAGTGCGTACGGCCCAGTACATCACCGGGGCCAAGCTTCCTGCCATCCAGGACCTCTATACCAGGTGGTGTCAGAGTAAGGTCCTAAAAATTGTCAAAGACTCCAGCCACCCTAGTCATAGACTGTTCTCTCTGCTACCACACGGCAAGCGGTACCGGAGCGCCAAGTCTAGGTCCAAGAGGCTTTTAAACAGCTTCTACTCCCAAGCCGTAAGACTCCTGAACAGCTAATCAAATGGTTACCCAGACTATTTGCACCCCCCTCCACACTGCTGTTACTTTCTGTGATTATCTATGCATAGTCACTTTAATAACCCAACTTGCATGTACATAATTACCTTGACACTGGTGCCCCCTCACATGGACTCTGTACCGGTACCCTCTATATAAAGCCCCGCTATTGTTATTTACTGATGCTTCTGAATTATGTTTTTCTTATCCCCTCTTTTTTTTGTAGGTATTTTCTGAAAACTGCATTGTTGGTGAAGGTCTTGTTGTATTCGGCGCATCTGACAACTAACATTTTATTAGATTTTTAATGTGTATTAATGTGCAGGTTGTATTAATGTGCAGGGTGTATTCATGTGCAGGCTGTATTCATGTGCAGGCTGTATTCATGTGCAGGCTGTATTCATGTGCAGGCTGTATTCATGTGCAGGCTGTATTCCTGTGCAGGCTGTATTCATGTGCAGGCTGTATTCATGTGCAGGCTGTATTCATGTGCAGGCTGTATTCATGTGCAGGCTGTATTCCTGTGCAGGCTGTATTCATGTGCAGGCTGTATTCATGTGCAGGCTGTATTCATGTGCAGGCTGTATTCCTGTGCAGGCTGTATTCATGTGCAGGCTGTATTAATGTGCAGGCTGTATTCATGTGCAGGCTGTATTCATGTGCAGGCTGTATTCATGTGCAGGCTGTATTCATGTGCAGGCTGTATTCATGTGCAGGCTGTATTCATGTGCAGGCTGTATTCATGTGCAGGCTGTATTCATGTGCAGGCTGTATTCATGTGCAGGCTGTATTCATGTGTAGGCTGTATTCATGTGTAGGCTGTATTCATGTGCAGGCTGTATTCATGTGCAGGCTGTATTCATGTGCAGGCTGTATTCATGTGCAGGCTGTATTCATGTGCAGGCTGTATTCATGTGCAGGCTGTATTCATGTGTAGGCTGTATTCATGTGCAGGCTGTATTCATGTGCAGGCTGTATTCATGTGCAGGCTGTATTCATGTGCAGGCTGTATTCATGTGCAGGCTGTATTAATGTGCAGGCTGTATTAATACGTGGAAGATGAAGTCTAAATTAATGAAGTAAGCCTTGTTTTTCACCATACTAATATTATTTAAATAGAATGTGACTTTAATACTGTAAATAAGCAAAACAAAGAGCAGTCTGGAATGATCTAGTTAACGGATTAAAATGACAATATTGGATATCGCGATATTTGAAGTAGTATATTGTAGAAGAGGTCTCCCCAAATATCACCCGACCCTAACCTACTAGCTGACAAGGTAAATATCACCTGACCCTAACCTACTAGCTGACAAGGTAAATATCACCCGACCCTAACCTACTAGCTGACAAGGTAAATATCACCTGACCCTAACCTACTAGCTGACAAGGTAAATATCACCCGACCCTAACCTACTAGCTGACAAGGTAAATATCACCTGACCCTAACCTACTAGCTGACAAGGTAAATATCACCTGACCCTAACCTACTAGCTGACAAGGTAAATATCACCTGACCCTAACCTACTAGCTGACAAGGTAAATATCACCTGACCCTAACCTACTAGCTGACAAGGTAAATATCACCTGACCCTAACCTACTAGCTGACAAGGTAACATATCACCCGACCCTAACCTACTAGCTGACAAGGTAAATATCACCTGACCCTAACCTACTAGCTGACAAGGTAAATATCACCTGACCCTAACCTACTAGCTGACAAGGTAAATATCACCTGACCCTAACCTACTAGCTGACAAGGTAAATATCACCTGACCCTAACCTACTAGCTGACAAGGTAAATATCACCTGACCCTAACCTACTAGCTGACAAGGTAAATATCACCTGACCCTAACCTACTAGCTGACAAGGTAAATATCACCTGACCCTAACCTACTAGCTGACAAGGTAAATATCACCCGACCCTAACCTACTAGCTGACAAGGTAAATATCACCTGACCCTAACCTACTAGCTGACAAGGTAAATATCACCTGACCCTAACCTACTAGCTGACAAGGTAAATATCACCTGACCCTAACCTACTAGCTGACAAGGTAAATATCACCTGACCGTAACCTACTAGCTGACAAGGTAAATATCACCTGACCGTAACCTACTAGCTGACAAGGTAAATATCACCTGACCCTAACCTACTAGCTGACAAGGTAAATATCACCCGACCCTAACCTACTAGCTGACAAGGTAAATATCACCTGACCCTAACCTACTAGCTGACAAGGTAAATATCACCTGACCCTAACCTACTAGCTGACAAGGTAAATATCACCTGACCGTAACCTACTAGCTGACAAGGTAAATATCACCCGACCCTAACCTACTAGCTGACAAGGTAAATATCACCTGACCCTAACCTACTAGCTGACAAGGTAAATATCACCTGACCCTAACCTACTAGCTGACAAGGTAAATATCACCTGACCCTAACCTACTAGCTGACAAGGTAAATATCACCTGACCCTAACCTACTAGCTGACAAGGTAAATATCACCCGACCCTAACCTACTAGCTGACAAGGTAAATATCACCTGACCCTAACCTACTAGCTGACAAGGTAAATATCACCCGACCCTAACCTACTAGCTGACAAGGTAAATATCACCTGACCCTAACCTACTAGCTGACAAGGTAAATATCACCTGACCCTAACCTACTAGCTGACAAGGTAAATATCACCTGACCCTAACCTACTAGCTGACAAGGTAAATATCACCTGACCCTAACCTACTAGCTGACAAGGTAAATATCACCCGACCCTAACCTACTAGCTGACAAGGTAAATATCTGTCTTTCTGCCCCCCCGCACCTCTCTGATTCAGAGGGTTAAATGTGGAAAACACATTTCAGTTGAAACCATTCAGTTGTACAACTGACTAGGTCTCCCCCTTTCCCTTTCCTTTCCTCTACTACAATTGCACATGTTTATATCGATACTATCCATTTCCCTATTAGATACACAAATCATATGGAATATCAACACAGTCAATTAAGTTGAAATAAATTGAACCTGACAGGTACAAACTGCAGGTGGGGATGCAGGCTAAGGCAATCAAACTGAAGGTGGGGATGCAGGCTAAGGCAATCAAACTGAAGGTGGGGATGCAGGCAATCAAACTGAAGGTGGGGATGCAGGCTAAGGCAATCAAACTGAAGGTGGGGATGCAGGCTAAGGCAATCAAACTGCAGGTGGGGATGCAGGCTAAGGCAATCAAACTGCAGGTGGGGATGCAGGCAATCAAACTGCAGGTGGGGATGCAGGCTAAGGCAATCAAACTGCAGGTGGGGATGCAGGCTAAGGCAATCAAACTGCAGGTGGGGATGCAGGCTAAGGCAATCAAACTGAAGGTGGGGATGCAGGCAATCAAACTGAAGGTGGGGATGCAGGCTAAGGCAATCAAACTGCAGGTGGGGATGCAGGCTAAGGCAATCAAACTGCAGGTGGGGATGCAGGCAATCAAACTGCAGGTGGGGATGCAGGCTAAGGCAATCAAACTGCAGGTGGGGATGCAGGCTAAGGCAATCAAACTGCAGGTGGGGATGCAGGCAATCAAACTGCAGGTGGGGATGCAGGCTAAGGCAATCAAACTGAAGGTGGGGATGCAGGCTAAGGCATTCAAACTGAAGGTGGGGATGCAGGCTAAGGCAATCAAACTGAAGGTGGGGATGCAGGCTAAGGCAATCAAACTGCAGGTGGGGATGCAGGCTAAGGCAATCAAACTGCAGGTGGGGATGCAGGCAATCAAACTGCAGGTGGGGATGCAGGCTAAGGCAATCAAACTGAAGGTGGGGATGCAGGCTAAGGCAATCAAACTGAAGGTGGGGATGCAGGCAATCAAACTGCAGGTGGGGATGCAGGCTAAGGCAATCAAACTGAAGGTGGGGATGCAGGCTAAGGCAATCAAACTGCAGGTGGGGATGCAGGCAATCAAACTGCAGGTGGGGATGCAGGCAATCAAACTGCAGGTGGGGATGCAGGCTAAGGCAATCAAACTGCAGGTGGGGATGCAGGCAATCAAACTGCAGGTGGGGATGCAGGCTAAGGCAATCAAACTGCAGGTGGGGATGCAGGCAATCAAACTGCAGGTGGGGATGCAGGCTAAGGCAATCAAACTGCAGGTGGGGATGCAGGCTAAGGCAATCAAACTGCAGGTGGGGATGCAGGCTAAGGCAATCAAACTGCAGGTGGGGATGCAGGCTAAGGCAATCAAACTGAAGGTGGGGATGCAGGCTAAGGCAATCAAACTGAAGTAGGGAAATGTGTCAACAAGAATCAATATTGAGGTGAAATCCACTCTGCTTGTAATTAGGTCAAACTCATTTTAGCGCCTCGACTTGAGCATAATCATAATTTGTAATGTGTGTCGATTCCAAAGTGACTATAACCAAACACATAAAAAACAGCAATGCTATGGCATTTGAGCAGCACAGGAACACAAACATCCATGACACCACAACTGCTGTGAAGAACGAGAACACACGTTGCCCAGCGAGAGCTGAGTCTCAGCCTTCAGAACACACGTTGCCCAGAGAGAGTTGAGTCTCAGCCTTCAGAACACACGTTGCCCAGAGAGAGTTGAGTCTCAGCCTTCAGAACACACATTGCCCAGAGAGTTGAGTCTCAGCCTTCAGAACACACGTTGCCCAGAGAGTTGAGTCTCAGCCTTCAGAACACACATTGCCCAGAGAGAGTTGAGTCTCAGCCTTCAGAACACACGTTGCCCAGAGAGAGTTGAGTCTCAGCCTTCAGAACACACGTTGCCCAGAGAGAGTTGAGTCTCAGCCTTCAGAACACACATTGCCCAGAGAGAGTTGAGTCTCAGCCTTCAGAACACACGTTGCCCAGAGAGAGTTGAGTCTCAGCCTTCAGAACACACATTGCCCAGAGAGAGTTGAGTCTCAGCTGAACAGTGTGGTCTCAGTAATTATAGGTCAGTGGTAGAACAACGTGACTTAATAGAAGAGTAGAAGTGAGAAAGAGAGAGAGAGACTCAGTGGCCTCTTCAACACCTCTCATTATAGCCGGTTTCTTTTTTGGGGTGGGGGGGGGGGGGGGGGGCAGACTGTCTTGAAAGCAGGCATCTCTTCCACATCACAGTGGGTCTTGTCCCAAATGGCATCTTATTCCCTAGTATATGGTGCACTACTTTTTATCAAAGCCCTATGGTCCTTGATCAAAAGTAGTGCACTTTGTAGGGAATAGGGTGCCATCTCAACAATACGGCAACAATCAAGACGCTACAGTACAATTTTGAAAAGCATCTCATATCCTCCTTCTGCTGTTGGTTTCATTTCAAGATGGGTCCCATGATCCATCATTTGAACGTTATTACATTGACTTGAGATGTGATAGGAGGTGTAGGTCTCTCAGCCTATAACCAGATCAACCGGGGATATATTACTTGTAAGTGTGTCAGGACTACCGGTCTGTAGGTCGTTGTAATTAGATTTCTGAGGAGCTAAAGGCATAGAATTAACCATATGCCCTCTCTAAAGAGTAGGAACTTATTAAGTTATGAGTGTATGGTTGGTAAAGAAAATCTAAGTCCCTTAATAATCCATATATCCAAGCGCCAGTGGATTAAATCACCATGTGAAAGGCAGGGTGAGACGTCTGGATTGACTGTCCATCCAGGGTTTAATGGATTAGACCGGCTAACTGGCTGTCTCTGTGCGTCTGTCCATTCGTCCAGTGTCTCTTTAATAGACGCGCATCACAAAGGTGCACATGGTCCTTTCTCTGACGCTGGATCACCAACTAGATAGTCCAGCAGTAGAGACTAGTGATGCTAGGAGACAGGCTAGCTTTAATAGGACTAATCCTACCTCACTGTGCTAACACTAGCAGTAGAGGTTAGTGATGCTAGAAGACAGGCTAGCATTAATAGGACTAACCCCACCTCACTGTGCTAACACTAGCAGTAGAGGTTAGTGATGCTAGAAGACAGGCTAGCTTTAATAGGACTAACCACACCACACTGTGCTAACACTAGCAGTAGAGGTTAGTGATGCTAGAAGACAGGCTAGCTTTAATAGGACTAACCCCACCTCACTGTGCTAACACTAGCAGTAGAGACTAGTGATGCTAGAAGACAGGCTAGCTTTAATAGGACTAACCACACCACACTGTGCTAACACTAGCAGTAGAGGTTAGTGATGCTAGGAGACAGGCTAGCTTTAATAGGACTAACCACACCACACTGTGCTAACACTAGCAGTAGAGGTTAGTGATGCTAGAAGACAGGCTAGCTTTAATAGGACTAACCACACCACACTGTGCTAACACTAGCAGTAGAGACTAGTGATGCTAGGAGACAGGCTAGCTTTAATAGGACTAACCACACCACACTGTGCTAACACTAGCAGTAGAGGTTAGTGATGCTAGAAGACAGGCTAGCTTTAATAGGACTAACCACACCACACTGTGCTAACACTAGCAGTAGAGGTTAGTGATGCTAGAAGACAGGCTAGCTTTAATAGGACTAACCACACCACACTGTGCTAACACTAGCAGTAGAGGTTAGTGATGCTAGAAGACAGGCTAGCTTTAATAGGACTAACCCCACCTCACTGTGCTAACACTAGCAGTAGAGACTAGTGATGTTAGAAGACAGGCTAGCTTTAATAGGACTAACCACACCACACTGTGCTAACACTAGCAGTAGAGGTTAGTGATGCTAGAAGACAGGCTAGCTTTAATAGGACTAACCCCACCTCACTGTGCTAACACTAGCAGTAGAGGTTAGTGATGCTAGAAGACAGGCTAGCTTTAATAGGACTAACCCCACCTCACTGTGCTAACACTAGCAGTAGAGGTTAGTGATGCTAGGAGACAGGCTAGCTTTAATAGGACTAACCCCACCACACTGTGCTAACACTAGCAGTAGAGACTAGTGATGCTAGGAGACAGGCTAGCTTTAATAGGACTAACCCCACCTCACTGTGCTAACACTAGCAGTAGAGACTAGTGATGCTAGGAGACAGGCTAGCTTTAATAGGACTAACCCCACCTCACTGTGCTAACACTAGCAGTAGAGACTAGTGATGCTAGAAGACAGGCTAGCTTTAATAGGACTAACCACACCACACTGTGCTAACACTAGCAGTAGAGACTAGTGATGCTAGGAGACAGGCTAGCTTTAATAGGACTAACCACACCACACTGTGCTAACACTAGCAGTCGAGACTAGTGATGACTAGTGATATTTTGGAGAGACCCAAAATAAACAGAGGGAAAGAGAGGACATATTGTACTAAGAGGAATGGGAAACATTCCTGATTCTACTGTAACTGATGAGAAGAACTCTAGCCTTCCAGGAAGACTTTCAGTAGAGAAGCACAATAAACCATGAGAGAGGACATAGTTGTACAGTGAGGATTAAAGTAAAACATGTCTATTATTCTTCAAGAGACGAGGAACATCTCCCTAGAGTTAACCAACATAAAAAGAGGTGGGAAGAGGTGGGAAGACCGATTCTCCTGAGAGGAATGAGGAACCGTTCTGGAATGATACGTTTCACCTGCAGTGGAAAACGGTTAGGAGTTCTGTTCCCAGAGCTTCAGAAAACTGCCTGGTACAGACAAAGCAGGGCCACGTAGCCAACACAAGGTCGGCTGGACGTCCACTAGAGTCGAACTACGCGACGCATGCTAGGGTTCTGCCTCTGTGTGGGTCATTCCACAATACCCACAGAGGCAGAAATCCTGTGAGGAATGTGAATTAGAGACTGTTGTGCAAAGGCGCTGTGAGTGGTGCGTTCCAAGACAACCATTACAAAAGCACCGGCACACTTTACGTGTTGCTAACTCAGCCTTCCCATCCAGCCGCTGGCTATGGAGATACTGCAGAGATACTTTTGTGTGTGTGTGTGTGTGTGTGTGTGTGTGTGTATATATGTGTGTGTGCGTGTGTGTATATATATGTGTGTATGTGTGTGTGTGTGTGTGTGTGTGTGTGTGTGTGTGTGTGTGTGTGTGTGTGTGTGTGTGTGTGTGTGTGTGTGCGTATATATATATATATGTGTGTGTGTGTGTGTGTGTGTGTGTGTGTGTGTATATATATGTGTGTGTGTGCGTGTGTGTATATATGTGTGTGTGTGTGTGTGTTGGAGTTTTACTATCCTTGTGGGGACCAATGGCATCATTTATAACTGTTGAATACATTTCACACTAAAAATCTACCTTTGCCAAGTCTGAAAGGACAGCGCAAATATTTAGAGATTTATAAACGTATTTATGCATGTTTCCCGTTATGAACCAGACCTGTCATTAAACTACCCACGTGAACAAACATTATAACCCTGCCTGAATAACGCCCATCATTCACCTTTCATGGTGACAATAACGCTCATCATTCACCTTTCATGGTGACAATAACGCTCATCATTCACCTTTCACGGTGACAATAACGCTCATCATTCACCTTTCATGGTGACAATAACGCTCATCATTCACCTTTCATGGTGACAATAACGCCCAGCATTCACCTTTCATGGTGACAATAACGCCCATCATTCACCTTTCATGGTGACAATAACGCCCATCATTCACCTTTCATGGTGACAATAACGCCCATCATTCACCTTTCATGGTGACAATAACACCCTTCTTTGCTGTACACTTTGGAGGTATTGGAATTAGGCCAAGACAGTATCTAAAGGATATATCAATGGTCAACTTGATCAAATGTCTTTGGAGGTATTGGAATTAGGCCAAGACAGTATCTAAAGGATATATCAATGGTCAACTTGATCAAATGTCTTTGGAGGTATTGGAATTAGGCCAAGACAGTATCTAAAGGATATATCAATGGCCAACTTGATCAAATGTCTTTGGAGGTATTGGAATTAGGCCAAGACAGTATCTAAAGGATATATCAATGGCCAACTTGATCAAATGTCTTTGGAGGTATTGGAATTAGGCCAAGACAGTATCTAAAGGATATATCAATGGTCAACTTGATCAAATGTCTTTGGAGGTATTGGAATTAGGCCAAGACAGTATCTAAAGGATATATCAATGGCCAACTTGATCAAATGTCTTTGGAGGTATTGGAATTAGGCCAAGACAGTATCTAAAGGAAATATCAATGGTCAACTTGATCAAATGTCTTTGGAGGTATTGGAATTAGGCCAAGACAGTATCTAAAGGATATATCAATGGCCAACTTGATCAAATGTCTTTGGAGGTATTGGAATTAGGCCAAGACAGTATCTAAAGGAAATATCAATGGCCAACTTGATCAAGTCTTTGGAGTTGTTGGCAGAATGTTTTCGTTTTTTTTGGCAGTGATTGTTTCTGAAACACAAAAACAATTGCACAATTGTAAACAGATCATTTGAATTCAATAATGTTTTGCATTTAATTTCGTCAACAACCTCAATATGGTGCAATGCCCGCGAATTCTGAAACATTGTCTACTCTGATATATTTTTCAACAGTAGGCCTGCTTACTGTAGAGTGGTAGCCTACACACTTCAATGCAAAACATCGCTCTGCCATTTCCTGGTTGCTAATTTCAGTTTGTGAGAAACAAGCATGTATAGTGTAAAGAATCATTGTGCCATCTAAACCACCGTAAAATATATTTTCCATTACCAAAAATATTGTATTTTCAGCTGTTTGAAGCTGGTGTATAAATCCAGAAGTAAAAGACGCAAAAATTCAACTTAAAAGCATATAAATACCGCACATAGAACATATCTACCTCTTCTTAAATTTGCATTCAATGAGAATGACAGATCTATAACTCACATTTCTATGTGCATTTTGTCAGGTCGCCCAAAAAAGCTAACTATTGCAGCTTTAAATTGTACAGAATGTTATAAACCGCACCCCCTTCCTCATGCATAGAGCAAACACTGGTAGTGATCATTATCTAATAGGCTCAATTAAATAAATACATTTGCTGTATGGCTTCTTTGGTAATAGGAACTCATCACGGCCAGAAAAGGTGCAATGGTTCTGATATATGTACTATGTTTAATAAATGAAATATTGCCTAGGCTACTCAAGAAATTTGACATTACAGTATTCAGACGAAGCCTACAAACGTCAACGGAAACGTTTAACGTCAACCGTTAAACTGGATCGCATAGAACAAAACACGTTCAATACCGGTAGCTTATCTATTTACTACTGGGAAGTGGGTCCAATTAAATGAGAGATGGGGCTAATGTTACCCTATCGTAAGTTGCTGTGGGCCTATAGGTTATTTCGTGAGTAGCTTATGAAACCATCACAGTCAGAAAAGGTGAGGAATTTATTCTGCAATGATCATGGAAATGAAATTAATCGGAAATAGATTTGAAATGATTTTAGAACGCAAGCTAAAGTAGCTTTTTGCTCTTCTCACTAACAGCAAATGATTGCATCTTGTTATTATACTTAGTTACCTGTTTTTGTTGTTTGCACTAGGCTATTATTGCCTTCTTGCTATGAAGTATCATAGGAGTCTGTGGGGCCCACCTCAAGCCCCTCCCAACACCTGCATGTGTGTGTTTGTCTGTGATCGGCCATCTGCCCGCCTGCCCCATCATGTGTGTGTGAGAGACTAGCAGGTGTTGGAGGTGCTTGAGGTGGACCCCTAACTTCTGTTTCATCCACAGACCCCTATGATGCTACACACTTCAGTAACACCCCCTGACCTGAGGGGTCACACACACAGGCGGACGGATGCTCACAGGCAAACACACACATGCACACACTCATCCGAGCAGCCGCCGCTCTTCTGCAGAAGGCGTCATACAAACCAAAGCAGATATATATGTAAGGAAAAACAGCACTGACACACACAAACACACACACGTCATATAAAAGTAAAGCATGCAACAAGGTCACCGACATGCATGACTGCACCAGACACGGGCCCAGTAGACATGCATGACTGCACCACAGACACGGGCCCAGTAGACATGCATGACTGCACCACAGACACGGGCCCAGTAGACATGCATGACTGCACCACAGACACGGGCCCAGTAGACATGCATGACTGCACCACAAACACGGGCCCAGTAGACATGCATGACTGCACCACAGACACGGGCCCAGTAGACATGCATGACTGCACCAGACACGGGCCCAGTAGACATGCATGACTGCACCTCAGACACGGGCCCAGTAGACATGCATGACTGCACCACAGACACGGGCCCAGTAGACATGCATGACTGCACCACAGACACGGGCCCAGTAGACATGCATGACTGCACCTCAGACACGGGCCCAGTAGACATGCATGACTGCACCACAGACACGGGCCCAGTAGACATGCATGACTGCACCACAGACACGGGCCCAGTAGACATGCATGACTGCACCACAGACACGGGCCCAGTAGACATGCATGACTGCACCAGACACGGGCCCAGTAGACATGCATGGCTGCACCACAAACACAGAATTACCATCATAACTGGCATCACTATACATGGCTAATGAACTGGTCGACTTAAAGGCTTGATCTCCTAGGGATTTCTAACAGTCATAGAAATTGTGCGGCATTAGCAATAACATTGGAGGCTTTCCTTCACCTTTTGCCACCAATTGAATATCACTAACCTAAATCTATTTAAAGGGGCCATACATTATGTGTGTTAATGTTCGTTAAGATGGTAAGTGCAGAGGGCACAGAAAGGCCTTGGCAAACAGTACTTAGTTTTGCAAATTTCACAAACATTTTAAGAGAGGAGAGAAATAAAACATACTTATGGATGAATTATGGATGAGGAAGTTGATAAAAACTAAAAAAGAGATGACACCAGCACCACCGCCGAAGGAAGAACATTGTTGAACGACCGTCATCCCAAACCTCCTCCCTCTCTCTCTCCTCCCCTCTTCCCTCCCTCCTGACTCCCACGCATGAACACACTACCCAGCAGTGATCAGGGCCATTTATCACTAGGAGTGACACATGATTATCTACAGCTTGGATCAGGAACTGAACAGACACTGCAGGACGACAGTTCTGTGTCTCAGGCGTTTGTCCCAAATGGCACCCTAAGCTTTTGCCTATATAGTGCACTACTAGGGTGTATTTGGAACACAACCTTAGTCTCAGCCATTAGGTCAGCCATTAGCAGGTTGACAGAAACAGAAGGTAATAGACATGAAGAAAGAAATGAACATCGGATTGTGAAGTGGAATGCATCAAGGCTACATGTAGTACTGTACAGAATGTCAGTGAGTGAATAAAACAGCTATGGATTGCAGTGTAAAGCCTTTTCCCAGATGTAGTATGAACCTTCTGCAGACAAAGTCAATAGAGACAGATATTTTACACGTCACTGATGGTCCCCGGTATGATTGGGTGAAGAGATGATATAACCAATCAATACAATAATGTACTATTATCATCACCACACTAATAAATGGATCTAAAAATGAAGATAATTAAATACTCTGCTAATTGTCCAAGTAATACATTTCTGACCACATGCTGCTGCCATTAGCAAGACAGGAGCAACACAGATAACAGGATTTCAGAAATCACACACACACCAGTGCAGAGGGACAGGAAAATACTACTGTAAACGCTGTTCCATTCAGCAAGCTAGCCTAGCATAAACCAGAGCAGGGTCGAACCGTAGCTAGCCTAGCATAAACCAGAGCAGGGTCGAACCGTAGCTAGCCTAGCATAAACCAGAGCAGGGTCGAACCGTAGCTAGCCTAGCATAAACCAGAACAGGGTCGAACCGTAGCTAGCCTAACATAAACCAGAACAGGGTCGAACCGTAGCTAGCCTAGCATAAACCAGAGCAGGGTCGAACCGTAGCTAGCCTAGCATAAACCAGAGCAGGGTCGAACCGTAGCTAGCCTAGCATAAACCAGAGCAGGGTCGAACCGCAGCTAGCCTAGCATAAACCAGAGCAGGGTCGAACCGTAGCTAGCCTAGCATAAACCAGAGCAGGGTCGAACCGTAGCTAGCCTAGCATAAACCAGAGCAGGGTCGAACCGTAGCTAGCCTAGCATAAACCAGAACAGGGTCGAACCGTAGCTAGCCTAGCATAAACCAGAACAGGGTCGAACCGTAGCTAGCCTAGCATAAACCAGAACAGGGTCGAACCGTAGCTAGCCTAACATAAACCAGAGCAGGGTCGAACCGTAGCTAGCCTAACATAAACCAGAGCAGGGTCGAACCGTAGCTAGCCTAACATAAACCAGAGCAGGGTCGAACCGTAGCTAGCCTAGCATAAACCAGAGCAGGGTCGAACCGTAGTTAGCCTAGCATAAACCAGAGCAGAGTCGAACCGTAGCTAGCCTAACATAAACCAGAGCAGGGTCGAACCGTAGCTAGCCTAACATAAACCAGAGCAGGGTCGAACCGTAGCCAGCCTAACATAAACCAGAACAGGGTCGAACCGTAGCCAGCCTAGCATAAACCAGAACAGGGTCGAACCGTAGCTAGCCTAACATAAACCAGAGCAGGGTCGAACCGTAGCTAGCCTAGCATAAACCAGAGCAGGGTCGAACCGTAGCTAGCCTAGCATAAACCAGAGCAGGGTCGAACCGTAGCTAGCCTAGCATAAACCAGAACAGGGTCGAACCGTAGCTAGCCTAACATAAACCAGAGCAGGGTCGAACCGTAGCTAGCCTAGCATAAACCAGAGCAGGGTCGAACCGTAGCTAGCCTAGCATAAACCAGAGCAGGGTCGAACCGTAGCTAGCCTAGCAAAAACCAGAGCAGGGTCGAACCGTAGCTAGCCTAGCATAAACCAGAGCAGGGTCGAACCGTAGCTAGCCTAGCATAAACCAGAGCAGGGTCGAACCGTAGCTAGCCTAGCATAAACCAGAGCAGGGTCGAACCGTAGCAGCGTAGCCTAAACCACACGAGAACAGAGCAGGGTCGAACCGTAGCTAGCCTAGCATAAACCAGAGCAGGGTCGAACCGTAGCTAGCCTAGCAAAAACCAGAGCAGGGTCGAACCGTAGCTAGCCTAGCATAAACCAGAGCAGGGTCGAACCGTAGCTAGCCTAGCATAAACCAGAGCAGGGTCGAACCGTAGCTAGCCTAGCATAAACCAGAGCAGGGTCGAACCGTAGCGGCGTAGCCTAAACCACACGAGAACAGAGCAGGGTCGAACCGTAGCAGCGTAGCCTAAACCACACGAGAACAGAGCAGGGTCGAACCGTAGCAGCGTAGCCTAAACCACACGAGAACAGAGCAGGGTCGAACCGTAGCAGCGTAGCCTAAACCACACGAGACCAGAGCAGGGTCGAACCGTAGCGGCGTAGCCTAAACCACACGAGAACAGAGCAGGGTCGAACCGTAGCGGCGTAGCCTAAACCACACGAGAACAGAGCAGGGTCGAACCGTAGCGGCGTAGCCTAAACCATACGAGAACAGAGCAGGGTCGAACCGTAGCGGCGTAGCCTAAACCACACGAGAACAGAGCAGGGTCGACCCGTAGCGGCGTAGCCTAAACCACACGAGAACAGAGCAGGGTCGACCCGTAGCGGCGTAGCCTAAACCACACGAGAACAGAGCAGGGTCGACCCGTAGCGGCGTAGCCTAAACCACACGAGAACAGAGCAGGGTCGAACCGTAGCAGCGTAGCCTAAACCACACGAGAACAGAGCAGGGTCGAACCGTAGCGGCGTAGCCTAAACCACACGAGAACAGAGCAGCAAGACAAAAAAAGCCATCCTTACCGTGATATAGTCCTTCCATTTAAAGAAGAAATGCCAAACCAGTAGCCAGGGGACCGGAAGGACGGATCTAATTGATACACAAAGCTGTGTTGCCTCGGCGACATGCAATCCACTACCCCCTTTACTGGCCTTAACCAAGACAATATCCTGCCATGTAGAGCACAGTAGCCTTACTTCTCACACTATGGAGAGACAGAGTGTGTGTGTGTGTGTGTGTGTGAGAGCCAAGTGTACGCACACAGCCGACGGACGGACTGCCTCCGAATGACAGAGAGAGGGGGATGAGAGAGATAGAAATAGGAGGCGGCTGGGGTCTTTGTCTCTCGGACGGAGAAGGTAGGGGAAGCAAGAGGGGGAAGAGCAGGAGCAAGAGGAGGGAGGGGAAAGAGCAAGAGAAAGAAGGGATAAGAGCAAGATTAGGAGGAGGAAAGAACAGGAGGAGAGAGGGGGAAGAGCAGGGGCAGGGAGGGGGAAAGAGCAGGAGGAGGGGGGGTAAGAGCAGGAGGAGGGAGGGGGAAGAGCAGGAAGAGGAGGAAGAAGGAAGAGCAGGAGGAGGAGGGGGAGGGTCGAGAGCAGGAGGAGGAGGAGGAGGGAGGGGGAAGAGCAGGAGGAGGGGATAAAGAGAAGGAAAGGAAGAAAGCACGGTGAGAAACAGAGTGAGAGAGAGAGAGATAAAAGGAATTGAGAGAGAGAAAGGGGGAAAAGGGAGGAAGAGAGGAGGGGGCAGGACGAACAGAAAAGTAAATCAAATGTCACCAACAATAGCCGTCCATCACAGTGCATGGCCATAAGCCCTCAATAGAGAGCAGACAGGGAGACACATAAAACCAGCTTCCTGCATCTACCATCACACTGCCGAGGCATCACTACACACAATAGGGGTGTCAAACAGACGGACCACAAGGGGTCCCAATCTGGCCGTGGGTGGTTTGAGTAAATAAATAATGGACTTACATGAATACAGTTTCTTGACTGTGTCCAGCTTGCTAATAAATCACTGAAATTAAATCTAGACAGTCAAGGAACATCGAAAATCCCAAGACGTTAGATGGAGGACTATTTATTGCACATTTTGACACAGAGGAAATATAACACATTTTCAGTGTGGCCCTCCGGACCCTGTTGAAGATCAAATGCAGCCCAAGGGGCTGAATCACTTTGACACCCCTGCAGTAGACAGTCACACACAGATCTCACTAGCGTCGGCTTCTTCTGTTCGCTTTCTTCCATTTCCTCTCTCTATAGGGATGGATGGGAGAGGGGGGGTGAATACTGAAAAATATGTATTTAACTGTATATAATATATATATGCTTCTGAACATTTTATTGTAATTCAGAATTTCCAGGGGGTTGCTGCAGCACCCTCAGCACCCCTACTTCCTGTGGCTATGCTGTGGTGTGTGTGTACTGTGTGACTGATGGGAAGCTCATTTGAAGGGCCAGAGGTCACCCTAATCGCTGGGGAATGGACAAGGGCTGAGCCAGAACTAACCAAACTGACAGCAACTACACACTAAACCCTAACCCCTGGGGAATGGACCAGGGCTGAGCCAGCACTAACCAAACTGACTGCAACTAGACACTAAACCCTAACCCCTGGGGAATGGACCAGGGCTGAGCCAGCACTAACCAAACTGACTGCAACTAGACACTAAACCCTAACCCCTGGGGAATGGACAAGGGTTGAGCCAGAACTAACCAAACTGACTGCAACTAGACACTAAACCCTAACCCTAATCCCTGGGGAATGGACAAGGGCTGAGCCAGAACTAACCAAACTGACAGCAACTACACACTAAACCCTAACCCCTGGGGAATGGACAAGGTCTGAGCCAGAACAAACCAAACTGACTGCAACTAGACACTAAACCCTAACCCCTGGGGAATGGACAAGGTCTGAGCCAGAACTAACCAAACTGACTGCAACTACACACTAAACCCTAACCCCTGGGGAATGGACAAGGTCTGAGCCAGAACTAACCAAACTGACTGCAACTACACACTACACCCTGGGGAATGGACAAGGGCTGAGCCAGAACTAACCAAACTGACTGCAACTACACACTAAACCCTAACCCCTAGGGAATGGACAAGGGCTGAGCCAGAACTAACCAAACTGACTGCAACTACACACTAAACCCTAACCCCTGTGTAATGGACAAGGGCTGAGCCAGAACTAACCAAACTGACTGCAACTACACACTAAACCCTAACCCCTGGATAATGGACAAGGGCTGAGCCAGAACTATCCAAACTGACTGCAACTACACACCAAACCCTAACCCCTGGGTAATGGACAAGGGCTGAGCCAGAAATAACCAAACCGACCAACTACACACTAAACCCTAACCCCTGGGGAATGGACAAGGGCTGAGCCAGAACTAACCAAACCGACTGCAACTAGACACTAAACCCTAACCCCTGGGGAATGGACAAGGGCTGAGCCAGAACTAACCAAACTGACTGCAACTAGACACTAAACCCTAACCCCTGGGGAATGGACAAGGGCTGAGCCAGAACTAACCAAACTGATTGCAACTAGACACTAAACCCTAACCCCTGGGTAATGGACAAGGGCTGAGCCAGAACTAACCAAACTGACTGCAACTACACACTAAACCCTAACCCTAATCCCTGGGGAATGGACAAGGGCTGAGCCAGAACTAACCAAACTGACTGCAACTAGACACTAAACCCTAACCCCTGGGGAATGGACAAGGTCTGAGCCAGAACTAAGCAAACTGACTGCAACTAGACACTAAACCCTAACCCCTGGGGAATGGACAAGGGCTGAGTCAGAACTAACCAAACTGGTTGCAACTACACACTACACCCTGGGGAATGGACAAGGGCTGAGCCAGAACTAACCAAACTGACTGCAACTACACACTAAACCCTAACCCCTGGGTAATGGACAAGGGCTGAGTCAGAACTAACCACACTGATTGCAACTACACACTAAACCCTAACCCCTGGGTAATGGACAAGGTCTGAGCCAGAACTAACCAAACTGACTGCAACTACACACTACACCCTGGGGAATGGACAAGGGCTGAGCCAGAACTAACCAAACTGACTGCAACTACACACTAAACCCTAACCCCTAGGGAATGGACAAGGGCTGAGCCAGAACTAACCAAACTGACTGCAACTACACACTAAACCCTAACCCCTGTGTAATGGACAAGGGCTGAGCCAGAACTAACCAAACTGACTGCAACTACACACTAAACCCTAACCCCTGGATAATGGACAAGGGCTGAGCCAGAACTATCCAAACTGACTGCAACTACACACCAAACCCTAACCCCTGGGTAATGGACAAGGGCTGAGCCAGAAATAACCAAACCGACCAACTACACACTAAACCCTAACCCCTGGGGAATGGACAAGGGCTGAGCCAGAACTAACCAAACCGACTGCAACTAGACACTAAACCCTAACCCCTGGGGAATGGACAAGGGCTGAGCCAGAACTAACCAAACTGACTGCAACTAGACACTAAACCCTAACCCCTGGGGAATGGACAAGGGCTGAGCCAGAACTAACCAAACTGATTGCAACTAGACACTAAACCCTAACCCCTGGGTAATGGACAAGGGCTGAGCCAGAACTAACCAAACTGACTGCAACTAGACACTAAACCCTAACCCTAATCCCTGGGGAATGGACAAGGGCTGAGCCAGAACTAACCAAACTGACTGCAACTAGACACTAAAACCTAACCCCTGGGGAATGGACAAGGGCTGAGTCAGAACTAACCAAACTGGTTGCAACTACACACTACACCCTGGGGAATGGACAAGGGCTGAGCCAGAACTAACCAAACTGACTGCAACTACACACTAAACCCTAACCCCTGGGTAATGGACAAGGGCTGAGCCAGAACTAACCAAACTGACTGCAACTACACACTAAACCCTAACCCCTGGGTAATGGACAAGGGCTGAGTCAGAACTAACCACACTGATTGCAACTACACACTAAACCCTAACCCCTGGGTAATGGACAAGGGCTGAGCCAGAACTAACCAAACTGACCAACTACACACTAAACCCTAACCCCTGGGGAATGGACAAGGTCTGAGCCAGAACTAACCAAACTGACTGCAACTACACACTAAACCCTAACCCCTGGAGAATGGACCAGGGCTGAGCCAGCACTAACCAAACTGATTGCAACTAGACACCTATAACAACATGGAATTTGGCCAACATACTTTGCACTTTGCTATTGTCTTTCAATTGAAAGCATGTTATAATTTAAATGTATTATTATTTATTTATTACATTAGACAATCAAGAATTGGAAGTTCTTGATGGACAGACCATAAATCTTACAAATCAGTGATATTACATGGAGATAAACACTAGCACCGCCTTTATGCCTAGCAGTACCCATTAGAGAACTATGCTGGGCGTCGCCTTCAGCATATGCATCAACCTGCAAGGTACAGCAAACACAAGCGCCAAACGCTTGATAAATAGTGCATCAACTATTATAAAGGATTAATTGCATGAAGAAATATTTGTGGAAATATAAGATATATGTTTTGTGTAATTCTACAAAGTCCTAGGAAAGATAGCTTATTTTCGTTTCCCTTCCAATAAAACCATTACAGTGTAATTGTCACACCCTGACCATAGTTTACTTTGTATGTTTCTATGTTTTGGTTGGTCAGGGTGTGATCTGAGTGGGCATTCTATGTTGGATGTCTTGTTTGTCTATTTCTATGTCTGGCCTGATATGGTTCTCAATCAGAGGCAGGTGTTAGTCATTGTCTCTGATTGAGAACCATATTTAGGTAGCCTGGGTTTCACTGTGTGTTGGTGGGTGATTGTTCCTGTCTCTGTGTTTTCACCAGAAAACCTAAACAGTCCTTTCATACATGTATTGTTTTGTTAGTTATTTCATGTCTAGTTCCTTTCATTAAACAACATGAATAACCACCACGCTGCATTTTGGTCCGCTTCTCCTTCACCAGAGGAAAACCCTAACATCACCCACCACAACAGGACCAAGCGGCGTGGTAACGGACAGCAGCAACAGCGGCCAAAGACACAGGACTCTTGGACATGGGAGGAAATCCTCGACGGGAGAGGAAACTGGGCTAAACCAGGGGAGTGTAGCCTCCCCAAGGTGCAGCAGGAGAAGAGGCAACAGGAGCAGCTCAAAGAGGAATGGACATGGGAGGACGAACTGGATGGTAAAGGACCCTGGGTTCAGCCTGGAGAATATCGCCGCCCCAAGGAAGAACTGGAGGCGGTAAAAGCGGAGAGGCGCTGGTATGAAGAGGCAGCACGGCGACGCGGATGGAAGCCCGAGAGTCAGCCCCAAAAATGTATTGGGGGGGGCTCACAGGAAGTATGGCGAAGCCAGGTAGGAGACCTGCGTCAACTTCCTGTGGTTACCGGGGGGCTAGAGAGACCGGGCAGGCACCGTGTTATGCTGTGGTGTGCACGGTGTCCCCAGTGCGAGGAGCTGCCAGTCTGCAAGGAGCCGCCAGAGCTGCCAGTCTGCAAGGAGCCGCCAGAGCTGCCAGTCTGCAAGGAGCCGCCAGAGCTGCCAGTCTGCAAGGAGCCGCCAGAGCTGCCAGTCAGTATGGTGCAACCAGAGCCGTCAGTCTGCCAGGATCCGCCAGCCGGCCAGACTCTTCCGGATCCGCCAGCCGGCCAGACTCTTCCGGATCCGCCAGCCGGCCAGACTCTTCCGGATCCGCCAGCCGGCCAGACTCTTCCGGATCCGCCAGCCGGCCAAAATCCGCCAGCCGGCCAGACTCTTCCAGATCCGCCAGCCGGCCAGACTCTTCCAGATCCGCCAGCCGGCCAGACTCTTCCAGATCCGCCAGCCGGCCAGACTCTTCCAGATCCGCCAGCCGGCCAGACTCTTCCAGATCCGCCAGCCGGCCAGACTCTTCCAGATCCGCCAGCCGGCCAGACTCTTCCAGATCCGCCAGCCGGCCAGACTCTTCCAGATCCGCCAGCCGGCCAGACTCTTCCAGATCCGCCAGTCGGCCAGACTCTTCCAGATCCGCCAGTCGGCCAGACTCTTCCAGATCCGCCAGTCGGCCAGACTCCAGTCTTCCCGGTTTACACCTTTCTGCTTGCGCTGACCCTACCTGCCTTGGATTACAAACCTCTGCTTGCCATCGACCTGCACTTTTGCCATACCCTTTTTGATAATAAATATTCTGAGAACCAAACCATCTACCTCCTGTGTTTGCATCTGGGTCTTATATTGAGTTGTGATAGTACTAACTGGCCATGACTGAACCCAGCAGACTCAGGCCAACTCCACAACGCTCAGACCAGCTCCACAACATCTCCCTGCAAGGAGCCCCCATTGGAAGACACAAGGAGCTACTTCAGAACCTTATGGAGTTACCATACTTTGGAGGAACGACATGACTATATGTTCAACCCATTACTGTAGCAAGCCACAACGGAAACCTCCCAGGCGCTCAGTAACCTCGCTGCTAGCAATGTTTCTCCCAAGCCTACACAGGCTTCCCAAGAGCCCTGGAGCTCTATGCTGGAGATCCTGGAACCTGCCAAGCGTTTCTCTCCCAGTGCTCCCTTGTCTTTGAGCTACAGCCTAGCCTTCTTCGGATTGGTCGAAGATAGAGTATCTCATAACGCTGATGCTTGGAAGGGCGCCCACTCAACAATCCGTCATTTGACAGTCTGGAGGATTTCGTGGCGGAGGTAAGGAAGGTGTTCGATTCCCCGGTGTCTGGGAGAGAGGCTGCTCAGAAGCTACTTCGTCTGTGTCAAGACTCCCGCAGTGAAGCAGACTACACGGTTGACTTTCGCATGCTGGCCGCCGAGAGTGCCTGGAACCCGGAGTCCCTGTTCGACACCTTCCTTCATGAAATATCGGAGGCAATCAAAGAGGAACTCGCAGCCTGGGAGTTACCCAGGGATCTCGACTCCCCCATAGCATTGACTATAAGGATCACTGGGCGCCTACGGGAACGCAGGAGGGTGAGGTTGTCTGTTGTCAGCCACACTCGCTCGTACACAGTTTCTCCCTTGCCACTGAAGAACCCTGGAAGTGTCCGACACCTGCATTCCCGAGATAATTCAATATCACCGAGCCCCCTCGGGGACTGGCAGCTTGTCTCCTCCTGGGGCCATGCAACTGGACAGAGCTAGATTTTCTCCTAGTGAACATTTAAGCAGGCTGAGCTCCAACAGTTGCCTGTATTGTGGTACTACAGGACATTACATAGCCACCTGTCCAGTAAAAGACCAGGCTCATCAGTAGGTACAGGTACACTGGCGGGCCATACAGGGAGTATCCAAACCACCATTACTCGTACTCCTCTCCACGCTATCCTGCTGTGTATCCCCGAAATAAAGTGGCGGTAGAAATGAGCAAATCCCAGGTAACGTTGCAACAGCACTCTGGATGTGGGTTGGGGCCAATCCACCTCCGCTTTCACCTTGTCAGGATCCATCAACGCTCCACGTCGTGCTTGTTCCATTCGTTGCTCTGCTTGAACTTCTCCAGGGCGCTGGCCTTCTCCTTGCACACATTTTCCAGTTCCTTCTCTTTGGTGCGGAAGGTGTTGATTCAATTTTGCCAACCGTCCTGGGCCCAACATGCTGAAGCCTGATGCACTCTCCCGCCTGTATCAAAATCTCTTCCATTTGCTCATTGACTCTGGGGCTGACGAGAGCTTCATGGATAATACCCAGCTCAGATACCAGGGTGTCTCTACTCAACTACTCTCCATTCCCATGGATGCCAGAGCTTTGGACAGACGGCTCTATTGGCAGGGTCACTCACAGTACGGTTCCCATTAACCTGCGAGTGTCGGGTAATGACTGAGTCCATTCAGTTTATACAGTTTATAGCTCGTTCTGCCACACACATTGCCTTAAAGCGGAGCAGCCTGCCCTGGGACATCCTTCTGCAAGCTTTGGAAAAGATCTCTCCCCCGTTCCTGCGAAGAACCAGGAATTATTCAACAAGGCTCGAGCCACATCCCTTCCTCCGCATCGACCTTACGATTGCACCATGACCTCCTCCCGGGAACCACACCACCTGGGGGGCGGCTTTATTCCCTGTCTGGCCTGGAGACCAAGACCATGGAGGTATACATTGAGGACTCTCTAGCAGCCGGCGCAGGGTTTTTCTTTGTGGAAAAGAACAAAACCCTGCTCCGTGTATCGACTACTGAGGCCTCAATGACATAACGGTAAAAAATCATTACCCGCTACCTCTCCTCTCCACGGCTTTCGAGCGTCTCGAGGGGGCAACCATCTTTTCAGAGTTGGACCTCCTACCACCTGGTTCGGATATGGGAAGGAGACGAGTGGAAGACAGCCTTCAACACGGCTATCGGACACTACGAGTACCTGGTTATAACGTTTGGTCTGACCAATGCTCTCGCAGTGTTCCAGGCCCTGTGCAACGATGTTCCCTCGTGACTTGTGGAACTGGTTTGTATTTGTCCATCTCGACGACATCCTTTTCTTTTCCCGGTCGGCTCAAGAGCATGTTCTCCATGTCCGACAAGTCCTCGAGTGCCTTCTGGAGAACAAGCTGTTTGTTAAAGCGGAGAAATTAGAGTTCCATCATTCCACCATCTCCTTTCTGATATACGTCATCGCTGCAGGGAACATTCAGATGGATCCTGACAAGGTGAGTGCGGAGGTGGATTGGCCCCAATCCACATCCAGAGTGTTGTTGCAACGTTTCCTGGGATTTGCTCATTTCTACCTCCACTTTATTTTGGGGATACAGCACCCTGGCCTCCCCCCTCTCTGCACTCACCTCTCCCAAGGTTCTGTTCATATTTTCCCCAGCTGCTGACCGGGGGCGTTTCTGGATCTGAAGCACAGTTTCACGACAGCCCTCATCCTAATCCATCCGGACCTGTCTCGTCAGTTCGTGGTGGAGGTTGATGCTTCGGACATTGGAGTGGGGGCCGTCCTGTCCCAGCATTCTTGCCAGGGCCAAAAGCAGCATCCCTGCGCATTCCCATCGTCTCAATTCCACTGAGAGGAACTATGATGTGGGACATCTAACTTCTGGTGGTCAAGATGGCATTGGAGGAGTGGAGGCACTGGCTTGAAGGGGCGGAAAATCCATTCTTACAGCGGACCGACCACAAGAATATCGAATATCTCCGCACCGCCAAGAGCCTCAACTCAAGGCAGGTTTGTTGGGCTTTATTATTCACTCGATTCAATTTTGCCAACCGTCCTGGCCCAACATGTTGAAGCCTGACGCACTCTACTGCCTGTATAGTTCCACTGCTACACCATCTGACCTCGAGACCCTTCACCCTACTCCTGTCTAGCATCTTTCAATCTGGGGTATTGAAAGCTGGGACCGCAAGACGTAGCGGGTTTTTGTCACAGATTCGGCTCGGTCCCCGTTCCAGGAATGGGCCCATTCCTCTAAACTCATCTGTCATCCTGGCTCCCGTCGGACCCTGGCTTTCAATCGACAATGTTTTTGGTGGCCATCATGGTTCCGGACATCTCCGCATTCGTCACCGCCTGCACTGCTTGCGTACAGAACAAGACTCAGCGGCAAGCTCCGGCTGGCCTCCTTTAACCACTCCCTGTTCCTCATTGCCCCTGGTCCCACATATCCCTGGACTTTGTCACTGGTCTCCCTCCGTCAGATGGCAACACCACCATCCTTACTGTGGTGGATAGGTTTTCCAAAGCTGCGCATTTCATTCTCCCTTCCCAAGTAACCTTTAGCCAAGGAGACGGCCCAGCTTATGGTGCAGCACGTCTTCCAGATCCATGGACTTCTGGTCGACATGGTCTCCAATTGGGGGCCTCAGTTCTTGTCCAGCTTCTGGAAGGCATTCTGCACCCATATTTGGGCATCGGCCAGCCTGTCCTCCGGGTTTCATCCCCAGTCCAACAGCCAATCGGAGCGAGCCAATCAGGACCTGGAGACTACTCTTAGCTGCCTCGTCTCTGCCAACCCCACCACCTGGAGCCAGCAACTTGTGTGGGTGGAGTACGCCCGCAACTCCCTTCCCAGCTCCCTCACTGGACTCTCACGCTTCAAGTGTTCCTTGGGTAACCCATCCCTGCTCTTCCTTGAGCAAGAGGTCAGCATACCCTCAGCCCAGATGTTCATCCACCGCTGTTGGCGTACCTGGAAGCGGGGGACCCCCGCTCCCCAGGCAGAGGGTATGATCTGCCCCTCCGGGTGGAGTCTTTTAAATGTTGTCCTTGTTTTAATTGGTCCATTCCCCATCTCTAAAGTCCTTAGCCTCTCCGCTTTCCATCTTCTGTTGCCCCGTACCCTCCGTATACATCCCACTTTCCATGTGTCTAGGATTAAACCTTTGTCTTTGCATGGTTATTCTTGGAAAACAGCCCTTTGTCTCCCATATTTAGTCCTCCCGGTTCTGACCTTTCTGCCTGCCCTGACTGTCTGTCTGCCATTCTGTTCCTTGTTGACTCTGCCTTGGATTACGAACCTCTGCTTGCCTTCGACCTGCCATTTTGCCTTACCCTTTGTGATAATAAATATTCTGAGAACCAAACCATCTACCACCTGTGTCTGCATCTGGGTCTTATCCTGAGTTGTGATACCGCCCACATTTCTTTATCATAATTACACTATTGTTCTAAATTCAAATCATCCTCATCATTCAGATCAATCAAATTCAATCAACCTCCTCATCATTCATTTCACTGAAGTCACATGCACCATTATCAGTTTATACAGGATTTCTGTTTCTGTCACCCATTCATCCATGGATGACAGAATAGCATATTTAAAATGTTAAGTTTTATGTTACTAGTTTTTTGCTTAGTAGCCAGAGCAATGCTGCCACACGAGTGATCATGTGCTGAATGCATGGACAGCACGGTTATTCTTGGAAAAAAGTTACATTTGGAAATAGAGCTGACAAAGGTCATAGAAACAGCAGAATATGATCTTTCTGATACTATATAGAAATCTAAACGATTTTACCTGCATGTGACTCTGAAGGAGGATTTGATAAAGTGATGCTCCTTTCCCTAATATTGTCACTCATCAGATTATTGTCAATGTAATCTTGTCTATAGGCTAACTCTTATGTGTGAAATTAGTTTTGGTATAGTTTCAATGGGCCGGCTGTGCAGGCTGACTGGCATCGTCTCATTCCTGCTCATCAAGTTGGATAGAGTCAAGGATATGTTTTGCATTATTCTAAAGGCCTACTGCAACACAGAGCATGTGTTTGTTTCCCTTACAATAAATGTGATTAGTAATAGGCTTCCGAGTGGCGCAGTGGTCTAAGGCACTGCATCTCAGTGCAAGATGCCTGGTTCAAATCCAGGCTGTATCACATACGGCCGTGATTGGGAGTCCCATAGGGCAGCGCACAATTGGCCCAGCGTCGTCTGGGTTTGACCGGAATAGGCAGTCATTGTAAATTAGATTTTCTTCTTAACTGACTATATATGTTAAATAAAGGACCTGTAACAGCTTTGTCAAAGAGAATGGTATCAATCCGCAAAATGCCCAGTCAAATTATTAAAATGAGCTCCAACACTGATAAATAGGCATAAAACAAACTCATTCTTACAATATTGTTGTTCTAAATTAAATCAACCTCTTCACCCTCATCATTCAGTTTGGCCTAATTTAAATTCAATTGTGAAGTAAAGTGCACAATTATTGCTCATTTATCCATTTGTCATTATTTCTCCTATTACAGTGAAAGAAAATCATGCTATTGTTTGAGGAGAGTGCACAGTTATGAACTTGAAAATGTATTAATAAACCAATTAGGTATATTGGGCAGTCTTGATAAAACATTTTGAACAGAACTGCAATGGTTCTTTGAATCAGTCTAAAAGTTTGCACATACACTGCTTCCATCTAGTGGCCAACATCTAAATTGCGCCTAACCTGGAATATTACATTTTGGCCTTTCTCTTGCATTTCAAAGATGCATTTCAAACACAGTTTTTCTTTGTATGATCTTTTACCAGATCTAATGTGTTATATTCTCCTAATTTCACATTTCCAAAAACTTCAAATGGTATCAAGTATATGCATACCATGCACAGATCCTGAGCTACAGGCAGTTCGATTTGGGTATGTAATTTTAGGTGAAAATTGGAAGAAAAAAAAGGGTCTGATCCTTAAGAGGTTTTTAAGTTAGGAATACAGTAGGTGTGAAAAAAACAGGTCCAAAAGGCTCTTCTGTTTGTGATTTTTTTCTTTTAATCTTACAAATACGAGGTGTAAAATATTTTATTTTTTGTAAAAGTCAGGGAAAGAGCAGGACATAGATTTTTTTGTATGTACATTTTTTACATTTACAAAATCAAACTTCGGTGGCCTATGGTGGTCCTTGTGTTAATGTGATTATTAATAATGAAGTGGTGTAACGTAGTGCACTGAGAGTCAGGAAGCAAGTTCAGGGAGTGAGTGGTCCTTGTGTTAATGTGATTATTAATAATGAAGCAGTGTAACGTAGTGCACTGAGAGTCAGGAAGCAAGTTCAGGGAGTGAGTGGTCCTTGTGTTAATGTGATTATTAATAATGAAGCAGTGTAACGTAGTGCACTGAGAGTCAGGAAGCAAGTTCAGGGAGTGAGTGTTATTATAAACAAACGCAACTAAATACAAAACAAGAAACACAAACAACGCACAGATATGACACTGGAACAGAAGGCCTGGGGAAGGAACCAAAGGGAGGGACATATATAGGGAAGGTAATCAGGGAGGTAATGGAGTCCAGGTGAGTCTGATGACACGCACGTGACAGGTGTGCGCCATAACGAGCAGCCTGGTGACCTGGAGGCCAGAGAGGGAGCACACAATGAATGTAGTAAACCTATCAATCAATGGAATTTGGCAACAGGGTGCGAGTGAGTCTGGATACCCAGTCATATCATCAGTTAACCTAAAGAACGTCTCTCTGACGTGTTCATGTGTGCAGACCTGACACATGCTGGATTGTGACTGGCTGGGGGAAAATGCCTTCCTGGTGAGGGTGCAAATTTCAGACAATTTTGCTGCCGACTAATTAACTGGACAAGAAACTGTTACACATTTCCCAAACAGTAAAATGACATAACCAACAGAAAATACTATCAGAGATATAGTGACGAGATGCTTATGTTTCCTCCCTAACAATGGGAGTCGTCCAAAGGCAGAAAGACAGGCGACAAGCTTAGGCCCAAAATAAACCCATATAAACACATTGGACTTATTTTGGCGAGAGTGATACCTCTTGCTTCGCCTCTTCTTCTCTGATACTATACATGCACACAAGGACCGGAAATGTTTCTTTAAGAGCTTAAACGGAGACATGCAACAATAGCAAGCCTACAGTCTTACAGTCAAAAGGCTATAACCTATTATTGAACATGAAACTCCTGTAATGACGCAGAAAATGAAACGTCATTTTCAAACATTAACCCAAAATGCAATTAGGGGAAAGCACAGTTCTAAACAGCAAACCTAATTTGAGCAGTTTCGTAGGACAGAGATGAAAATTCTAATCTAATAGCAACTACCATGATGGCTTGCTTATATGACTATGATTGTGCCTTTGGCTTCTGGACAATGAAAGAAAGATGATATAAAAACCAATAGAACAGGAGAGAAATGCAGATTAATGGCACAAGGAATGGATTTAAGTCTTTATACAATAATTGCCTATATGTTTCTATGGATGGATTTTCGCAAGGCTACTTTGAATTGAGGTAGGACATGCCTCCTTATTTGAAGTAGAGTAAAACGTTCAGGTTTCAAACAATTATACTGCCCAAGCTCAGTGGTGGGTGATGGGCTGATAGTCAATGGTAGGCAGGCTATAGCCTATGCATCCGAATGGCGAATGGGAGGCGCGCTTTACGTGCTGAGATTAAGAAATTTAAAAAAGCTCTTATTTCTTTGTGGCCACCAACGTTTTTAACACGCGATCGCATTTATAGAATTGCTATTTGTTTCGCAATGACAGGGCTTCCAACAGCAGGCTTCACTCCAGTAGCCTGACATATGGTAGGCTATTCCACTCCTCAAACTTGGCTCTGTATGCTGTGCGCGTGATATTTAAAAATGCATGGCAACTAGGGTTGCAAAGGGTGAGAAACTTTCCCGTAAATGTTCAGAATTTTTCAGGGAAATTTTCCTTGTGAACATTTTTCTATCACATATGCAGGTCACACTTCCATCACATGCACAGCTGATTCTCAAGATCTTGCACACGAATGAGATGCTATTGAGCCCACACTACTACACTGTCTGAGCCAAGGACGACATGCTTTCTGGTAAGTTTTCTTTACAATACTGGGTGGGGTGAATATATTTTATATGACATACATTATGTTTTGTTTAACTATTAACTAGTAGCCTACGGCAAAGTGTGTTTAAATAATTTCCAACTTGTTAACAATTTCTGCTAGTTAGTTTTTGCTACCATGTGGGTTTTAGCTTGCTTGAGCCTGCTAACTGAGGAGTGTTAATTCACCCGTTTCCAAACATGTTGTTTCATTTTAAAACATTTATCTGACAAAGGAGTTGTTTAATCTAACTGCTTAACTATTTATCTGTACATGGAATTGTATTTGTTTTTGTTACTAATTTTTTTCTAATCTTTACAGGAAAATGCCACGGGCACTATCTGATGTTTCACTGCAGCTAATGTAGAAGGAAAAGCTGTGTACAATACTGTGCCAAATCATGTGTGAAGAATGCAAAAAAAAGATGCAGAATCATCTGGCCAAGTGCATAAAGTTCCCTCAGTGCTCACAACAAGCAATCTCTGACAAAAGTCCCTCTACTTCTATTCGAGGTGAAAATGATGAATCAGACACCTTATCGATAGCAACAGCTCATGGTTCTCCTGGAATCAGACGGTTCTTGGACTCAATGGAGGAACGTAGTTAGAGAAATGCTGATGAATGTATTGCTCGAGCTGTGTATACAACTGGGTTCACCTCTGATGCTCACAGGCAATGTGTATTGGAAGAGATTTCTGAATGTTCTTCACCCAGCATACACCCCTCCAACCAGACATGCTTTATCTACTCATTTGCTGGATGCAGAGTTTAAGTGAAGGTCAAGCAAATCATAGAGAAAGCAGACTGTATTGCAATCATCTCTGATGGGTGGTCGAATGTTTGTGGGCAAGGAATAATTAACTACATCTCCACCCCTCAACCAGTATTCTACAAGAGCACAGACACAAGGGACAACACACAACGGTCTCTACATTGCAGATGAGCTGAAGGCAGTCATCAATGACCTTAGACCACAGAAGGTATTTGCACTGGTGACAAACAATGCTGCGAACATGAAGGCTGCTTGGTCTAAAGTGGAGGAGTCCTAACCTCACATCACACCCATTGGCTGTGCTGCTCATGCATTGACTCTGCTCCTCAAGGACATCATTGCACTGAAAACAATCAATATACTCTATAAGAGAGCCAAGGAAATGGTTAGATGTGTGAAGGGTCATCAAGTTATAGCAGCAATCAACCTCACCAAGCAAAGTGAGAAGAATAAGAGCACCACATTGAAGCTGCCCAGAAAAACCCTTTTGGGGTGGTGTCGTCATCATGTTTGACAGTCTCCTGGAGGGGAAGGAGTCTCTCCAAGAAATGGCCATATCACAGTCTGCCGATATGGACATTCCCGTCAAGAGGATCATCCTGGATGATGTATTTTGGGAGAGAGTGGTAAGCAGCCTGAAACTCCTGAAACCTATAGCAGTAGCCATTGCACAGATTGAACATCAGACAGAATGGCATTGTCTCCCTCAGACTCTGCTTGCAGATGTAAGAGAAGAAATCTGTACTGCCCTGCCCACTTCAATGTTGCTTTAAGCAGAGGAAACTGCAGTTCTGAAATGTATCAAAAAGCCTGAAGACTTCTGCCTGAAGCCCATAGACACTGCAGGGTACATGTTGGATCCCAAGTATGCTGGCAAGAGCATCCTGTCTGGTGAAGAGGTCAACAATGCCTATGGTGTCATCACTAACTTGTCTCACCACCTTGGCCTGGAAGGTTCTTGGCAGTCTGGCGAAGTACACTTCCAAGCAAGGGCTTTGGGATGGAAATACAATATTGCAGTCGTGCCAACGTATCTCATCAGCCACCTGGTAGAAGAGACTTTGTGGATCTGAGGCTCTTTCCGCTGTTGCCTCCATCACCCTCCAAATCCCACCAACATCAACCGCCTCAGAGCGCAACTGGTCCTTGTTTGGGAACACACACCAAAGCACACAATAGGCTGACCAATACAAGGGTTGAAAAAGGCAAATTTGTGGCTTTTTGAGCCTGACAACAAGCCATCCTCAACCAGGTTGGAAAGTGACAGTGAAGAAGAGGCCTCAGAGTCTGATGTTCAAGAGGTGGACATTGAGGAGGTCCAGGGAGAAGACATGGAAGCCTGAGAGGAAGAACCAAAGCTTTAGTTTCTAGTTTCATTTTACAGATGTTGAAAACATTTTTGGGAGATGTGATGGATCATTGGGGATCATTCAATAATCCCTTTCTTTTGATGTTCAGTGAAATCATCCCATGTGAAGAGTCAACTCATTTAATTAAAGTTCAATTTGTAACTACATTTATTATTTAAATTTCTATTAGAAGGATTTAATAATTTGCAATTATGTAAACTCATGATAAGGTAAAAGGCTTATGTTTCAATGCAAAAAACATCTACATTTAAATGGTACTAATATTAATTTGCATATATGTCTGTTAATTCCCATATTCCCATTAATTCCCACAGAAAGTTTCCACCTCTGAATATTCCCCAAAATGTGCAATCCTAATGATGACTAACAGAAATACACGCGCGCCAACTTAAGTCCACAAAAGTATGCTAATTAACCTATAGACCAATAAGCATGGCCGGTCAAATGGATTGCCAGCTGCTAATCCATTAACGGTTAAGCGTTAACATCCCTACTTCCTGACCTTTGAGCAAACTATGTACGTGCATCAATGGAAACCGTGGGGAAACTGCCCCACCCTTCCAAAATGGCCTAAAACGGATTACCGACTGTACTCCACTGGCAAACAAGTCCTAATGTGGTTTAACATTCAGAATAAATTAGAAACATTACTGTAAAAAGATTTAAAGCAATTTCGACAAGATTCCTCTGCTTAGATTTTTGTGAAACACCTCAATTAAGTCCATGAAAGCCAAAGGTTTCATTATCTGTCAAGGTTATTGATTTTAATATAGTTACTTAGAGAAGCATATCCCGTAGGTCTACAGTCAAAAGTAGTGCCCTATGTAGGGAATAGGCTGCCATTTGGGATACAGACAAGATGTGTCCAATGAAACAACAGCCCAAGACAGAAAAAAAGATAATGTTTTGTGTCAAGCAAACAGATAATATGACAGAACTCATATTGGAAACAACATTACTCCATTAACCACGAGACGTGCCAATACATGACAACCTTGTGTACGCTCTGAAAATTAAACTTGGAAATGCTTGACAGGAAACATCTAACCCCCCCCCCAAACCTTGCGTGCTATGGTTGAAATGTTTCTAAAGTAAGCAGAGGAAAATCATTTACACCTCCACATCTGACATCATTCACCCCATCGCAAAACAAATACACCCTTCTGCATCTGCTTTCCTAGTATTTCATACTAAAAAAAAGTGAGACAATGGAAACCAGCATAAACTCCTCCTCCAAGGCTCCAGAGTGGCGCTGCGGTCTAAGGCACTGCATCTCAGTGCTATAGAGGCGTCACTACAGACCCTGGTTCGACACCCGGCCGTGATCGGGAGTACCATAGGGCGGCGCACAATTGCCCCAGCGTCGTCCGGGTTAGGGGAGGGTTTTGCCGGGGTAGACCGTCATTGTAAATAAGAATTTGTTTTTAAACTGACTTGCCAAGTTAAATAAAGGTTGGAGAAAAAAAAACAGCTAAGAATTGCAGCTCATAATAAAAAGCAATGCAAAGCCTTTTTTTCTAGGGAACAAACAAGTGATGATTGGTTACCTAAAAACCCCACACATAAAACAGTTAGTTCTCCTCAGTATGCTCCTGTGAGAATGCAGATATCAGAGGGAGCATATCCGCCCTCCCTCCCCTCCCTCTTCCTCTTCCTCCCCTCCCCCCTCCACCTCCCCCCCCCCCCCTCCCCCCTCCCTCCCTCCCTCTCCCCCCTCCCTCCCTCCCTCTCCCCCCCCCTCCCTCCCTCCCTCCCTCCCTCCCTCTCCCCCTCCCCTCCCTCCCTCTCCCCCCTCCCCTCCCTCCCTCCCTCCCTCTCCCCCCCTCCCCTCCCTCCCTCTCCCCCCCTCCCTCCCTCCCCCCCCTCCCTCCCTCCCTCTCCCCCCCCCCCTCCCTCCCTCTCCCCCCCTCCCTCCCTTCCCCCCCCCCCCCCCCCCCTCCCTCCCTCCCTCCCCCTCCCTCCCTCCCTCCACTATCACACTGCCAGCAGAGGGTTTGGTGTTAAGCGGAGAAAGCGGCTCTAGCTTTGATGTTAGACACTCACGCTGCTTTCTGACAGGGACGAAACCTTCCAATGCACCCACTTCAAACGCAAAGAGTCCACGAGCACAGAGCGCTGGCTGCTCAGCTGTGTGTGTGTGTTTGCGTGTGTGCGTGTGCTCGGCTGTGTGAATGGTGCTACCTTGGAAGTCAAACAGGGAGGCAGAAGCATCATGATGGCTTGCTGCAAGTCTCAGAATGCCACTTTTCTCCCTCCACTGGCAGCATGAGCTTCAAATCATATCATAAAGGGAGACACGCAGTCTGCATTCAAAGATGGGTGATCAAACGTGGGGAAGCTCTCTTTGAGGAATGAATGAGAAACTGCTTTCCTATATACAGTACCAATCTGAACATCATATACTTCCTATATACAGTACCAGTCTGAACATCATCTACTTCCTATACACAGTACCAATCTGAACATCATCTACTTCCTATACACAGTACCAATCTGAACATCATATACTTCCTATACACAGTACCAGTCTGAACATCATCTACTTCCTATATACAGTACCAATCTGAACATCATCTACTTCCTATATACAGTACCAATCTGAACATCATCTACTTCCTATATACAGTACCAGTCTGAACATCATCTACTTCCTATACACAGTACCAATCTGAACATCATCTACTTCCTATATACAGTACCAATCTGAACATCATCTACTTCCTATATACAGTACCAATCTGAACATCATCTACTTCCTATATACAGTACCAATCTGAACATCATCTACTTCCTATATACAGTACCAATCTGAACATCATCTACTTCCTATATACAGTACCAGTCTGAACATCATCTACTTCCTATATACAGTACCAATCTGAACATCATCTACTTCCTATATACAGTACCAATCTCAACATCATATACTTCCTATACACAGTACCAATCTGAACATCATCTACTTCTTATACACAGTACCAATCTGAACATCATCTACTTCCTATATACAGTACCAATCTGAACATCATATACTTCCTATACACAGTACCAATCTGAACATCATCTACTTCTTATACACAGTACCAGTCTGAACATCATCTACTTCCTATACACAGTACCAATCTGAACATCATCTACTTCCTATATACAGTACCAATCTGAACATCATCTACTTCCTATATACAGTACCAGTCTGAACATCATCTACTTCCTATACAAAGTACCAATCTGAACATCATATAAACTCAGCAAAAAAAGAAAATGTCCCTTTTTCAGGACCCTGTCTTTCAAAGATAATTCGTAAATATCTTAACTTCACAGATCTTCATTGTAAAGGGTTTAAACGCTGTTTCCAACGCTTGTTCAATGAACAATTAATGAACATGCACCTGTGGAATGGTCAGTACGACAATAACAGTAGGTAGGCAATTAAGGTCACAGTTATGAAAACCTAGGACACTAGAGGCCTGACTCTGAAAAACATCAAAAGAAAGATGCCCAGACTCCCTGGTCAGCTGTGTGAATGTGCCTTAAGCAAGGAGACATGAGGACTGCAGAAATAAATTACAATGTCCGTATTGTGAGACGCCTAAGACAGCGCTACAGGGAGACAGGACGGACAGCTGATCATCCTCGCAGTGGCAGACCGCGTGTATCAACACCTGCACAGGATCGGTACATCCGAACATCACACCTGCGGGACAGGTACAGGATGGCAACAACAACTGCCCGAGTTACACCAGGAATGCACAATTCTTCCATCAGTGCTCAGACTGTCCGCAATAGGCTGAGAGAGGCTGGACTGAGGGCTTGTAGACCTGTTGTAAGACATCACCGGAAACAACGTCGCCTATGGGTACAAACCAACCGTCGCTGGACCAGACAGGACTGGCAAAAAGTGGTCTTCAATGACGAGTTGCGGTTTTGTCTCACCGGGATGACGGTTGGATTCGCATTTATCGTCGAAGGAATGAGCGTTACACCGAGGATTGTACTCTGAAGCGGGATTGATTTTGAGGTGGAGGGTCCGTCATGGTCTGGGGCGGTGTGTCACAGCATCATTGGACTGAGCTTGTTGTCTTTTGCAGGCAATCAAAGCTGTGCGTTACAGGGAAGACATCCTCCTCCCACGTGGTACACTTCCTGCAGGCTCATCCTGACATGATCCTCCAGCATGACAATGCCACCAGCCATACTGCTCGTTCTGTGCATGATTTCCTGAAAGACTGGAATGTCAGTGTTCTGCCTTGGCCAGCGAAGAGCCTGGATCTCAATCCCATTGAGCACGTCTGGGACCTGTTGGATAGGAAGGTATGGTCATTTCCCCGAAATGTTCGGGAATTTGCAGGTGCCTTGGTGGAAGAGTGGGGTAACATCTCACAGCAAGAACTGGTCAATCTGGTGCAGTCCATAAGGAGGACATGCACTGCAGTACTTAATGCAGCTGGTGGCCACACCAGATACTGACTGTTATTCTTGATTTTAACCCCCCCTTATTCAGGGACACATTATTCCATTTCTGTTTGTCACATGTCTGAGGAACTTGTTCAGTTTATGTCTCAATTTTTAAATCTTATGTTCATACAAATATTTACACGTTAAGTTTGCTGAAAATAATCGGAGTTGACAGTGAGGACGTTTATTTTTTTGCTGAGTTTACTTCCTATATATACAGTCTAACGTCTTGTCAGCCAGAAGGAGAGACAGACAGACAGCCTAACGTCTTGTCAGCCAGAAGGAGATACAGACAGACAGCCTAACGTCATGTCAGCCTGAAGGACAGACAGACAGACAGCCTAACGTCTTGTCAGCCTGAAGGACAGACAGACAGACAGCCTAACGTCTTGTCAGCCTGAAGGACAGACAGACAGACAGCCTAACGTCTTGTCAGCCTGAATGACTGAAGGAGACAGACCCCTCTCTGATTTGAGTGATCCCTGATCTGCCTGTCTGATTGGTGTGATCCCTGATCTGCCTCTCTGATTGGTGTGATCCCTGATCTGCCTCTCTGATTGGTGTGATCCCTAATCTGCCAATGGCTCATCTCCTATTAAAGCTCAGTCTGTGTGTGTGTTCATGGCGCCCACTAGTGGCCAAGATTGAGGGTATCTTTTAATCTTCGGCAGGAGACGGCAGAGAGTGAGAGGAACACAACACACACAACCGGGAGACAGAGCCAGAGCCCCAGTGAATGTGACTGAACACTGTGGCAGACAGTTGGGAGGCTGTCCAGACAGAGAGCAACTCTGAACCCAAAGGAATGCCCCTGCTACTACTACAGCTGCGGGTCAACACTGGGGCACGCTGGCTATGCCATGCGTCAGATGAGCCTATCATAGTGTTAAAGAGGCTGTTGCTGTGTTCTCTGACCAACACAACTTGCATGCGACCACAACGACCTAGCAAGCAATTCTGCAGCACAAATCTATCCCAGGATCTAATAGGCGACTAAATGACTTGTCTGTCTGGGTTAGAAGCAGCATTGACGGCCTCCATCACTGCTCCCGTTGTGTGTACAGATGCTGATCTTGGGTCAGTTTTAATACATTTCCCCCAATAACGATAAAGGTTAGGATTGTGAGAGGGGAAGCTGATCCTAGATCTGTACCAAGGAACATTTCACCCTGAGCCTGTTGTAGTTGTGACATCATGGCAATGGCTGTTTTCCAAATGTTTTCTTTTAAAATCATCTCCTCCCTTCTCCTCCTCCCTCCTTTCTTCTCCTTCTGAGAACTCGGTAGTCCTTTCCAGAAAAACATTAGCTGATATCCAGATCTGAGAGAGCGAGAGAGTTTACATCATCTGATTAGCCTAGCAGACTCCAATGAGCGCCTTTGTTTTAGGAATTGGCAGAGAGAGGAAGGCATTAAATAAACCCATCCTTGCTTGACCAGGATGGAATTTGCAGTTATTCCCTGGTAAATGAACAGAGCCCTGTTTGTAGCAGTGGTGGAGTCCGTCTCACTCTCCACTGCCATCATATTTTTCTAACTGAAAAGTGGGTGTTGTTCGTAAGGTTGTGGGCGAGAATACTGTACAGTACCTGTGTTGTAACTCTTGAATGGATTGAGACTCGGGCCCCACTTTTCCATTCATGTACAACTGCTGAGCATTTAACCCAGCTTAACTGAGCTTTTAAAAAATTCTACCATCTATCAAATGGAGGTCATTTTAGCTAATTCCAGAATTGTAACGGAAAATGGAGTAAAAAAACCCAGGTGTGTTATTCAGTAGACTTACATTCAGTCCACAGTGACTCAGGGAGCACAGACATGGGGGCCACGGAATGTGAGCTGGGCTGTTGTTTCTGCTCTGCTCATTTCTGTGACTCAATGCAGCTTAACCATGGACTCAGTGCAGCGTAATCAGGGGCTGACACTGGGCCCTGCATGGACTCAGTGCAGCGTAATCAGTGTCTGACACTGGGCCCTGCATGGACTCAGTGCAGCGTAATCAGTGTCTGACACTGGGCCCTGCATGGACTCAGTGCAGCGTAATCAGGGGCTGACACTGGGCCCTGCATGGACTCAGTGCAGCGTAATCAGGGGCTGACGCTGGGCCCTGCATGGACTCAGTGCAGCGTAATCAGGGGCTGACGCTGGGCCCTGCATGGACTCAGTGCAGCGTAATCAGGGGCTGACACTGGGCCCTGAATGGACTCAGTGCAGCGTAATCAGTGTCTGACACTGGGCCCTGCATGGACTCAGTGCAGCGTAATCAGGGGCTGACGCTGTATACCAGACCTACAGTACCAGTCAAAAGTTTGGACACCTACTCCTTCCAGGGTGTTTCTTTATTTTTTACTATTTTCTACATTGTATAATAGTGACATCAAAGCTATGAACTAACACATATGGAATCATGTAGTAACCAAAAAAAGTGTATATATTTGAGATTCAAAGTAGCCACCATTTGCCTCGATGACAGCTTTGCACACTCTTGGCATTCTCTGAACCAGCTTCACGAGGTAGTCACCTGCAATGCATTTCAATGAACAGGTGTGCCTCGTTAAAGGTTAATTTGTGGAATTTCTTTCCTTAATGCATTTGAGCCTATCAGTTGTGTTGTGACAAGGTAGGGGGGGTAATACAGAAGATGGCCCTATTTGGTAAAAGACCAAGTCCATATTATGGCAAGAACAGCTCAAATAAGCAAAGAGAAATGACAGTCCATCATTACATTAAGACATGAAGGTCAGTCAATCTGGAAAATTTCAAGAACTTTTAAAGTGCAGTTGCAAAAACCATCAAGCGCTATGAGGAAACTGGCTCTCATGAGGACCACAACAGGAAAGGATGACCCAGAGTTACATCTGCTGCAGAGGATAAGTTTATTAGAGTTACCAGCCTCAGAAATTGCAGCCCAAATAAATGCTTCACAGAGTTCAAGTATAACAGACACATGTCAACAGCAACTGTTCAGAAGAGACTGTGTGAATCAGGCCTTCACGGTAAAATTGCTGCAAAGAAACCACTGCTAAAAGACACCAATAAGAAGAAGTGGTGCTTTGCTGGTGACACTGTCAGTGATTTATTTAGAATTCAATGCACACTTAACCAGCATGGCTACCACAGCATTCTGCAGCGATACGCCATCCCATCTGGTTTGCCTTTAGTGGGACTGTCATTTGTTTTCCAACCGGACAATGACTAGGGATGGGTTAAGATTTGAATGGTATTACTACTTTTACCGATACTGATAATCCATCTGGTACTTTAACGGTATTATCAATTATTTTTAATATTTTTGGTGTGGATGACCTTCTGTTGTACACTGTCCTGGTGTGGATGACCACCTGTTTAACACTGTCCTGGTGTGGAGGACCTTCTGTTTAACACTGCCCTGGTGTGGAGGACCTTCTGTTTAACCTGGCTTGTGTAGGGCACTGTAACAGTGAGATAGTGGTCTTAACAGAGGCTGGTCCACCCGTCTGATGTGATGGCCAGCTTTGGCACCTCCTTCAGCTCAGTGATCACATTGACCTTACATGCACCATACCAGGTAGGAAGTAACTCCTGGAGGGAGGGGTATATTTGGGGTTGAGTGCCTTGCTCATCTCCCTACAGTAAAAAAATAGATAAGTTTTCATGTGTTGAATTATCATTATTGAATGTTTGTGTTGTTGTGTGTTGCATTGTGGAGTGATCAGACAAACATACAACCCTTTTATACCACTATATCCTAAACATGAATACAACTCAATACATATTGACAGACTGTTACTCAAAGCCCTTGGACTCCACTGTTGCAAAGGGGTGTAGGCCTTTCACTCTGAACTTGGTGACGGCTAGGTGGCACTCATTCCCCCTCTCCTCAGTCATCCTCCCACTAGCTGCCAGCGTGAAGGGGCTGTGGGCTGGTCTTTGGCTTGGACCAGTGGTATTAGAGGGAGGAGTGGGTTGGTTCATTGTAAATGCAACTTTAACAAAAAGTAGCAAAATCTTAAAATGGGTGATTGAATTTCTGAAATTTTGCCCTGGGGCCCGTTTAATACCTGGTTTCAGTACACATCCCTAACAATGACCCAACACACCTCCAGGCTGCGTAAGGGCTATTTGACCAAAACGGAGAGTGATGAATTGCTGCATCAGATGACCTGGCCTCCACAATCACCCGAACTTAACCCAATTGAGATGGTTTGGGATGAATTGGACCGCAGAGTGAAGGAAAAGCAGCCAACAAGTGCTCAGCATATGACTGTTGGAAAAGCATTCCAGGTGAAGATGGTTGAGAGAATGACAATTGTGTGCAAAGCTGTCATCAAGGCAAAGACTGGCTACATTGATGAATCAACAATGACATATTTTGATTGGTTTAATACTTTTTTTGGTTACTATATGATTCAATGTGTTATTTCATATAGTTTTGATGTCATCATTATTCTACAATGTAGAAAATAGTAAAAATAAAGAAAAACCCTGGTGTGTCCAAACTTTGGACTGGTACAGTATATGCAGTAGGTGCTTAACCTGATTAGGGCATCCACCCACGGTGCTCAGAATGACAGAAATCACATTTAGAATATAGTCATTCATATGAACAGAACATGAACGTCGAGGATGCAACGATGTGCAGTCCTTCTTACCAAATTCTGATGTGCACTTTGAACTTAGAATAATTGTCTACATTTACTTTTCCTCAGCCCACAAGATGAGTAACAAACAACAAAATCACCAGACTATGTCAACTATAGAAAAAAAATAAAAAATAAAAGTTTAGGCTACCTATTCTATTGGTCAGCTCGTCGAGAAAGAAATAGATTATTCCAAACACTCTGGGCCAGTTGTGGGAGGATAGATCCCAAATTCATACAACCAGTAGGCCAAGACTAAATAAATAAAAAACGTTTAAAAAAAGTAAGTAGTCTGATGTAACAGATCAGAAAGTTTGGCTTATAATGTTGATCAACTATAATTTCTTCACATTATAAGCACAGCAACGCACACAAGGCAGGAAGCTACGCGTGAATGTTCATTAGGGAATTAGCGGGAAAACACTGTTGGCAAAAGGGTACTGCACGTACGAGCGGTTTCACGTGACAGAGATAGAAATATCCGTTAGAAATTTAGAAAGATGGGATATCTCATAGGCTACTTTGAAGCAAGGTAAGACATGCCTCATCATATGTATTAAAACATCCAGGTTTCAAACAATTAAATATATGTTTTCAAAATGCATACTGCCTCCAGCTCGTTGCAAAGTGGTGTGTGATGCTGCGTTCAAAACAACTGGACTTCCGACTTCAGTGCATTCAAGACAACTGGAAACTGTGAAAAATAACACCTCCAACTGGGAAAAATTGTTTTGAACAGTCATCCAACTCGGGCCTCTTTCTTGAGCTCCGACTTTCCAACCTGAAGATCACTGACGTCATGATTTAACCTCGTATTTTCAGAGTTGCCAGCTGTCTTGAAAGCACCACAAGTTGCTGAAGCAGCAGCTCTCTCGACTGTCTTGACATATTTTCCACTCAAAGGTTCTGTATCTGTACGCCAAATGATAACATACATAACAAATATACTATACACACACGGCAATTTAATTCCATGAAATTATGCAAAGTAACCTATAGACCGATTAACATGACCAGTCAAATGTATTTTCATCGACTGATGTTCCCAACAATGAATAACAAAGAGCAATGGAGTCGTTTCTTCTCCTGGACAATTGGCGCGGTGCCAATTTGATTTATCAGCTATTACCAGCCAACGTAAATCATGACACACACACGTTTATAGTCTAAGGAGGAGTCAGTAATAACGCCAGTCCACGGGAAATATGGGTAATAGTGGACAGTAAACATGGCCATGAAGCTTGCAGCCTCTCTGGTGAGCAGGCGATGCCTGTCATGATAACAATGAATTCTAACATGCTGACCACACCGCGCTCCCGTTGCAAAATAAATGTACACAAACTCAGCAAAAAATGAAACGTCCTCTCACTGTCAACTGCGTTTATTTTCAGAAAACTTAATATGTGTAAATATTTGTATAAACATAAGATTCAACAACTGAGACATAAACTGAACAAGTTCCACAGACATGTGACAAACAGAAAAATAATAATGTGTCCCTGAACAAACTTCAAAATCAAAATAACAGTCAGTATCTGCTGTGGCCACCAGCTGCATTAAGCATTAAGCTGCATTAAGCACTGCATCTCTGGCAGTCTCTATGGGGGTGCCACAGGGTTCAATTCTTGGACCGACTCTCTTCTCTGTATACATCAAGGATGTCGCTCTTGCTGCTGGTGAGTCTCTGATCCACCTCTACGCAGACGACACCATTCTGTATACTTCTGGCCCTTCTTTGGACACTGTGTTAACAACCCTCCAGGCAAGCTTCAATGCCATACAACTCTCCTTCCGTGGCCTCCAATTGCTCTTAAATACAAGTAAAACTAAATGCATGCTCTTCAACCGATCGCTACCCGCACCTACCCGCCTGTCCAACATCACTACTCTGGACGTCTCTGATTTAGAATACGTGGACAACTACAAATACTTAGGTGTCTGGTTAGACTGTAAACTCTCCTTCCAGACCCATATCAAATATCTCCAATCCAAAGTTAAATCTAGAATTGGCTTCCTATTTCGCAACAAAGCATCCTTCACTCATGCTGCCAAACATACCCTTGTAAAACTGACCATCCTACCAATCCTCGACTTTGGCGATGTCATTTACAAAATAGCCTCCAATACCCTTCTCAACAAATTGGATGCAGTCTATCACAGTGCAATCCGTTTTGTCACCAAAGCCCCATACACTACCCACCATTGCGACCTGTACGCTCTCGTTGGCTGGCCCTCGCCTCATACTCGTCGCCAAACCCACTGGCTCCATGTCATCTACAAGACCCTGCTAGGTAAAGTCCCCCCTTATCTCAGCTCGCTGGTCACCATAGCATCTCCCACTTGTAGCACACGCTCCAGCAGGTATATCTCTCTAGTCACCCCCAAAACCAATTCTTTCTTTGGCCGCCTCTCCTTCCAGTTCTCTGCTCCCAATGACTGGAACGAACTACAAAAAGCACTGAAACTGGAAACACATCTCCCTCACTAGCTTTAAGCACCAACTGTCAGAGCCGCTCACAGATTACTGCACCTGTACATAGCCCACCTATATTTTAGCCCAAACAACTACCTCTTTCCCTACTGTATTTAATTAATTAATTTATTTTGCTCCTTTGCACCCCATTATTTTTATTTCTACTTTGCACATTCTTCCATTGCAAATCTACCATTCCAGTGTTTTACTTGCTATATTGTATTTACTTTGCCACCATGGCCTTTTTTTGCCTTTACCTCCCTTATCTCACCTCATTTGCTCACATCGTATATAGACTTGTTTCTACTGTATTATTGACTGTATGTTTGTTTTACTCCATGTGTAACTCTGTGTTGTTGTATGTGTCGAACTGCTTTGCTTTATCTTGGCCAGGTCGCAATTGTAAATGAGAACTTGTTCTCAACTTGCCTACCGGGTTAAATAAAGGTGAAATAAATAAAATAAATAAATAAATAAATAAATCTCCTCATGGACTGCACCAGACTTGCCAGTTCTTGCTGTGAGATGTTACCCCAAATGGCTCTACCCTTCACCCTCCGATCCAACAGGTCCCAGACGTGCTTAATGGGATTGAGATCCGGACTCTTCGCTGGCCATGGCAGAACACTGACGTTCCTGACTTGCAGGAAATCAGCCATACTGCTCGTTCTGTACATGGTGGCACTGTCATGCTGGAGGTCATGTCAGGATGAGCCTGCAGGAAGGGTACCACATGAGGGAGGAGGATGTCTTCCCTGTAACGCACAGAGTTGAGATTGCTTGCAGTGACAACAAGCTCAGTCCTATGATACTGTGGCACACCGCCCCAGACCATGACAGACCCTCCACCTCCAAATCGATCCCGCTTCGGAGTACAGGCCTCGGTGTAACACTCATTCCTTCGACGCTAAATGCAAATCTGACCATCACCCCTGGTGAGACAAAACTGCAACTCGTCAGTGAAGAACACTTTTTGCCAGTCCTGTCTGGTCCAGCGACGGTGTGTGTGTGCCCATAGGCGACGTTGTTAATTTTCATATTTCAACCTGTGTGTCATGACCGTGTCTGGTGCGGGTGGACAAAAATCACCATGCGCACGATGGCGTGAGCGGTCTGGTCAGCATGTAAGGATGGATGTAATAAGGCTAGACACACAGCCTGTCTTCCTGCCCAGCCATCGACTCCTGGACCCCGGGGAGAATAGGAGGCCAGATGGCACCAGTGTTGGTCAAGGTTCTAGAGGGGCCATTCTGCTGTGGTTGGTTAGAGAGCCACAACACACCCACTAACACTGGCTTGTAGGTTACTACTCCGTCTTGTTTATAGCTCAGCTACAGATCCCCTAGGTACAGATCTGGGATCAGATTCCCTTTCCACAATCCTGTGCATGTGACTAATTAAATCGTCTATACTATCCTTAACCATAAGTTGGGAAAATGCTAAACTGACCCAAGATCAGTGTCTAGGAGCACCTTCAGCCTACTGTGATTATATCTAGCCAGGTCTATTAGAACCCCACTATAAAGATCTGCAGTAGGGGGGGAAACAGCGCCACCGGCCGCTCCACCACCTTTCTTGCTTTTGTTGCGGACGAGCGTCGCACAGTACACATTGTTCACTTCTATCGGTTGTGCAATGATGTGGGAGAGAGGAGGGGGTCTTGATTGTTTGCAGTAACCAAACGGACATGGATGTTTCACTATGAAGGATTCCAGCTTTAACCTAGTCCGGTTTTCATAAATAGCCCCTATAACACCCCTGCATAAACATCTCATTCATCATCTAGGGCTGCTGAAGTGACAATAGATTCCACAGGGAATCCCCCATCTCCCCCTATCCAACACTTACAATACATCATTGTAGAAGGCTCTAGCCGGCCGACACCCAGGCCCTGACCTTGTGAGGGTAGAATCTACGCATCAGCGGGGGGTGGCGGTGTGTGTGTGTGTGTGTGTGTGTGTGGGAGGACGGTGGTAGGGGGGCTAGGTCACCCAGCCTGAGGGGGCACTATGCTGGCCCGGCTCAAACCACAGTCCAGTCATAGGCTGAATCCTAAATGGCACCCTATTCCCTACTGTGTCAAAAGTAGTGCCATTTGAGAATAAGTTGCCATTTGTGAGGATGGTCACACAGAACCATGATTAACCATGAGGTCATTTCCTCCCATTGTAAGACATCCTGGCACTTTCTACACTGACTATTGGAGCGAAAGGCGATGTAAATGTGGTGAAGAATATAAAAGAATAAACCAAGCCAACCCTCACATACTGGGTTCAAATTCCAAACATGTTACCCTGAGACTACAAAGAAACAGAACAATGGTAACTGGCAGGTTTTACACAGAGATTACGTGACACTACTGCTTGAATCAGCAGAGTCTATTGGAGAAGACAGTGATTCTATTTGGAGTTTTAACAACTAGTTCAGAGGCCAAGGCAACATGACTAAAATAAACTGACATAACAGAACATAACTTTATTATAACAGGAAACATTACTGTGGAGAAGTGGTCTGTTGAATATAGCAGGGCATTCCATCTCAGCAAATGTCTACTAAGTACCAACTAACACCATAGTCAACATTACCGTAACCCTAACCTTTAACCTTTTTTTAAAATCAACAAAAAACATTAGCCCTAGCCTCAAGGAATAAATTACCTAAATCATTTGAATATTACAGTACAATATGATATTAAAATGGTTAATTTCCCTTCAACACAATCAAAGTCTTCAAAGTAAATCCATAAATAGAACAGACTAATATACATGTTTGAGTAATGATGATACTAAACACGAATCTGCACAGTGCACTCGGCGGGAGGCATCAACACAGCACCCGGCGGGAGGCATCAACACAGCACCCGGCGGGAGGCATCAACACAGCACCCGGCGGGAGGCATCAACACAGCACCCGGCGCGGCGAGAGGCTTCAACACAGCACCCGGCGCGGCGGGAGGCATCAACACAGCACCCGGCGGGAGGCATCAACACAGCACCCGGCGGGAGGCATCAACACAGCACCCGGCGCGGCGAGAGGCTTCAACACAGCACCCGGCGCGGCGAGAGGCTTCAACACAGCACCCGGCGGGAGGCATCAACACAGCACCCGGCGGGAGGCATCAACACAGCACCCGGCGGGAGGCATCAACACAGCACCCGGCGGGAGGCATCATCACAGCACCCGGCGGGAGGCATCAACACAGCACCCGGCGGGAGGCATCAACACAGCACCCGGCGGGAGGCATCAACACAGCACCCGGCGCGGCGAGAGGCTTCAACACAGCACCCGGCGGGAGGCATCAACACAGCACCCGGCGGGAGGCATCAACACAGCACTCGGCGGGAGGCATCAACACAGCACCCGGCGGGAGGCATCAACACAGCACCCGGCGGGAGGCATCAACACAGCACCCGGCGCGGCGGGAGGCATCAACACAGCACCCGGCGCGGCGAGAGGCTTCAACACAGCACCCGGCGGGAGGCATCAACACAGCACCCGGCGGGAGGCATCAACACAGCACCCGGCGGGAGGCATCAACACAGCACTCGGCGGGAGGCATCAACACAGCACCCGGCGGGAGGCATCAACACAGCACCCGGCGGGAGGCATCAACACAGCACCCGGCGGGAGGCATCAACACAGCACCCGGCGGGAGGCATCAACACAGCACCCGGCGGGAGGCATCAACACAGCACCCGGCGGGAGGCATCAACACAGCACCCGGCGGGAGGCATCAACACAGCACTCGGCGGGAGGCATCAACACAGCACTCGGCGGGAGGCATCAACACAGCACCCGGCGCGGCGAGAGGCTTCAACACAGCACCCGCGAGAAGGGACAACACAGCACCCGCGAGAGGCTTCAATACAGCACCCGCGAGAGGTTTCAATACAGCACCCGCGAGAGGCTTCAATACAGCACCCGCGAGAGGCTCCAATACAGCACCCGCGAGAGCAATCAACCGCACACGGCGAGGCAAGAGGCAACAACACAGCACACGAAACACAGACCTTAAGTGTTTCTAAAATCCCCTATGGGAAAAAAATGAATGGTGGAAAAATAATTTCCCTGTTTGACCTCCAGGTTTTATGGGTATTATGACTCATACCGTCATACTCTATTGGATCACACATCATAAATGATCAAAGTGTTGGTGGTATGGATAGGAGAGTGGATACCTCATTTTGTTGCAGTATTTTCCTCAGACATCTTCTTGCACAGACAGAAAACACACCTATGAGAGAACAGGTCAGCCAATAAAACGCCAGACTCCCACAGTCTCCAACCAGGTTTCTCAATACACCCAGTCAACATGTAAACCCAGACGCATTTGTCACTCGACATGTTTGGGTTTTCAGGTGCTATTCATCTTTCAGTGTTCAACATATGCTGAGCCAAACCCTAAATGAAGATACTGTATGTTCAGTATTCCATCAGCAAGCAGCACTCCAACACACCATGACAGACAGGCCAGCACCAATCATCCAATTACGGAGACCATTTCTTAATCCTACACAACAGTGTGCCGGGCCAGCAACGTGACTCAAATCGATGTTATTGGCTAAATAAAGGTGCTCCCTTCGGGACAATATAAATATATCACAGGGTTATAGAAGTTAACTGGGAGATTCTGACACTGGGTGTGTGTGTGTGAGAGAGATAGATGAAAAGAGAGACAAGAGAGAGAGAGAGCTAAAGGGGCCTCCAGTAACAGTACCATAAATTGTTGACATTAAAAGCAGGACAGTACGGCGGTCAGATATGACTGAGTCTCACTGAGCTGCCTTATGTTGCCTCACACCTGCTGGAATGTCAGACAGCAGCCGCACTGCATCGCGTACCATACGCTCTGCCACCATATGACTTATCACCCCTAGATGCCACCATATGACTTATCACCCCTAGATGCCACCATATGACTTATCACCCCGAGCTGCCACCATATGACTTATCACCCCTAGCTGCCACCATATGACTTATCACCCCTAGCTGCCACCATATGACTTATCACCCCTAGCTGCCACCATATGACTTATCACCCCTAGATGCCACCATATGACTTATCACCCCTAGATGCCACCATATGACTTATCACCCCTAGCTGCCACCATATGACTTATCACCCCTAGCTGCCACCATATGACTTATCACCCCTAGATGCCACCATATGACTTATCACCCCTAGCTGCCACCATATGACTTATCACCCCTAGCTGCCACCATATGACTTATCACCCCTAGCTGCCACCATATGACTTATCACCCCTAGCTGCCACCATATGACTTTCAACATATGACTTTCACCATATGACTTATCACCCCTAGCTGCCACCATATGACTTATCACCCCTAGCTGCCACCATATGACTTATCACCCCTAGCTGCCACCATATGACTTTCATCACAGCTAGATGCTCACTGCTTAGCCAACAGAATGAAATGTCTGTACAGCTCCAACTGTGGAATGGGGGGAGAAGATGCCTATAACCAGGAGAGGATTTGTTGTCCAATTACAACCCTTTTAGAGCCATGGTGTAAAGATGGGCATTTTCCAATTTTTTACTTCACATGATTTTTTTTTTTTTGCGCAATCGGAATGAAAACAAAATACAGTTTTAGAACACAAGGGCAAGGCCCGCACTGGAAAAAAATATTGCCCATTTATCTGCAGTACCAGACAAAAATTTGGACACACCTACTCATTCAAGGGTTTTTCTTTATTTTTACTATTTTCTACATTGTAGAATAATAGCAAAGACATCAAAAATATGAAATAACACATATGGAATCATGTAGCAACCAAGCAAAAGTGTTAGTCAGTTGATTGTGGAGGCCAGGTCATCTGATGCAGCACTCCATCACTCTCCTTAGAGTTGCAGTCAAATAAGCGAAGAGAAACGACAGTCCATCATTACTTTAAGATATGAAGGTCAGTCAATGCGGAAAATGTCAAGAACTTTTAAAGTTCTTCAAGTGTAGTCGCAAGCGCTATGATGAAACTGGCTCTCATGAGGACGGCCACATAATATCAACTGGTTATATTATATCATGGAACACAATCTGTAATATCAACTGGATATATTATATCATGGAACACAATCTGTAATATCAACTGGATATATTATATCATGGAACACAATCTGTAATATCAACTGGATATATTATATCATGGAACACAATCTGTAATATCAACTGGATATATTATATCATGGAACACAATCTGTAATATCAACTGGATATATTATATCATGGAACACAATCTGTAATATCAACTGGATATATTATATCATGGAACACAATCTGTAATATCAACTGGATATATTATATCATGGAACACAATCTGTCATATCAACTGGATATATTATATCATGGAACACAATCTGTAATATCAACTGGATATATTATATCATGGAACACAATCTGTAATATATTATATCATGGAACACAATCTGTAATATCAACTGGATATATTATATCATGGAACACAATCTGTCATATCAACTGGATATATTATATCATGGAACACAATCTGTAATATCAACTGGATATATTATATCATGGAACACAATCTGTCATATCAACTGGATATATTATATCATGGAACACACTAATATCAACTGGATATATTATATCATGGAACACAATCTGTAATATCAACTGGATATATTATATCATGGAACACAATCTGTCATATCAACTGGATATATTATATCATGGAACACAATCTGTAATATCAACTGGATATATTATATCATGGAACACAATCTGTCATATCAACTGGATATATTATATCGTGGAACACAATCTGTAATATCAACTGGATATATTATATCATGGAACACACTAATATCAACTGGAACAGTTATTCTCAGATTGATTATTTGAACCGGGTCTTATTTTCAGTATAGGTCTACAGATGTTCAATTTAGTTTATTCTGCCTGTTCTTTGGACTTTTCAAATGGATGAACAATTCCTCCATATTGAACACTGCATGGTGATGAATTACAGCCAAACCATCTGGTGAGTAGACCTAGGCTTAATGATTGATGAAAACTGATGAAAACACTCTCTTTGTCTTTATCAAACTAATGTTTTTGCATATTTTCTGTGTGGAACCTGTCTATGTTAAGGGGGGGGTTTAGCCTAGCTAGGCAAACCAATTATACATAGCACTAGCAGTTTGCAAAGTAGCTTATTAAGCGGAAAATAGACTGGATGCAATTATTTCGAAACTGCAGCTCATTGTCTATTTTGAATTTGTGATAAAATTGTCGTCATTCGGCAAGGAAGGTATCTTGTGTATCTGTATCAGTTCAATTATTTGTTTAAGCCCACAGTCCCATTCTTTTTATAGTCATTAATTTCTGTAGGCCTTGTGTGCGAACTTAGTACACGTGTGTAGAGGGAGCGGTCGGAACACAACAGTGAGACGCTGAAGGGAAATGGAATGTAGGGAGAATAACTGTGATACTTGCCTTGTTTTCCTTTTTTGTCGTGCCCTGCAAATGTACAGTGCCTTGCGAAAGTATTCGGCCCCCTTGAACTTTTGCCACATTTCAGGCTTCAAACATAAAGATATAAAACTGTATTTTTTTGTGATGAATCAACAACAAGTGGGACACAATCATGAAGTGGAAGGACATTTATTGGATATTTCAAACTTTTTTAACAAATCAAAAACTGAAAAATTGGGCGTGCAAAATTATTAGAGTCAAAGCAAATAAACATGGTCTTCAAGACTAAATATTATTATTTATTTATTTTGTTACATTGTACAAATCAGCTACAGCGCTGGCGCCTGACAGATATGAAAGAGTTGTGATAAACGTAAGGCAGACCAGGCAGCCTCTCGAGCATTCATTTATATTGACCTTTAAAGATCAATATGAGTCACAAATGGCACCGTATTGTCTTTAGCCATATGGGCCCTGGTTAAACGTAGTACACTGTATAGTAAACAGGAAGCCATTTGGGACACACTGGCTGTTTTAAGCCTCACAAAGTATCCATCTTGTGACTAAGCATAACTGTAGCTAGGCTAATGTCGAGGCTTTCCAGATTATTCAAATCAGCCTACAAAAATACTACTTTGATCTACTCTAGAAAAACACATAAGTGCCATCAAATCTTGAAAAACGGCAATGGTTTATTACAGTGTTTCCGCCACGTAAAATACATATGGAACAATTACGAATAGCTTAATGAATAGAAAAATCTGACAACCCCATAGTAGTATACTTTATCTATTTACCTAGTCGGCTTGTTCTATGCCAGAGAAATAAATATTCCTCAAGGCACATTCCAGTTCCGAGTGCCATAGGGGAAGGAATTCCCAGAATGGAAAAAAAGCTGCAAAAGTTGGCTACATTTACTTAGTAGGCTACTCAAACGTTTACCAACCACACCGGTTTACACTTTATATGGCCTGCGTATGGTATAATAAACAAAAGCCTGAATTAATGCAACAACTAACTGATAACAGAATTGTCGAAAACAAATAGGTCTGCATGGCTGGTAGCCTTATGTCTGCCTTGCTGCTAACAGAATGGAATTCGCAACACAACAAGTTCCTGGGTATTTAAAAACTGCATTATCTGGATTTTTTTTTTTAAATGTTCGACTGGCAATGTAAAAATGTTTTCATTCCACCCGCCAGCTGTTTGTTTTTTTTTGCAGCTCACCCATGGGCATCTGACCTGATGCAGGACTCTACTTATGACTAGCCCAATGGGATTACATGCAGATAGACAACCTCATGCTTCAACCCATGTATTTATAGCCAATATGCTACATCGCTTGGCTACAGGTGATATTGCTGATAGCATACCTGATAATATGGACCTTGCATATGACATATTGGTAAAATTATTAGAACATATACATATATGTATTTTTTTATTTATATAACAAATGTGTTATATGGCTAATTTCTGCATAAACCAGAGCAAACACTCATTTACTTCTTTACCCCCCCCCCCTATTCCCCTTATGTGGCCCAGTAAAATGTCAGGATGGGTGGATGGATGGCACACAGTGGAATGAGGAGCGAGAGAGCGAGGGCTGGACTCTGGTGATGTTGACCATCTCTGTTTATTTATCTCTGTTTATTTACAGTCAAGCCACTACTGTTTCCGATGGGAGGGCTCTATTGCGTTTCAGGATCTGGGATAGCAGGATAGGAGGTGAACAGTGTATGTATCCTGGTTTTAACACTCACGTCAAATCTCCAAAATGCATAGAAGAGCAGTAGGTTAGAACCTGTGGAGTGGAGGAAATGCTGGTCTATTAAGACAGAGTGTGTCAAGGCGAGCAATTATTTTCTACTGGTCAAAAGAGACCTACAAGTGTACTACAGATACCAACAGTATACTAGAGATACCTACAGTGTACTACAGATACCAACAGTATACTAGAGATACCTACAGTATACTAGAGATACCTACAGTATACTAGAGATACCTACAGTATACTAGAGATACCTACAGTATACTAGAGATACCTACAGTGTACTACAGATACCAACAGTATACTAGAGATACCTACAGTGTACTACAGATACCAACAGTATACTAGAGATACCTACAGTGTACTACAGATACCAACAGTATACTAGAGATACCTACAGTGTACTACAGATACCAACAGTATACTAGAGATACCTACAGTGTACTACAGATACCAACAGTATACTAGAGATACCTACAGTGTACTAGAGATACCAACAGTATACTAGAGATACCTACAGTATACTAGAGATACCTACAGTGTACTACAGACCTACAGTATACTAGAGATACCTACAGTGTACTACAGACCTACAGTATACTAGAGATACCTACAGTGTACTACAGACCTACAGTATACTAGAGATACCAACAGTATACTAGAGATACCTACAGTGTACTACAGATACCAACAGTATACTAGAGATACCTACAGTGTACTACAGATACCAACAGTATACTAGAGATACCTACAGTGTACTACAGATACCAACAGTATACTAGAGATACCTACAGTGTACTACAGATATCAACAGTATACTAGAGATACCTACAGTGTACTACAGACCTACAGTATACTAGAGATACCTACAGTGTACTACAGACCTACAGTATACTAGAGATACCAACAGTATACTAGAGATACCTACAGTGTACTACAGATACCAACAGTATACTAGAGATACCTACAGTGTACTACAGATACCAACAGTATACTAGAGATACCTACAGTGTACTACAGATACCAACAGTATACTAGAGATACCTACAGTGTACTACAAAAACCAACAGTATACTAGAGATACCTACAGTGTACTACAGATAGCAACAGTATACTAGAGATACCTACAGTGTACTACAGATACCAACAGTATACTAGAAATACCTACAGTGTACTACAAAAACCAACAGTATACTAGAGATACCTACAGTGTACTACAGATACCAACAGTATACTAGAGATACCTACAGTGTACTACAGATACCAACAGTATACTAGAGATACCTACAGTGTACTACAGATACCAACAGTATACTAGAGATACCTACAGTGTACTACAGATACCAACAGTATACTAGAGATACCTACAGTGTACTACAGATACCAACAGTATACTAGAGATACCTACAGTGTACTACAGATACCAACAGTATACTAGAGATACCTACAGTGTACTAGAGATACCAACAGTATACTAGAGATACCTACAGTATACTAGAGATACCTACAGTGTACTACAGACCTACAGTATACTAGAGATACCTACAGTGTACTACAGACCTACAGTATACTAGAGATACCTACAGTGTACTACAGACCTACAGTATACTAGAGATACCAACAGTATACTAGAGATACCTACAGTGTACTACAGATACCAACAGTATACTAGAGATACCTACAGTGTACTACAGATACCAACAGTATACTAGAGATACCTACAGTGTACTACAGATACCAACAGTATACTAGAGATACCTACAGTGTACTACAGATATCAACAGTATACTAGAGATACCTACAGTGTACTACAGACCTACAGTATACTAGAGATACCTACAGTGTACTACAGACCTACAGTATACTAGAGATACCAACAGTATACTAGAGATACCTACAGTGTACTACAGATACCAACAGTATACTAGAGATACCTACAGTGTACTACAGATACCAACAGTATACTAGAGATACCTACAGTGTACTACAGATACCAACAGTATACTAGAGATACCTACAGTGTACTACAAAAACCAACAGTATACTAGAGATACCTACAGTGTACTACAGATAGCAACAGTATACTAGAGATACCTACAGTGTACTACAGATACCAACAGTATACTAGAAATACCTACAGTGTACTACAAAAACCAACAGTATACTAGAGATACCTACAGTGTACTACAGATACCAACAGTATACTAGAGATACCTACAGTGTACTACAGATACCAACAGTATACTAGAGATACCTACAGTGTACTACAGAGACCTACAGTATACTACAGAGACCTACAGTATACTACAGAGACCTACAGTATACTACAGAGACATACAGTACAGGTGCATCAAAGCTGGGACCGAGAGACTGAAAAACAGCTTCTATCTCAAGGCCATCAGACTGTTAAACAGCAACCACTAACATTGAGTGGCTGCTGCCAACACACTGATTCAACTCCAGCCACGTTAATAATGGGAATTGATGGGAAATGATGTAAAATATATCACTAGCCACTTTAAACAATGCTACCTAATATAATGTTTATATACCCTACATTGTTAATCTCATATGTATACGTATATACTGTACTCTATATCCCTCTACTGCATCTTTATGTAATACATGTATCACTAGCCACTTTAACTATGCCACTTTGTTTACATACTCATCTCATATGTATATACTGTACTCGATACCATCTACTGCATCTTGCCTATGCCGCTCTGTACCAACACTCATTCATATATCTTTATGTACATATTCTTTATCCCCTTACACTTGTTTGTATAAGGTAGTAGTTTTGGAATTGTTAGTTAGATTACTTGTGGGTTATTACTGCATTGTCGGAACTAGAAGCACAAGCATTTCACTACACTCGCATTAACATCTGCTAACCATGTGTATGTGACAAATAAAATTTCATTTCATTTCATTTACAGTATACTACAGAGACCAAGAGTATACTACAGAGACCTACAGTAAACTACAGAGACCTAAAATATACCACAGAGACATAGAGTATACTACAGGATACTACAGAGACCTACAGAGACCTACAATATACTACAGAGACCTACAGTATACTACAGAGACCTACAGTATAACACAGAGAACAACAGTATACTAGAGACCAACAGTATACTACTGAGACCTACAGTATACCACAGAGACCTACAGTATACTAGAGACCTACAGTATACCACAAAGACTGACAGTATACTACAGAGATCTACAGTATACCACATCGACCTACAGTATACCAGAGACCTACAGGATTTTGCAGAGACCTACAGTATACTACATAGACCTACAGTATACTACATAGACCTACAGTATACTACATAGACCTACAGTATACTACATAGACCTACAGTTTACCACAGAGACCTACAGTTTACCACAGAGACCTACAGTATACCACAAAGACCTACAGTATACTAGAAATCTACAGTATACCAGAGACCCACAGTATAAAAAAGACCTACAGTGTACCACAGAGACCTACAGTATACTACAGAGACCTACAGGATACTACAGAGACCTACAGGATACTACAGAGACCTACATTATACCAGAGACTGACAGTATACCACAGAGACCTACAGTATACTAGAGACCTACAGTATACTAGAGACCTACAGTATACCACAAAGACTGACAGTATACTAGAGACCTACAGTATACCACAAAGACTGACAGTATACCAGAGACCTACAGTATACAACAGAGACCTACAAGATACTACAGAGACCTACATTATACCACAAAGACTGACAGTATACTACAGAGACCTACAGTATACTACAGTACAACTGTAGGAAAACTATTAGAAGTCATTGGTGTTTGTCGACCACAACATTCTGCACATACTTCTCCAACCAACCTGGACAAATGTCAGGAATAGTTGGGCAGACAGAGGGAGTGTGTTGACCCCATATTGTATTGCTGTTCAAAGCACAGCCTGGAAAATATATCTGGACCTGGAGTAGAGACCCAGGGATGTGGCTGGCACAGTTACCGTATAACTATGTAACCGACGTTTAAGGATGAGGTCCGTCATGATAAAATAACCGTCATAACCGTTTTTTTGGTGGAACGAACAGCTAACTGAAGACGGGAAGGCCGGGCATTCGTGCGGTTGAGTCTGTTTCCGTAGTAACATGGACTCTTTACGTGATGAAACGATGTTTCTCCTTGCTGAAACAAGCAAGTTGTTGTAGAAAACAAGTATTTGGTTTTCTAGGCAACACCCCCTCCTTATAGCAGCAGCACATGAAGTCAGGAGTAGTGCTGTTATGGTGACTGTATTACTGGCGGTCACAAGTCATGACTGCAGTCAAAATCTACATGACCGTGTAGTCATGGTAACTAGGCTTATCCAAAACTGCACTTTGATGCTGCTGACGGCCTGGTACTCAGCACTATTGTCAATGCAAATGTTATCGATGAGCTCATGTTGCGCAACATTTCTATAGGCTATGCAACTGTGTGAGAAAACAAGAGTTTTGATGGCCTCTATTAAAAAGAGGAGGATCCCATCAGCTTCCAATAGACTAGGCCTACTATATTTATTTCTCAACTTTCCTAATATTCAGCACATTGCTTCACTTTACAACAGGAGTATAGCCTACCTGTCAGAAAATGAAACATTCGCTATGGACGATTAATTAAGGCCGATTTCAAGTTTTCATAACAATCTGTAATCCGCCTTTTTGGACACCGATTATGGCTGATTAAATTGCAATCCACGAGGAAACTGCGTGGCAGGCTGACCACTTGTTTCGTGAGTGCAGCGTCAAAAGGACTGTGTGCCTGCAAGGAGCAAAGGTATGTTGCTCGCTAGCATTAAACTTATCTTATAAAAAAAAACAATCAATCTTCACATAATTACTAGTTAACCTAGTTATATCATCAACCATGTGTAGTTAACTAGCTTGTTCTGCGTTGTATATAATCAATGCGGTGCCTGTTAATTTATCATTGAATCACAGCCTACTTCAATTTCGCGGGTGATGATTTAACAAAAGCGCATTCGCGAAAAAAGCCCATTCGTTGCACAAATGTACCTAACCATGAACATCAATGCCTTTCTTAAGATCAATACACAGAAGTATATTTTTTTAAACCTGCATATTTAGTTTTTAAGAAATGCATGTTAGCAGGCAATATTAACTAGGGAAATTGTGTGACTTCTCTTGCGTTCAGTGCCAGCAGAGTCGGGGTATATGCAACAGTTTGGGCTGCCTGACTCATTGCAAACTGTGTTTCTTCCTAGCAAAGACCGTAATTAATTTGCCAGAATTTTACATAATTATGACATAACATTGAAGGTTGTGCAAAGTAACAGCGATATTTAGACTTAGGGATGCCACCCATTCGACAAAATACGGAATGGTTCCGTATTTCACTGAAAGAATAAACTTTTTATTTTATTGAAAAGTTTGTTTCTGGATTTGACCATTTGACCAATATTGAAGAACTGGGAATATTGAACCACCAGCTTTCATATGTTCTCAAGGTCTGAGCAAGGAACTTAAACAATAGCTTTTTTACATGGCACATACTGCACTTTTACTTTCTTCTCCAACTCTGTTTTTGCATTATTTAAACCAAATTGAACATTATTTGAGGCAAAATAGATTTTATTTATGTATTATATTAAGTTAAAATAAAAGGGTTCATTGTTCATTCAGTATTTTTGTAATTGTCATTATTACAAATATATATAAAAATCGTCCGATTAATCGGTATCAGCTGTTTTGGTCCTCCAATAAATCGGTATCAGTACCGGCAATGAAAAATCATAAATCGGTCGACCTAAAGTCCATTCTAAATCAAAACTAATTTCACACATATATTATTTAATATATGTAAAGGGGGGCTCACAGGGCGCAGCGGACTAAGTGGTGCAGCGGATTAAGGCACTGCATCTCAGTGCAAGAGGTGTCACTACAGTCCCTGGTTCAAATCCAGGCTGCATCACATCCGGCCATGATCGGGAGTCCCATAGGGCGGCGCACAATTGGCCCAGCATCGTCTGGGTTTGGCCGGAGGTAGGCCGTCATTGTAAATAATAACTTGTTCTTAAATGAATTGCCTAGTTAAATAAATAAAATAAAAATGTAATCAAGAATAGTCTGATGGGTGACAAGATTATCACTTGTGAATGATTGCAAGAAACATTGCATGCCCTTTTTCAAATGACAGTCGCACACCTCATATAGCATAGGCCTATATCACAACTAAAGTGGCCAAATCATTTCTTAATTTTAAGCACATTAATCCACTTTACAAGGGGTATAGAGCCCAACTGGCATACATAAGGGGTATAGAGCCTAACTGGCACACATAAGGGGTATAGAGCCTAACTGGCACACATAAGGGGTATAGAGCCTAACTGGCATACATAAGGGGTATAGAGCCTAACTGGCATACATAAGGGGTATAGAGCCTAACTGGCATACATAAGGGGTATAGAGCCTAACTGGCACACATAAGGGGTATAGAGCCTAACTGGCACACATAAGGGGTATAGAGCCTAACTGGCACACATAAGGGGTATAGAGCCTAACTGGCACACATAAGGGGTATAGAGCCTAACTGGCACACATAAGGGGTATAGAGCCTAACTGGCACACATAAGGGGTATAGAGCCTAACTGGCACACATAAGGGGTATAGAGCCTAACTGGCACACATAAGGGGTATAGAGCCTAACTGGCACACATAAGGGGTATAGAGCCTAACTGGCACACATAAGGGGTATAGAGCCTAACTGGCACACATAAGGGGTATAGAGCCTAACTGGCATACATAAGGGGTATAGAGCCTAACTGGCACATAAGCAGCATGTGATTTTCATGTTTGGGGAAAGTCATTTTCACCATAACAATTCACCTTTATTATAAAGCATTACATGCATAATTGCATTTACAGTCACTTTTGAGAACAGTATTTTCCCGCTAATTTATTGCATTTTGGAACATTCGTTCTATTAGGTCTACTGCAGTGTGTACAGTTCTGCGCTTATACTGTGAAGAAATAGCCTAATAGTTTATCAACATTAAGCTAAACGTTCTGATCTGTTGCATCAGCCTCATTGCTTTAAAAAATGTTTTTGTTGATGCTAGTGGCTGTATTCATTTGAGATCCATCACATCCCACAACGGTCCCAGAGTATGTTTGGAATATTCCTTTCTCGCCCAGAAAGACAACTTGATCAATAGAATAGATCAACTTTTGTATAGTTGATTGACATAGGCTAGTGTTTTTGCGGTTTGTTAGGCCTACTCATCTTGTTGGCTGATGAAATATGGACATTTCTAACATCTTCAATATGCGCCTCAGAATTCAATAAGAAGGAAGCAGTTGCATCCCCGATGTGTCGGTCTTCACTTGTAGCCTAATTCAGAGCTGAGATGCCTGTGAGAAGGACCCGATCACATGACGGGCATTGGCTAATAAGAATTGAGATATCTGAGAGAGAGCCATGTGAGTGAGAGCTGCTTCGGAGCACGACAATTGGCAACCGAGGGAAGGGAATTCAAATTATTATATTCAGCCCAAGGGCACAATGGCCACAAGGCATGGATTTTTTTAGAGGGCATTAATGCCACACAAGGGGAATGCCACCAGGGAAATTTGAGGTATTATCAAGTGCTTGTCATATTGTGAATGAGAGACTGATGAAGTGTGTACAGCCTGCGCAAGAAACAGAGCAGAACTCATGCCTTTTATGCAACTTTTTTCAAATCATCGTTAGTTGTATCATGCAGCCTTAGAACGTATTAGAAATATTAACATATAGCCCAACATTTGTATCACAACTAAAGATACATAAATTACTCAAAATGAAGCATGTAGGAGGAACTGTTTCTTTGTTAACTACTCAACACAGAATAGATGCATGTGCGCACTCCCTCTGTAATCATTTGGAGAAAATATCCTTTCTATTTTATTCAGCTATGTTCAATTTTAATACTATAAAATAATGCTACGGAATACTAAGCAAATCTTGTCTGCTAAATGAACTATTGTAGCCCACAGCCATATGTCATAGTCAGATCAGGACCTAACATAACGACAACTCAGAGTATACTATTCTGTTATTCTGAAATAGACTACATTTTATTAATATCATGTTTCTTTAGACCAGTCTAAAATAAACAATCAATTTATTGTGAGGGTGTAGGCTATATTACATGGATTTATTAGACTTTTTAAAATGTAGATGTTCCAAAGGTCTGCATCAGTAGGTTGTAGGCTGTGCATGAACGCAGGAGATGATAAATGTGTTTATGTTAATTAACGGTCAATACCATGAGAATGGCAGTTTTTGCTTAACAATCACCGACTAACAAAGTACCATGATCACCAAAGCCCTACCCAGGGATACACTCTCCACTGATCCAGACAGCATGAGTGAGACTCACCCTTGATTCAGACAGACAGGCAGCAAGACAGTGAGACTCACACCTAATCCAGACAGAAAGGCAGCATGAGTCAGGCTCACCCCTGATCCACAGACAGACAGCATGACAGTCAGACTCACCCCTGATCCACAGACAGACAGCATGACAGTCAGACTCACCCCTAAACCAGGCAGAAAGGCAGCATGAGTCAGACTCACCCCTGATCCACAGACAGACAGCATGACAGTCAGACTCACCCCTGATCCACAGACAGACAGCATGACAGTCAGACTCACCCCTAAACCAGGCAGAAAGGCAGCATGAGTCAGACTCACCCCTGATCCACAGACAGACAGCATGACAGTCAGACTCACCCCTAAACCAGGCAGAAAGCCAGCATGAGTCAGGCTCACCCCTGATCCACAGACAGACAGCATGACAGTCAGACTCACCCCTGATCCACAGACAGACAGCATGACAGTCAGACTCACCCCTGATCCACAGACAGACAGCATGACAGTCAGACTCACCCCTGATCCACAGACAGACAGCATGACAGTCAGACTCACCCCTGATCCACAGACAGCATGACAGTCAGACTCACCCCTGATCCACAAACAGACAGGCAGCATGAGACAGACTCACCCCTGATCCACAGACAGACAGGCAGCATGACAGTCAGACTCACCCCTGATCCACAGACAGACAGGCAGCATGAGTCAGACTCACTTTTGATCCACAGACAGACAGGCAGCATGAGTCAGACTCACCCCTGATCCACAGACAGACAGGCAGCATGAGTCAGACTCACCCCTGATCCACAGACAGACAGGCAGCATGAGTCAGACTCACCCCTGATCCACAGACAGACAGGCAGCATGAGACAGACTCACCCCTGATCCACAGACAGACAGGCAGCATGACAGTCAGACTCACCCCTGATCCACAGACAGACAGGCAGCATGAGACAGACTCACCCCTGATCCACAGACAGACAGGCAGCATGACAGTCAGACTCACCCCTGATCCACAGACAGACAGGCAGCATGAGTCAGACTCACTTTTGATCCACAGACAGACAGGCAGCATGACAGTCAGACTCACCCCTGATCCACAGACAGACAGGCAGCATGACAGTCAGACTCACCCCTGATCCACAGACAGACAGGCAGCATGAGTCAGACTCGCCCCTGATCCACAGACAGACAGGCAGCATGACAGTCAGACTCACCCCTGATCCACAGACAGGCAGCATGACAGTCAGACTCACCCCTGATCCACAGACAGACAGGCAGCATGACAGTCAGACTCACCCCTGATCCACAGACAGACAGGCAGCATGACAGTCAGACTCACCCCTGATCCACAGACAGACAGGCAGCATGACAGTCAGACGCACCCTGATCCACAGACAGACAGGCAGCATGACAGTCAGACTCACCGCTGATCCACAGACAGACAGACAGCATGACAGTCAGACTCACCCCTGATCCACAGACAGACAGGCAGCATGACAGTCAGACTCACTGCTGATCCACAGACAGACAGGCAGCATGACAGTCAGACTCACCGCTGATCCACAGACAGACAGGCAGCATGACAGTCAGACTCACCGCTGATCCACAGACAGACAGGCAGCATGACAGTCAGACGCACCCCTGATCCACAGACAGACAGGCAGCATGACAGTCAGACTCACCCCTGATCCACAGACAGACAGGCAGCATGACAGTGAGGCTCACCCCTGATCCACAGACAGACAGGCAGCATGACAGTCAGACGCACCCTGTTCCACAGACAGACAGGCAGCATGACAGTCAGACTCACCCCTGTTCCACAGACAGGAAGGCAGCATGACAGTCAGACTCACCCCTGATCCACAGACAGGCAGCATGACAGTCAGACGCACCCCTGATCCACAGACAGACAGGCAGCATGACAGTCAGACGCACCCTGATCCACAGACAGACAGGCAGCATGACAGTCAGACGCACCCCTGATCCACAGACAGACAGGCAGCATGACAGTCAGACGCACCCTGATCCACAGACAGACAGGCAGCATGACAGTCAGACTCACCCCTGATCCACAGACAGACAGGCAGCATGACAGTCAGACTCACCCCTGATCCACAGCCAGACAGGCAGCATGACAGTCAGACTCACCCCTGATCCACAGACAGACAGGCAGCATGACAGTCAGACTCACCCCTGATCCACAGACAGACAGGCAGCATGACAGTCAGACTCACCCCTGATCCACAGACAGACAGGCAGCATGAGACAGACTCACCCCTGATCCACAGACAGACAGGCAGCATGACAGTCAGACTCAACCCTGATCCACAGACAGACAGGCAGCATGACAGTGAGGCGCACCCTGATCCAGACAGACAGGCAGCATGACAGTCAGTCTCACCCCTGATCCACAGACAGACAGGCAGCATGACAGTCAGACGCACCCTGATCCACAGACAGACAGGCAGCATGACAGTCAGTCTCACCCCTGATCCACAGACAGACAGGCAGCATGACAGTCAGACGCACCCCTGATCCACAGACAGACAGGCAGCATGACAGTCAGACGCACCCTGATCCACAGACAGACAGGCAGCATGACAGTCAGACTCACCCCTAAACCAGGCAGAAAGGCAGCATGACAGTGAGGCTGGGGCTGGGTGGTCCTTGCCTTCCAGTGAAAAAGAAGTTCTGAGAAGCCAGCCAGGCAGCTAGCTAAATATAGACTCTGATTCCGGACACATACAGGTCTCAAGTATCTGGGTTTCTGACTGACCACCTGAGCCTTCTTGTATGGCCTTTCACTGTCTCAAATAGCCGATACACTGACTACGGGTGAGCTGTACTATACAGTCCCCAACTAGGCTAAGTAATGATTATTGTCTTTCCACTACAGCCGGAAGACACTTTGCAATGGTCTACCATGTTTAAAAAAACATGTGCCTATATACTATAAGCTTTCTCTGGTGGTGCCTCCTGTACATGTAAAAGACAGATCTGACTGCCTACTGTAACTTGTTTTCTATTTACCTTCAGAGGGAGTTGACCTACAGGGTGTGTGCTGCATTTGTGACCGCTAAAAAAAAGCAACGAGAAATGCTAGCGGGGGTATATCTCTCCTCACCAGTTGCCCAGGCAACTCTGTGGTCCCTGAGGTGCTCTGCTTAGATCCCAATCCCCTGGATGGAAGAGAATAGCTGGCAGTCTGCTTGCTTTGTTTGTTTTCCTCTTCCGGTCCTTCATCCTGCCTGTTAAGGCCACTGCAGTCCGGACTGGGGGAGTGTTCACTGGCGCAGTGGTTCCCAACTCCAGTCCCCCAACTCCAGTCCCCCAGTACCTCCAACGACACACACTTTTGTTGTGTCCCTGGACAAGCACACCACAGCTAAATATTTTGCAACGGGAAACAAAACATCTGTAATCTTAATATACAATTTAAGGTATTATCTCCCTGTTAAACTAGTACCTCCGTGTTTAAAAAAAAACCGAACATCTTTCTCCCGACTGAAGATGACCAGCCTCCACAGCCCTCCACTCCCAGTCCCCATAAGGCTATGGTCATAGTAGTGCCCTATGTACGGAATAGGGTTCCATATGGGACAGCTATTGAGAGAACACTGGGACCTTCAGCTTGAGGCCTAACATAGTCAGCCCATAGAGTGCAGGGTAGTGTAGACGACTGTAGGAGCTGGGCTGACTTTAGGTCCTCCACCTACATTTGCTGCGTTTTTAGCCCCTTTCAAAATAACCCAGTCATGGAAAAGGACCTGGAGGTAGTTAGGTTTGTCTAGTTAGGTTTGTCTACATCAACGTAGATTAAATGTGTACAGGATTAACATTACTGTATTAATCGAAACCAGGGGTGGACAACTCCAGTCCTTGTGGGCCTGATTGGTGTCACACTTTTGCCCAGCGAACACACATGACTCCAATAACAAACTAATCATGATCTTCAGTTTAGAATGCAATTCGTTTAAACAAGCTGTGTTTGCTAGTGATGGGGGGATGTGTGTGTGTGTGTGGGGGGGGGGGGGGGGGGGGGGCGTGTGACACCACTCCGAGGACTGGAGTTGCCCATCCCTGATCTAAACCACAACTTAATGCCTAACAGAGAAGTTCAGACCAGGGACATGTGGAACCATTTTTATTTAAAAAATATTTAGACAATGATTTGAATGGAAAGAGGCGTACCAACATCCCCACAATGCTTAGAAACACACCACAGGACCACACACATAAATCAGACATAGTAATGTAACATCTTCCTCACCACCAGTGAAAGGTGACGCTTTGACTTAAGGTCACATCATATTAGTTGCATGACTGTGTGTGTTAAATGCATTATGAATGGTTGAACAACACCTGATCTCCCAGACACTGCAGACGACAAGGCCTACGTCCAAAATAGCACCCTTTTCCCTACATACTATCCTAATTCTGACCAGAGCCTTATGGGTCCTGGTCAAAAGTAGTGCACTACATAGGAAATAGGGTGCTATTAAGGACGCAGATCTAGGTCTGAATGTAACAGTACGCCCCTGTCTACGCCCCAATAGTTGCGTGTGACGTCATCAACTGTGCAGTCAGCCACCAGATTATAGGTATAGCAATGTAAAATACCTATCCAGGCTTTGTAAGAGCTGGCATGCTTCAGCAATGTCTGTCTAGGGTGGTAAAATTCCGTGAACATTTCAATAAATTACCTGGTTTTCCAGAAATCCTGGTTGGAGGATTCCGGATTTCCTGCTTATTCCCTCCTGATTACGAAATGGGATTTCGGGAATACTGAGGAATTTATTGAAAGTTCCCAGAATTTTGCACCCAGAAGTCTTGGCAGAGGAACATACCCATTAACTTAGAATGACAGTACAGTGAGCGTCAACATAGCTATCAGAGGCATCCTTGACATTAGTAATTCAACATTATACTGCTAGGCTATCCCAGGGAACACTGCAGTTATAATAGAGGATGATCACACACACACACACACACACACACACACACACACACACACACACACACACACACACAGAAAACAGTTGATGTTGTTTTCAATCAACTCAGATATGTCCATCCATCCTCACAGAGAGAGTTCAAATAGTTATGAATGCACACCGTTATGAAGCACAACACACGCTGTAATCTGAGGGAACCTGGAGTCAATTCAACTGGGAGGGAACTGCAACATGATGCTGGTTGTGAAACCATGCTGCCTGTCGTCCAGTGGAAGTAATACACCAGATTAAGCTGTCATTTAAACCTCTGACCCCCAACATTTTTATTATTAAAAAAATTAAAATGTGTTTGAAATGGGCACACACACACTGTAATGATGGTTTATGGATCTGAGGCTGGAACTCCAACGTGTCTATTCTAAATGCCAACAGCAGAGCAGACCTACCCCTTAATACCTTTGTGTGAGAAACATGTTCTTTATCACCACCACACTTAGATCATCTGGTCAAAAAGCAACAACAAATCACATAATAGCCACAGCTGCATCACAGCACATCAACTCCTCTCTCTCTCTCTCTCACACACACACTATGAAACTGCTGCCTCTGAGTAGAGGAAAAAGGCGTTTTCCTCCAGAATCCTGAGGGACGGTGTGAGAGTGTGTGTGTGTGTGTGTGTGTGTGGCAGCCAAGCTAGGCTACATCCTGGCCAATCTAAAGCAGAATGCAGCAGTACAACTGGAGAACATTGTTGCATTGTCCTTCCTGTTACAGCTGCTGCTTTAGACACAGCTCCTCTTCCTCTGTCGCTAAAACAACACTAGGCAGCTCCTCTTCCTCTTAAACAACAGCAGGCAGCTCCTCTTCCTCTGTAGCTAAAACAACACTAGACAGCTCCTCTTCCTCTGTAGCTAAAACAACACTAGGCAGCTCCTCTTCCTCTGTCGCTAAAACAACACTAGGCAGCTCCTCTTCCTCTGTTGCTAAAACAACACTAGGCAGCTCCTCTTCCTCTGTCGCTAAAACAACACTAGGCAGCTCCTCTTCCTCTGTCGCTAAAACAACACTAGGCAGCTCCTCTTCCTCTGTAGCTAAAACAACACTAGGCAGCTCCTCTTCCTCTGTAGCTAAAACAACACTAGGCAGCTCCTCTTCCTCTGTCGCTAAAACAACACTAGGCAGCTCCTCTTCCTCTGTAGCTAAAAACAACACTAGGCAGCTCCTCTTCCTCTGTCGCTAAAACAACACTAGGCAGCTCCTCTTCCTCTGTCGCTAAAACAACACTAGGCAGCTCCTCTTCCTCGGTCGCTAAAACAACACTAGGCAGCTCCTCTTCCTCTAAAACAACACTAGGCAGCTCCTCTTCCTCTGTCGCTAAAACAAAACTAGGCAGCTCCTCTTCCTCTGTAGCTAAAACAACACTAGGCAGCTCCTCTTCCTCTAAAACAACACCAGGCAGCTCCTCTTGCTCTGTCACTAAAACAACACTCGGCAGCTCCTCTTGCTCCGTCACTAAAACAACACTCAGCAGCTCCTCTTCCTCTAAAACAACACCAGGCAGCTACTCTTGCTCTATCACTAAAACAACACTAGGCAGCTCCTCTTGCTCTGTCACTAAAACAACACTCGGCAGCTCCTCTTGCTCTGTCACTAAAACAACACTCGGCAGCTCCTCTTGCTCTGTCACTAAAACAACACTCGGCAGCTCCTCTTGCTCTAAAACAACACCAGGCAGCTCCTCTTGCTCTGTCACTAAAACAACACTAGGCAGCTCCTCTTGCTCTGTCACTAAAACAACACTAGGCAGCTCCTCTTCCTCTTAAACAACACTAGGCAGCTCCTCTTCCTCTTAAACAACACTAGGCAGCTCCTCTTTCTCTTAAACAACAGTAGGCAGCTCCTCTTCCTCTGTCACTAAAAATACACTAGGCAGCTCCTCTTCCTCTGTAGCTAAAACAACACTAGGCAGCTCCTCTTCCTCTGTAGCTAAAACAACACTAGGCAGCTCATCTCCCTCTGTCACTAAAACAACACTCGGCAGCTCCTCATCCTCTTAAACAACACTAGGCAGCTCCTCTTCCTCTGTCGCTAAAACAACACTAGGCAGCTCCTCTTCCTCTGTCGCTAAAACAACACTAGGCAGCTCCTCTTCCTCTGTAGCTAAAAACAACACTAGGCAGCTCCTCTTCCTCTGTCGCTAAAACAACACTAGGCAGCTCCTCTTCCTCTGTCGCTAAAACAACACTAGGCAGCTCCTCTTCCTCGGTCGCTAAAACAACACTAGGCAGCTCCTCTTCCTCTAAAACAACACTAGGCAGCTCCTCTTCCTCTGTCGCTAAAACAAAACTAGGCAGCTCCTCTTCCTCTGTAGCTAAAACAACACTAGGCAGCTCCTCTTCCTCTAAAACAACACCAGGCAGCTCCTCTTGCTCTGTCACTAAAACAACACTCGGCAGCTCCTCTTGCTCTGTCACTAAAACAACACTCGGCAGCTCCTCTTGCTCCGTCACTAAAACAACACTCAGCAGCTCCTCTTCCTCTAAAACAACACCAGGCAGCTACTCTTGCTCTATCACTAAAACAACACTAGGCAGCTCCTCTTGCTCTGTCACTAAAACAACACTCGGCAGCTCCTCTTGCTCTGTCACTAAAACAACACTCGGCAGCTCCTCTTGCTCTGTCACTAAAACAACACTCGGCAGCTCCTCTTGCTCTAAAACAACACCAGGCAGCTCCTCTTGCTCTGTCACTAAAACAACACTAGGCAGCTCCTCTTGCTCTGTCACTAAAACAACACTAGGCAGCTCCTCTTCCTCTTAAACAACACTAGGCAGCTCCTCTTCCTCTTAAACAACACTAGGCAGCTCCTCTTTCTCTTAAACAACAGTAGGCAGCTCCTCTTCCTCTGTCACTAAAAATACACTAGGCAGCTCCTCTTCCTCTGTAGCTAAAACAACACTAGGCAGCTCATCTCCCTCTGTCACTAAAACAACACTCGGCAGCTCCTCATCCTCTTAAACAACACTAGGCAGCTCCTCTTCCTCTGTCGCTAAAACAACACTAGGCAGCTCCTCTTCCTCTGTCGCTAAAACAACACTAGGCAGCTCCTCTTCCTCTTAAACACTAGGCAGCTCCTCTTCCTATTAAACAACACTAGGCAGCTCCTCTTCCTCTGTAGCTAAAACAACACTAGGCAGCTCCTCTTCCTCTGTAGCTAAAACAACACTAGGCAGCTCCTCTTCCTCTGTAGCTAAAACAACACTAGGCAGCTCCTCTTCCTCTGTCGCTAAAACAACACTAGGCAGCTCATCTTCCTCTGTCGCTAAAACAACACTCGGCAGCTCCTCATCCTCTAAAACAACACTAGGCAGCTCCTCTTCCTCTGTAGCTAAAACAACACTAGACAGCTTCTCTTCCTCTGTCGCTAAAACAACACTAGGCAGCTCCTCTTCCTCTGTCGCTAAAACAACACTAGGCAGCTCCTCTTCCTCTAAAACAACACTAGGCAGCTCCTCTTCCTCTGTCACTAAAACAACACTCGGCAGCTCCTCATCCTCTTAAACAACACTAGGCAGCTCCTCTTCCTCTGTAGCAAAAACAGTAGGCAGCTCCTCTTCCTCTGTCGCTAAAACAACACTAGGCAGCTCCTCTTGCTCTGTCGCTAAAACAACACTAGGCAGCTCCTCTTCCTCTGTCTCTAAAACAACACTAGGCAGCTCCTCTTCCTCTGTCTCTAAAACAACACTAGGCAGCTCCTCTTCCTCTGTAGCTAAAACAACACTAGGCAGCTCCTCTTCCTCTGTAGCTAAAACAACACTAGGCAGCTCCTCTTCCTCTGTAGCTGAAACAACACTAGGCAGCTCCTCTTCCTCTGTAGCTGAAACAACACTAGGCAGCTCCTCTTCCTCTAAAACACTAGTAGGCAGAATAAGTTGGGAGGATGTAGAATAGAGCCTGTGAATAGAACTTGCCTGAGGTGGCTATAAGCAAGGTTAGCCCTAGGCCTACTCAGTGGAAAATGTAACATGCTCACACACTCACACACGAATGGACGGACGGACAGACGGACAGACAGACAGACAGAGGCCTCTGGGAGTCTTATCAATTAATTAAGCAATTTATGACTCCAATCAATGCCTTTATGTTTCATTTAATTCCCCTTATCACTGCCAGCCCATTAGATTACAAACTGTCAAGTGTTTGTGTCATCATTAAGAAGTCTGTCTAAATCTGCCTTCCTGGCTCTGAAAGTGTACTTTAAAAGTGGTGGATCTGGGCCTGTATTTTAGTGTCTCAGAGTGGGAGTTCTGATCTAGGATCTGTATTGCCTTTTCGATAATAATATTGCAGGTTATTATGGACAGGGAGAACCTGATCCCAGATCAGCACTCCTACTCTGGGACACTTGGTAAATACAGGCCCTAAGTGCAACACTGTCCCACCTTCTCACTCGATACAAAAGTTTCTTGTAAGTCTCAAGCAGACAAGTAGATATTTGGAATGTCCTTGAAGAACATTGGGAATGTATACTCAACAACATGAAACACAATATTATGGCGGACCAAGGTCTGGTCATATTGCCTTTCAACAACTTCCGATATTGAATCATACATGTATAAATTAAAAGTTGTAACTTGGACAATATGTGATTATACTGTATCTTTACCCTCAGAACTTGTTCTCAACTGACCTACCTGGTTAAATAAAGGTGAAATAAAAAAATAAAAAGAACTCACTGGTACTAAAAATAAAGGACTTCAGTGTAATTTAATTTCCAGAGCCTCGGGTTTACAGTAGTAAAAACAGTAACAACAACAACAAGAAATGCCACGCCAATATCCAAATGTAATAAGCTTCACAAGGGTGTAATCAACCACCCAAATCTTCAGGAAACATCCATAAGCTTGGTTACCTAGCTACAACATACAAACGATATATTTCAGAAAGGTATAACCTGAATACACAGACAATCATGGAATTCAAAAGACATAAACTACGGGAATTTACGAATGAAGACTTTATGAGCATATTGGGACACACACACACACACACACACACACACACACACACACACACACACATTTGTGGAGATTCCGATTACCATAGTTTCCTAAAGATTTAATGAATGACGACCAGAGTATCATTTCTAAATTGAATGGGCTACATGTGTGATATGCTTTCGTTATAGCGATGAAGTATCAATTGATAGACAACACAATGATTGAGAACGACATATTATCTAGACATCTTCAACAGAAAGATAGGTGATAAGGAAAACAACTTGTAATTTTATGGGAGGAAACGTCAATGTGTAGGCAAAGCACACGCTCCATCACACACACTTCGCCTGGAAGTCGCCTACATTATACACCAGGATATAATATAAGAAACATAACCGTACTCACTTTGGCTTATCCAATTCGCGTGTCGGACAATTCACTTTAGTTTACCGGTGTAATTCCTCGTTTATATGAGTTTTAAATCCTTCAAAAAACTGAAGTTGCTTAGTGGTTCGTGCGCTCTGCTTTCTCTGCCCACCACTCCAGTCTCGCCTACTACGCCTCGTTCTGTACTTCCCATCCTGAGCAGAGCATTCCAATATGGCTGACACGCTGAAACAAGGTCAGTGCTATCCGGGATCCTTGGGACGTGCCCACCCTAAACCCTAACCTTAACTCATAACCCTTATATAACCTTGACCATTTTAAACGTCAACTTCAATGGGGTAGGAAGGTCTCAAGGATTTCAGAGAGCACAGACCCAGGTTCAACTGGCCCACAGTTGAAGCAACTACACTCCCAACTACACAAACTGTAGCAGCCAATGCCCCACACACTCAGACAACATTCATACTGACAAACCTCAAGTATCTCTTTGAAACATTATTCTACTTCAAATGTTTTTGTGTTTCAAGTCATACATTGTGATACATTGTGTGGTGCCCATGCACTAATTGTGTTATATGTGACATCAAAGGCTACAATGTAAGGTTCTAAAACTTCAAAAAGGGTGCACCTGAAGTCACTGTGTAGTCTATGATGTGAATTTCTTTCAGACAATATTGCAAATGACCTTCTGCACCGTGAGCTAATAATGTAATAATAGTCTTATATACTGTACGATTTTAAACATAGCTGTGTATGTGACAATAAAACATCTCTTGGTGTTACTTGATTTTATTTTTATAGGTCAGTTTTATTTTGTTCATATTTAATTATGTCATTTGTGAGGTTGAGTGTATTTATAGTCAGTGCATTCAGAAATCTACACACAATACCCCATAATGACAAAGCGAAAACAGGTTTTTAGACATTTTTGCAAGTGTATAAAAAATAATCAACAGAAATATCTTATTTACATAAGTATTCAGACCCTTTGCTATGAGAATCTAAATTGAGCTCAGGTGCATCCTGTTTCCATTGATCATCCTTGAGATTTTCTACAACTTGATTGGTGTGGTAAATTCAATTGATTGGACATAATATATAAGGTCCCACAGTTGACAGTGCATGTCAGAGCAAAAACCAAGCCATAAGGTCGAATTGTCCGTAGAGCTCTGAGACAGGAATATGGTGTTGCAAAGATCTGAGGATGGGTACCAAAACATTTCTGCAGCATTAAAGAACACAATGGCCTCCATCATTCTTAAATGGAAGAGTTTGGAACCACCAAGAGTCTTCCTAGAGCTGGCCACCCTGCCAAACTGAGCAATCGGGAGAGAAGTGCCTTGTTCAGGGAGGTGACCAAAAACCTGATGGTCACTCTGACAGAGCTCCAGAGTTCCTCTGCAGAGATGAGAGAACCTTCCAGAAGGACAACCATCTCTGCAGCACTCCACCAATCAGGCCTTTATGGTAGAGTGGCCAGACAGAAGCCACTCCTCAGTAAAAGGCACATGACAGTCCGCTTGGAGTTTGCCAAAAGGCACCTAAAGGACTTTTTGACTTTTTGACCATGAAAAACAAGATTCTCTGGTCTGATGAAACCAAGATTGAACCCTTTGACCTGAATGCCAACCGTCATGTCTGGAGGAAACCTGGCACCATCCCTACGGTGAAGCATGGTGGTGGCAGCATCATGCTGTGGGGATGTTTTTCAGCGGCAGGGACTGGGAGACTAGTCAGGATTGAGGGAAAGATGAACGGAGCAAAGTACGGAGAAATCCTTGATGACAACCTGCTCCGGACCTCAGACTGGGGTGAAGATTCACCTTCCAAAAGGACAACGACCCTAAGCACACAGTCAAAACACCACAGGAGTGGCTTCGGGACAAGTCTCTGAATGTCCTTGAGTAGCCCAGCCAGAGCCCGGACTTGAACCCATTTGATAATCTCTGGAGAGACCTGAAAATAGCTGTGAAGTGACGCTCCCCATCCAACCTGACAGAGCTTGAAAGGATCTGCAGAGAATAATGGGAAACTCCTCAAATACAGGTGTGCCAAGTTTGTAGCGTCATACCCAAGAAGACTTGGGGCTTCATTCGCTGCCAAAGGTGCTTCAACAAAGTACAGAGTAAAGGGTCTGAATATTATGTAAATGTGATATTTCTGTTTTTATTTGTAATATTTTTTTAAATTAATTGACCTGTTGTTGCTTGGTCATTATGGGGTAGTGTGTGTGTGTGTGTGTGTGTGTGTGTGTGTGTGTGTGTGTGTGTGTGTGTGTAGATTTGAGGGGGAAAAACAATTTAATTAATTATAGAAAATAAGGTTGCAAAGTAACAAAATGTGGTAAAAATCTAGTGGTCTGAATACTTTCAAAATGCACTGTATGTTTGACTGAGTGACCAATGTCGTGGTCATACTACTTGTAGCTGTCTACACTCCTTCCATTGGGATCCAAGTCTCTGCACACACTACCAGTTTGATGTTCCCTCTCTAGTAGTAGGAGTTGCCCATAAAGTCACTTAGCCTACAGATCTGGGGTCACATTTCCCCACTCCAACCCTACCATCAGAATATAACATGATCTGTGCTTTGGGAAGAACACTGTGGGCCTGCTGTGGAGTCAAGTTACCTGGAGACAATGTGTCAATGAAAAGGGCTACCATTTAGTGATTGCATCACCCCTGTACCCCAACACCCCAGTACTACCCCACCCAGGAACCACTTCCACACCATCCCAACCCTTCCCCCACATCAGAGGGGTGCAAGGCAAGGAGCACCTGTTCACTGGTAACCTGACGCTCCCTCTGATTCTCCGTTCTGGAAATCACAACCTTGGGGGTTTTGTTGTATTGCCACCGTAAAAAGAAAGTGTATGACTGGTAACTTGTCATTACAGTAGTGATTCAATGCTTATCGTCAGTTCTAAATGTGGGATGTGGTCCTCTGTAGCTCAGTTGGTATAACATGGTGCTTGTAACACCAGGATAGTGGGTTTGTTTCCTGGGACTACCTATATGTTAAAAATGTTTGACTATAAGTCCCTTTAGATAAATAACATAAACTCAGCAAAAAAATAAACGTCCTCTCACTGTCAACTGCGTTTATTTTCAGAAAACTTAACATGTGTAAATATTTGTATGAACATAACAAGATTCAACAACTGAGACATAAATTGAACATGTTCCACAGACATGTGACTAACATAAATGGAATAATGTGTCCCTGAACAAAGGGGAGGTTCAAAATAGTCAGTATCTGGTGTGGCCACCAGCTGCATTAAGTACTACAGTGCATCTCCCCCTCATAGACTGCATCAGATTTGCCAGTTCTTGCTGTGAGATGTTACCCCACTCTTCCACCAAGGCACCTGCAAGTTTACTGACATTTCTAGGGGGAATGGCCCTAGCCCTCACACTCCGATCCAACCGGTCCCAGACGTGCTCAATGGGATTGAGATCCGGGCTCTTCGCTGGCCATGGCAGAACACTGACTTGCAGGAAATCACACACAGAACGAGCAGCATGTCTGGTGGCATTATCATGTTGGAGGGTCATGTCAGGATGAGACTGCAGGAAGGGTACCACATGAGGGAGGAGGATGTCTTCCCTGTAACGCACAGCTTTGTGATTGCCTGCAATGACAACAAGCTCAGTCCGATGATGCTGTGACACACCGCCCTGGACCCGCCATCTCCAAATCGATCCCGCTTCAGAGTACAGGCCTCTGTGTAACACTCATTCCTTCAACGATAAACGTGAATCCGACCATCACCCCTGGTGAGACAAAACCGCGAATTGTCAGTGAAGACCACTTTTTGCCAGTCTTGTCTGGTCCAGCGACGGTGGGTTTGTGCCCATAGGCAACGTTGTTGCCGGTGATGTCTGGTGAGGACCTGCCTTTACAGCAGGCCTACAAGCCTATTGCTGACAGTCTGAGCACTGATGGAGGGATTGTGCATTCCTGGTGTAACTCCGGCAGTTGTTGTTGCAATCCAGTACCTGTACCGCAGGTGTGATGTTCGGATGTACCAATCCCGTGCACGTATTGTTACACGTAGTCTGCCACTGCGAGGACGATCAGCTGTCCGTTCTGCCTCCCTGTAGCGCTGTCTTAGGCGTCTCGCAGTACGGACATTGCAATTTATTGTCCTGGTCACATCTGCAGTCCTCGTGCCTCCTTGCAGCATGTCTAAGGCACATTCACGCAGATGAGCAGGGGACCTGGGCATCTTTCTTGTGGTGTTTTTCAGAATCAGTAGAAAGTCTCTTTTGTGTCCTACGTTTTCATAACTGTGACCTTAATTGCCTACCGTCTGTAAGCTGTTAGTGTCTTAACAACCGTTACACAGGTGCATGTTCATTAATTGTTTATGGTTCATTGAACAAGCATTGGGAAACAGTGTTTAAACCCTTTACCATGAAGATCTGTGAAGTTATTTGGATTTTTACGAATTATCTTTGAAAGACAAGGTCCTGAAAAAGGGACGTTTCTTTTTTTGCTGAGTTTATATTATTATGCATTACGTGCTCTAACTATGGTATCTATCCAATATAGGGAAGCATAATGTTCCCACAGCCCACACCATATCGTGTGTACTACAGTATTTCTGATGGTGGGGACTCTTGATAAAGAGAAACTCGATGCAAGTTCAATACAACTACCGGTACCCACCGTTTCCTGACCTATGCACAGATCAAAGTTAGCGTAATACAACTACCGGTACCCACCGTTTCCTGAACTACGCACAGATCAAAGTTAGCGTAATACAACTACCGGTACCCACCGTTTCCTGAACTACGCACAGATCACCGTTAGCGTAATACAACTACCGGTACCCACCGTTTCCTGAACTATGCACAGATCACAGTTAGCGTAATACAACTACCGGTACCCACCGTTTCCTGAACTACGCACAGATCACCGTTAGCGTAATACAACTACCGGTACCCACCGTTTCCTGAACTATGCACAGATCACAGTTAGCGTAATACAACTACCGGTACCCACCGTTTCCTGAACTATGCACAGATCACAGTTAGCGTAATACAACTACCGGTACCCACCGTTTCCTGAACTACGCAGAGACATTTACCTCAGTAATTTATTTTGCCCATCAAATTGATTTAATCGATGGTCTCTACAGTGCATATGGTAGTAGAGTTCTATCCATATGAAACACACACAATAAAAACCTCTCTCAGTTCAACTGCCACATACATATCTCTCTGATTCTTTTCATAAATAGCAAATGGTTGTTCACTCAGCAGCGCTCAGTTCTGGCTCATAAGAGGCAGATTCCTATTTGTCATGGACAATCACCAACCCACACAATGTTAGTTCTAAAAGTCTGTACAACCTGAAAACAGAGTATCCCTTGGAATAGGGAATCATCCAAACCTCATGCTTAACAGGAAAATGACAGAGACCCAGGTCAGGGCAATGGTGCCACAGGGCCGTCTTTCATAACGTTGCTTGATTGGTAATGTACCGTTTCTGTGGTATCCAGTTTCCCTGGGTATAATAAAATCAGTCATTTTCATCTTCAAGATTTCTTGGCTATTTACAGTAAATACAAATAGTGATAAAAAAATGGCACCACTTTTAGCGAATATGGAGAAAACCTACAGGAACATCAACCTGAACACAGTCCCAAATGGCATCCTATTTCCTACAGCTCATTACGTTTGACAAGGGCCCAGGGCCCAGTTTCCCAATAGCATCTTGAGGCTAAGATCAATTTAGAACCACAGGATGCTATGGTTCTAAAGTTCTAATTAGCTATAAGATGCTTTTGGGAAACTGGGGCCTGGTCTAAATTAGCCCAAGATGCAGGAAATAGGTTGCAGTTTGGTATTCAGTCAACACATAACTGCCTACAACATGTTTATACAGTATATTTTGTTTACCCATCTGCCCACAAACATACAGGAGTTCATCTGGGAAGTAAAATGTGCCTGTGGTGGGAGGAGCCTACCTGTTCTATGTGTGTGTTGGACTAAACTAATCTTATTGCTGTCACTTTATCGGTGGATATAAATTCAACAGCGCCCTGTGTAATCTAGTCCTGCTATTTTAGGCATCATCAGTCTTCCAGATCTCTGGATTCAATTACAACTCAAAGTAACTTGTAGTTATGAGTAAAAGAGATGGCATTTGAAACCCATTGGGTAAATTCCAATCCAGCCAAATCTGAGGAAACCACAATTTTTTTTACAATCTGCAGCCAAATTAAAACTGTGGTCTGATTATGTCTCTGTGCTGCATTGTATAAGCACAGAGAGGAGAGGGATTTATACCCCTAGAGCTGGGGACAGTTGGAGAATTAGAATTGGAACACTGGCACTTGGATGATGATTTCAATGATTTTGACATCTGCTGGTGTGATTAAGAGGGTTCTCAGATTATGAAGATACGGGCTTCCCTGCAGCCACCGTAATGGGATTTAATACAGATCTGACTGTACTGTATGAAGGCAGACACATTATTATATCTGATTGAATATGGGCCAAGTGGGTTAAAATGTTATAATCCCCAAGAATATACCAAAACACCTGGCCTTAGCATCACAGTCAAATTGCTATATAGAAATAATGTTAAAAGTCATTGGTTTCAGTCAGTTAAATCCCATGACTTGGGTTTAGACGTCAGCTCTGGGATGTCAATTTAAAGCCAATAGATGTTATACTGCCCCCTGGTGTCAAAATCATATACAGAATACACATGAAACTACTATTTACGGTTAATATTTCACTTTTTCATTGTTTAGAATGTTTAGAAAATAGTTTGTGTCATGTTACATGCAGAGCCAAATAAATTGAGTCTTAATTCATACATTTTTTAATAATACATGTATAATAACACCAGTAAACAATACAAAAATGTAGTATTGTGTATTAAAACATACAAAAAGGTTTATTTACAACAACAAAAAACCCATATTTATTAAATGTAAAATACTCATATGGTTGTGAATCACTTGTCATGCAACTCTATTGTAGTTCCAATATAAAAAGATAAGACTTGCCCTTAGATGTTAATATTAAAATAAGCAGTTAACACTGCTGAACATAAACAAAAGGGTATTTAACTATAGGCTGGACAAATTACTTCAGTTGTTGTAAGTCTAATGAGCAACAATACAAAAACCCATGCAATCATAAGGAAGACTTATTTTGTCTTTGGGTCAGTCATCCATCCACAGACAGTCTAAAATCACAATAAGTCCATTTCCCAACGGTTCACAATAACCTGGGTTATTAGAGCACAACGTAGCAAAATCTTTTTCAACAGAAAACAAAAAAAAGAGTGTTTCTTATTGGCCCATGTAGCCGCTCTCTGTTTCAGTCCATTTTCTACCGTTTGGTGCCTAATGAACACGACCCTGTTCTGAACCCAATACTGCACCGGGGGGCAGTATTGAGTTCCATTCCAGTTACTCCACTTTCCAGATGGCTATCTTCCCATCCTCGCGGGCCGCCCCACTCAGCACATAGCGGTCCTCTGCGGAGCACAGTGTCTGGACACAGTCTGTGTGAGCTACCAGCTCCTTCTCCACCGTGTGTCGCTGGGTATCCACTACGTAGATCTTCCCCCTGGACTTCCCCGAGCTCCGGCCACCAACCCAGATCTGACAGGACAGGGTAAAAGATGTCTCTTATTGGTCATTAAACCACATCTCTGTTTTTAGTAAGACATGTTAAATTGACAATGGACAGCATGTCAGAATGCATTGTGCTATGAATGATCTATTGTGTATTATTTTTTTTTAAGCTGAAAACCCAGGAAGGGGATCCAAGGCTGATTTAGACCAATGAATACTTTCACATAATAGAATACCTAAATACAGTATTAACTGTAAGTAGTGTATCTAGTAGTCCAGTAGACTACTCAAGCCCTTTTATGAAAACTACAGTAGACTACTCAAGCCCTTTAATGGAAACTACAGTAGAGTACTCAAGCCCTTTAATGGAAACTACAGTAGAGTACTCAAGCCCTTTAATGGAAACTACAGTAGAGTACTCAAGCCCTGTAATGGAAACTACAGTAGAGTACTCCAGCCCTGTAATGAAAACTACAGTAGAGTACTCCAGCCCTGTAATGAAAACTACAGTAGAGTACTCAAGCCCTTTGATGAAAACTACAGTAGAGTACTCAAGCCCTTTGATGAAAACTACAGTAGAGTACTCAAGCCCTTTAATGGAAACTACAGTAGAGTACTCAAGCCCTTTAATGGAAACTACAGTAGAGTACTCAAGCTCTTTGATGGAAACTACAGTAGAGTACTCAAGCCCTTTAATGAAAACTACAGTAGAGTACTCAAGCCCTGTGATGGAAACTACAGTAGAGTAGAATAGAAGCATCCTAATTTTCGGTCTACAATGCAGTCTGCAGATAGTCTCACCTGGTTTTTGACCTTGATGAGGCAGGTGACACCTGCACAGTCGGGCAACTGGATCCTCTGGAAGGGCTTGGTGAGCTCTGCGAGGTGCCACACACACAGTTCCCCTACGTCTATACAGGCCGTCCACAGCTGCTCCTTCTGAAACACATAGCACACAACAGCAGTCCTTCATCACCCCCGTACCATGTCAAAGTAGCACAAACCTCACTGATCACAGTAGGCTATATATTAAATATGACATACTATGTATACAATACATGCAGAGATGAAACATGACACTGGCCAGCCGGGCAAGCAGGTCACGATTTCCACTAGCCCGGGTAACTTTCTGGTCCAAAGTCAGTGCCTTTCAAAAACAACATTTCATCCAGCCTGGTAGGTTCTGAAAAGTACTAGCCTCAGCTTGTTTCATTTCTATATTTCTACAGACACATAAACCACGAGTCACCTCCTGGTAGAGCAGGAAGCTGCTAAAGGCGGTGGGGGAGCCACGGAGCTGTTCAGGAAGGGAGATCCTGCGAGTCAACGTTCCGTTTTTCCACACCTCCATAATGCAGTCTCTGGCACCTGAATGACGTAGGAGGAATAACAACCAATCTGTCATATACATTATTATAAACTGGGTGGTTCGAGCCCTGAATGCTGATTGGCTGACAGCAATGGTATATCAGACTGTATACCAAGGGTATGACAAAAATTAATTTTTACTGCTCCAATTACATTGGTAACCAAATAGCAATAAGGCACCTCATGGATTTGTTGTATATGGCCAATATACCACGGCTAAGGGCAGTGTCCAGGCACTCTGCGCCGTGTCGTGTCTCAGGACAGCCCTTAGCCGTGGTATATTGGCCATATACCACACCTCCTTGGGCCTTATTGCTTAAGTCTAATATAGCCAGAAGTAATTTTCATCATTTGATGTACACTAGTTTTTATGTGTACTTACAGCACCATAGGGTTCCACTGCAGAGCTGAACGGACTGGAGACGGTCACAGGAGAGCCTGAACTGTTTCCTCACCTGCAGTGTGGACACGTCCCACGTCATCACTGTACCTTCCTCACTGCAGGAGTACGCCACCTTGGGGCTGCAACAGGGAGTACATGACACAGGTAAAGACTAACGTTACTGATACCATAGAGCAGAATCAGCAGGGCTATGTTCAGGATGGCACACAGGAGCAAAACAAGGAGAATTTCTTATACAAATTCAGATTGTTGCTCTGTGTTTCAGTCCATTTCCTTCTGTTTGGTGCCTAATGAACACAGCCCAGGTATAAATAAAGGATGTCATTGACTGTACTTAGAGCTGGGACTGCTCATTGATGGCTTTATCATAGGCTCCTAAAAAGAAGGCTCTCTCCATGGTTGTGATGCCAGTAGTAGCTGTATGTTTGATGCATGTCAGTGTCACACCTCACCTGTATTTCTCGCTGCGCTCCCCTAGGGCCAACCCTGTGACCTCACTGCGGTGGTCCGTCAGCTGCTTGTTACAGGACATGCTGCGGGTGCTGATTATGTAAATGACGGAATCCTGAGAGCCAATCCACACCTGCTGCCGGTCCACTCCCAGCATGCAGTTCTGAAGAAAACAACATAAAATAGCATTGGGAAGATATTAACCATTATAATGTATAACCCATGTAGCTCAGTAGGTAGAGCATGGCTCTTGCAATGCCAGGGTTGTGGGTTTGTTTTCGACAGGGGACCAGTATGAAAATGTCTGCACTCACTACTGTAAGTCGCTCTGGATAAGAGCATCGGCTAAATTAGATTTTTTTAATTTTTTTTTAAACAGACAGGCTTTCCAGAAGCTTTCTTTAAGCCATGGAAGCAAGCTTGATTACCACGGGCTTTTCTCAGATTTGTTCCAATTAGCAAGTGAACACAAGACTTGGAAGTGTGGTAACGTAAGTCTTCAATTTCAGACACCACCAGGGGGCAGCAGATTCCCTTGAGTTATTTTATTGGACAAAAACACTAAATATAGTTCAAATGGGTCAAAGCAGAAAGATGACTGTGGTCAGTGAATAACTACTGCTTCTTCATACATCTATATGATTGTGGTCAGTGAATAACTACTGCTTCTTCATACATCTATATGATTGTGGTCAGTGAATAACTACTGCTTCTTCATACATCTATATGATTGTGGTCAGTGAATAACTACTGCTTCTTCATACATCTATATGATTGTGGTCAGTGAATAACTACTGCTTCTTCATACATCTATATGACTGTGGTCAGTGAATAACTACTGCTTCTTCATACATCTATATGACTGTGGTCAGTGAATAACTACTGCTTCTTCATACATCTATATGATTGTGGTCAGTGAATAACTACTGCTTCTTCATACATCTATAATTGTCCTTCTCCCTTTGAATTTTCCTTTTCTTTTAAAATAGCGGTCTCATCCCTGTTCCACATCCACACCCTTACCACTCGTGAAGAGCCTACTTGAAGTTGGCTTTGTTGCATGGACCAGCTGGCTGCATCAAACACCACAACTTTCCCGTCGCTCAGGGCGCACCACAGTTTGGGGTTCCCATCACCCTCGGTGTCGAACGATACGCCCAGCTGGCCTGAGGATGTAAACAAACATTTTGATGAAGGCTGAAATGCCTGAATTCACATTTTCTATTTATTTTATCTCTCTCTCATACTGAACAAATCAAGCAGAATCTCTCTCTCATACTGAACAAATCAAGCAGAATCTCTCTCTCGTACTGAACAAATCAAGCAGAATCTCTCTCTCGTACTGAACAAATCAAGCAGAATCTCTCTCTCGTACAGAACAAATCAAGCAGAATCTCTCTCTCGTACTGAACAAATCAAGCAGAATCTCTCTGTCGTACTGAACAAATCAAGCAGAATCTCTCTCTCGTACTGAACAAATGAAGCAGAATCTCTCTCTCGTACTGAACAAATCAAGCAGAATCTCTCTCTCCTACTGAACAAATCAAGCAGAATCTCTCTCTCATACTGAACAAATCAATTAGATCCAACTCATACAGTAAGGACGTCATGGTTTGACTAGATAGTAACTATACGTAGGCAACACCCTGATGAAGACTGAAGCTGAAAGATATGGATTATTCTTTATAATAAATATCTATTTATAATACATCTTCTAGTTTGTTATGAGCCAGGCTGAATATATCTCTCTCACACACACACACACAAAGAGTAAACATTCACAGTCAACATCTCTCTAACACACACACACAGACAAAGAGTAAACATTCACAGTCAACATCTCGCTCTCAAACACAGACACGAAGAGTAAACATTCACAGTCAACATCTCCCTCTCTCTCTCACACACACCCACACACACACACACACACACACACACACACACACAAAGAGTAAACATTCACAGTCAACATCTCTGTCTCACACACACACGGTCAACATCTCTCTCTCATATACACACACACACACGAAGTGTAAACATTGACAGTTACACATAATGTCACGCATATGGAACTTTTGTCAGATATCATTCATGATCTAGTAAGACATCAATCAGATTTTCAAATGCAATCACAAACTGTTCTATTTTCTCTGATGGCGTAACAATTCTTTTTATAAATCATAATAGGAAAAAAAAAAAAAAAAGACGTGTCACATCCTCCCTTTCATGGGGAGGAGTGAAGAACAGAACGGAAAGGAGGAAGGAATATGGACTCTGTCCAACGGCACATATTAATGACCTACATTTAGACCCTGAGAGCTAGGACTTCAATGGTGCTCTGTGCTGAAGCAGCACTGTTACTAATGCCTAGACGGTCATCTCCACATCTTATACCGTGGCCACGACCATGCCACCTTCTGATTGGATACAGATCAGCGGGAATTGTAATAATCAGCAGGATAGGCCTAGAAAAACACACCACTGTCTGTGAGAGGACCAGGGGAAAGAGGAGGACTACTGTCTGTGAGAGGACCAGGGGAAAGAGGAGGACTACTGTCTGTGAGAGGACCATGGGAATGAGGAGGACTACTGTCTGAGAGAGGACCAGGGGAAAGAGGAGGACTACTGTCTGTGAGAGGACCAGGGGAAGGAGGAGGACTACTGTCTGTGAGAGGACCATGGGAATGAGAAGGACTACTGTCTGAGAGAGGACCAGGGGAAAGAGGAGGACTACTGTCTGTGAGAGGACCAGGGGAATGAGGAGGACTACTGTCTGAGAGAGGACCAGGGGAAGGAGGAGGACTACTGTCTGAGAGAGGACCAGGGGAAAGAGGAGGACTACTGTCTGAGAGAGGACCAGGGGAAAGAGGAGGACTACTGTCTGTGAGAGGACCAGGGGAAGGAGGAGGACTACTGTCTGTGAGAGGACCATGGGAATGAGGAGGACTACTGTCTGAGAGAGGACCAGGGGAAAGAGGAGGACTACTGTCTGTGAGAGGACCATGGGAATGAGGAGGACTACTGTCTGAGAGAGGACCAGGGGAAAGAGGAGGACTACTGTCTGTGAGAGGACCAGGGGAATGAGGAGGACTACTGTCTGTGAGAGGACCAGGGGAAGGAGGACTACTGTCTGTGAGAGGACCAGGGGAAAGAGGAGGACTACTGTCTGTGAGAGGACCAGGGGAAAGAGGAGGACTACTGTCTGTGAGAGGACCAGGGGAAGGAGGAGGACTACTGTCTGAGAGAGGACCAGGGGAATGAGGAGGACTACTGTCTGTGAGAGGACCAGGGGAAGGAGGACTACTGTCTGTGAGAGGACCAGGGGAAAGAGGAGGACTACTGTCTGTGAGAGGACCAGGGGAAAAGAGGACGACCACTGTCTGTGAGAGGACCAGGGGAATGAGGACGACTACTGTCTGTGAGAGGACCAGGGGAAAGGAGGACGACTACTGTCTGTGAGAGGAGCAGGGGAAGGAGGAGGACTACTGTCTGTGAGAGGACCAGGGGAAGGAGGAGGACTACTGTCTGTGAGAGGACCAGGGGAAGGAGGAGGACTACTGTCTGTGAGAGGACCAGGGGAATGAGGACGACCACTGTCTGTGAGAGGACCAGGGGAAAGGAGGATGACTACTGTCTGTGAGAGGACCAGGAGAAAGGAGGACGACTACTGTCTGTGAGAGGACCAGGAGAAAGGAGGACGACTACTGTCTGTGAGAGGACCAGGGGAAAGGAGGACGACTACTGTCTGTGAGAGGACCAGGGGAAGGAGGAGGACTACTGTCTGTGAGAGGACCAGGGGAAGGAGGACTACTGTCTGTGAGAGGACCAGGGGAAAGAGGAGGACTACTGTCTGTGAGAGGACCAGGGGAAAGAGGAGGACTACTGTCTGTGAGAGGACCAGGGGAAAGAGGAGGACTACTGTCTGTGAGAGGACCAGGGGAAAGAGGAGGACTACTGTCTGTGAGAGGACCAGGGGAAGGAGGAGGACTACTGTCTGAGAGGACCAGGGGAATGAGGAAGACCACTGTCTGTGAGAGGACCAGGGGAAGGAGGAGGACTACTGTCTGTGAGAGGACCAGGGGAAAGAGGAGGACTACTGTCTGTGAGAGGACCAGGGGAATGAGGAGGACTACTGTCTGTGAGAGGACCAGGGGAAGGAGGACTACTGTCTGTGAGAGGACCAGGGGAAAGAGGAGGACTACTGTCTGTGAGAGGACCAGGGGAAAAGAGGACGACCACTGTCTGTGAGAGGACCAGGGGAATGAGGACGACCACTGTCTGTGAGAGGACCAGGGGAATGAGGACGACCACTGTCTGTGAGAGGACCAGGGGAAAGGAGGATGACTACTGTCTGTGAGAGGACCAGGGGAAAAGAGGACGACTACTGTCTGTGAGAGGACCAGGGGAAAGGAGGACGACTACTGTCTGTGAGAGGACCAGGGGAAAGGAGGACGACTACTGTCTGTGAGAGGACCAGGGGAAAGGAGGACGACTACTGTCTGTGAGAGGAGCAGGGGAAGGAGGAGGACTACTGTCTGTGAGAGGACCAGGGGAAGGAGGAGGACTACTGTCTGTGAGAGGACCAGGGGAAGGAGGAGGACTACTGTCTGTGAGAGGACCAGGGGAATGAGGACGACCACTGTCTGTGAGAGGACCAGGGGAAAGGAGGACGACTACTGTCTGAGAGGACCAGGAGAAAGGAGGACGACTACTGTCTGTGAGAGGACCAGGAGAAAGGAGGACGACTACTGTCTGTGAGAGGACCAGGGGAAAGGAGGACGACTACTGTCTGTGAGAGGACCAGGGGAAGGAGGAGGACTACTGTCTGTGAGAGGACCAGGGGAAGGAGGACTACTGTCTGTGAGAGGACCAGGGGAAAGAGGAGGACTACTGTCTGTGAGAGGACCAGGGGAAAGAGGAGGACTACTGTCTGTGAGAGGACCAGTGGAAGGAGGAGGACTACTGTCTGTGAGAGGACCAGGGGAAGGAGGACTACTGTCTGTCAGAGGACCAGGGGAAGGAGGACTACTGTCTGTCAGAGGACCAGGGGAAAGAGGAGGACTACTGTCTGTGAGAGGACCAGGGGAAAGAGGAGGACTACTGTCTGTGAGAGGACCAGGGGAAAGAGGAGGACTACTGTCTGTGAGAGGACCAGGGGAAAGAGGAGGACTACTGTCTGTGAGAGGACCAGGGGAATGAGGAGGACTACTGTCTGTGAGAGGACCAGGGGAAGGAGGACTACTGTCCGTGAGAGGACCAGGGGAAAGAGGAGGACTACTGTCTGTGAGAGGACCAGGGGAAAAGAGGACGACCACTGTCTGTGAGAGGACCAGGGGAATGAGGACGACCACTGTCTGTGAGAGGACCAGGGGAAAGGAGGATGACTACTGTCTGTGAGAGGACCAGGGGAATGAGGAGGACTACTGTCTGTGAGAGGACCAGGGGAAAGAGGAGGACTACTGTCTGTGAGAGGACCAGGGGAATGAGGAGGACTACTGTCTGTGAGAGGACCAGGGGAATGAGGACGACTACTGTCTGTGAGAGGACCAGGGGAAGGAGGACTACTGTCTGTCAGAGGACCAGGGGAAGGAGGACTACTGTCTGTCAGAGGACCAGGGGAAAGAGGAGGACTACTGTCTGTGAGAGGACCAGGGGAAAGAGGAGGACTACTGTCTGTGAGAGGACCAGGGGAAAGAGGAGGACTACTGTCTGTGAGAGGACCAGGGGAATGAGGAGGACTACTGTCTGTGAGAGGACCAGGGGAAGGAGGACTACTGTCCGTGAGAGGACCAGGGGAAAGAGGAGGACTACTGTCTGTGAGAGGACCAGGGGAAAAGAGGACGACCACTGTCTGTGAGAGGACCAGGGGAATGAGGACGACCACTGTCTGTGAGAGGACCAGGGGAAAGGAGGATGACTACTGTCTGTGAGAGGACCAGGGGAATGAGGAGGACTACTGTCTGTGAGAGGACCAGGGGAAGGAGGACTACTGTCCGTGAGAGGACCAGGGGAAAGGAGGACGACTACTGTCTGTGAGAGGACCAGGGGAAGGAGGAGGACTACTGTCTGTGAGAGGACCAGGGGAAGGAGGAGGACTACTGTCTGTGAGAGGACCAGGGGAATGAGGACGACCACTGTCTGTGAGAGGACCAGGGGAAAGGAGGACGACTACTGTCTGTGAGAGGACCAGGAGAAAGGAGGACGACTACTGTCTGTGAGAGGACCAGGGGAAAGGAGGACGACTACTGTCTGTGAGAGGACCAGGAGAAAGGAGGACGACTACTGTCTGTGAGAGGACCAGGGGAAAGGAGGACGACTACTGTCTGTGAGAGGACCAGGGGAAGGAGGAGGACTACTGTCTGTGAGAGGACCAGGGAAAGGAGGAGGACTACTGTCTGTGAGAGGACCAGGGGAAGGAGGAGGACTACAGTCTGTGAGAGGACCAGGGGAAGGAGGAGGACTACTGTCTGTGAGAGGACCAGGGGAAAGAGGAGGACTCCTGTCTGTGAGAGGACCAGGGGAAAGGAGGACGACCACTGTCTGTGAGAGGAGCAGGGGAAGGAGGACTACTGTCTGTGAGAGGACCAGGGGAAGGAGGAGGACTACTGTCTGTGAGAGGACCAGGGGAAGGAGAAGGACTACTGTCTGTGAGAGGACCAGGGGAAAGAGGAGGACCACTGTCTGTGAGAGGACCAGGGGAAAGAGGAGGACCACTGTCTGTGAGAGGACCAGGGGAAAGGAGGATGACTACTGTCTGTGAGAGGACCAGGGGAAGGAGGAGGACTACTGTCTGAGAGGACCAGGGGAATGAGGAGGACCACTGTCTGTGAGAGGACCAGGGGAAAGAGGAGGACTACTGTCTGTGAGAGGACCAGGGGAAGGAGGAGGACTACTGTCTGTGAGAGGACCAGGGGAAAGGAGGAGGACTACTGTCTGTCAGAGGACCAGGGGAAAGGAGGAGGACTACTGTCTGTGAAAGGACCAGGGGAAAGGGGAGGACTACTGTCTGTGAGAGGAGCAGGGGAAGGAGGAGGACTACTGTCTGTGAGAGGACCAGGGGAAAGAGGAGGACTACTGTCTGTGAGAGGACCAGGGGAAAGGAGGAGGACTACTGTCTGTGAGAGGACCAGGGGAAAGGAGGAGGACTACTGTCTGTCAGAGGACCAGGGGAAAGGAGGAGGACTACTGTCTGTCAGAGGACCAGGGGAAAGGAGGAGGACTACTGTCTGTCAGAGGACCAGGGGAAAGAGGAGGACTACTGTCTGTCAGAGGACCAGGGGAAAGAGGAGGACTACTGTCTGTCAGAGGACCAGGGGAAAGGAGGAGGACTACTGTCTGTCAGAGGACCAGGGGAAAGAGGAGGACTACTGTCTGTCAGAGGACCAGGGGAAAGGAGGAGGACTACTGTCTGTGAGAGGACCAGGGGAAAGGAGGAGGACTACTGTCTGTGAGAGGACCAGGGGAAAGGAGGAGGACTACTGTCTGTGAGAGGACCAGGGGAAAGGAGGAGGACTACTGTCTGTGAGAGGACCAGGGGAAAGGAGGAGGACTACTGTCTGTGAGAGGACCAGGGGAAAGAGGAGGACTACTGTCTGTCAGAGGACCAGGGGAAGGAGAAGGACCACTGTCTGTGAGAGGATCAGGGGAAGGAGGAGGACCACTGTCTGTGAGAGGACCAGGGGAAAGGAGGAGGACTACTGTCTGTGAGAGGACCAGGGGAAAGGAGGAGGACTACTGTCTGTCAGAGGACCAGGGGAAGGAGAAGGACCACTGTCTGTGAGAGGATCAGGGGAAGGAGAAGGACCACTGTCTGTGAGAGGAGCAGGGGAAAGGAGGAGGACTACTGTCTGTGAGAGGACCAGGGGAAAGGAGGAGGACTACTGTCTGTGAGAGGAGCAGGGGAAGGAGAAGGACCACTGTCTGTGAGAGGACCAGGGGAAGGAGAAGGACCACTGTCTGTGAGAGGACCAGGGGAAGGACCACTGTCTGTGAGAGGAGCAGGGGAAGGAGAAGGACCACTGTCTGTGAGAGGAGCAGGGGAAGGAGAAGGACCACTGTCTGTGAGAGGAGCAGGGGAAGGAGAAGGACCACTGTCTGTGAGAGGAGCAGGGGAAGGAGGAGGGATAGTGTGTTGGTTTCCTGATGTCACTAGGTTAAGAGGCTCCTTTTAGTTTAGGTGTAGGGAGGATCCTTGCAGACTAGGGTCTGTTTCTTACCTGTCCTAGTCAGACAACTAGTCAAAACAACACGTTGTGAGACATACTATTGAGCCTGAGAAAAAACAAGAACGATGATTCAAAATGATTCATGTTTGAAACATAAGTTTCAGATGTCAAATTGATACAGAAGTCAGACTAAAACACATCTCATTGTGTAATACAAGTCTGTGTAATATAATATAAATGTTTGTGGTTTGAGTAGGAAGAACAATTTCAGTGATTGTATTGTGCCTACTGTATGACCCTACTCCCAGTAATCAGCGCATGAAACTAAGGATGAAACTGAGGAACACAACAGGAAGTGGTTGGTGGTGATGGAAGTGGTTGGTGGTGATGGAAGTGGTTGGTGGTGATGGAAGTGGTTGGTGGTGATGGAAGTGGTTGGTGGTGATGGAAGTGGTTGGTGGTGATGCGCTGGGAAAATCGGCAGGTGTCATTACTTGTTTAAGAGGCAGTAAAAAAATCTCTGGAACCAAAAGCGCCTCTGGCCAAGTCTCCTGCTGTAACACCACACTGACACCAAGGAGGCTGACGCCACACTGACACCATCACTGTCCTAGCAGCAGCGGAATGCAGCACTGTGACAGACCTGGGTTCAAATACTACTTGAAATCATTTAAAATGCTTTAGCTGTGCTTGATTGAGCTTGCCTGTTCCAATGGAACCAGTAGAAAAGTCCCAAAAGTTCAAACCCCGCCCACCTGACACTTCAGGCAGATGAAAGCAAACACACAAAGTATTTGAAAGATTTCAAATAGTATTTGAACCCAGGTCTGGAATGTGACGTATGTTACTAGGATACGGGCAACATGAGTCTTGTGTTGTTGTTGTCACGCAATGCCTCGACTACAGAACACATATTTGAGGTTTACTACCATGACAGTCATGATCTGAGTGTGTGAAGGTACGTGGGATGTCCTAGACTGGGGAGAGTGAACATTTTAGTGGGGTTGAATAGGAAATACCGGCAGCACCTACTTGATCTACCGAGAATACTGCAGGGTGTTTATAGTACTGGGAAATCATAAAACAGATATATGTAGTGCTACCAGTTTGTTGAACAGGAACTGAATGGTGTCGGATGTCAGCTCTACTTTGAAACTCCACGTCATGACGGTCACCTTCCTTTGAGGCTGACAGTGAGCCTTAAGGGTTTACCTGGGGTGTAGAGCAGAACATCTACCGCCTGGGGGCTAGTCCGGTCCAGAGACGGGTTGATCTTGTGTTTCAGGGTCTCTGACGTGGTTTTGGGAACCATCATTGGCACTGCTCAGGATGGACAGACAAGTCAGAGGTCAAACTTTGAATTGAACATCTCCTGAGAAGCAAAAAGATGTTATATGAACATGCACTTTCTGCTAATCATTTCAATAACCTTCTGCATAGATTTTGGTTGATTTAAAAACATTTTTTTTTTTTACCAAGTTTATTTTAGTCATGCTAAAAGATGAACTTTGGCATACCTTCCAGTTTCATTCTGTCAAAGTGTGCTAACTTGGTTGCTGCAAAAATGGCCTTTTGTGACTGCAGACAGCCAACCACTGCATCCATCAACAGGGCGTTGGTCAGAGCTTGCTGCATATACTGGGGGTCCTGAGAGAGACAAAGTGAGAGAGAGACAAAGCGAGAGAGAGAGACAAAGCGAGAGAGAGAGAGACAAAGCGAGAGAGAGAGACAAAGCGAGAGAGAGAGAAAGCGAGAGAGAGAGACAAAGCGAGAGAGAGAGACAAAGCGAGAGAGAGAGAGAAAGCGAGAGAGAGAGAGAAAGCGAGAGAGAGAGAGAAAGCGAGAGAGAGAGAGAAAGCGAGAGAGAGAGAGAAAGCGAGAGAGACCATTTTTATTAAAGTATTTAAAAACAAACAAATAAATTTAAAATAAAAAAATTACATTCAACTTATTTCATCAACAAAAAATAGTTTCCCCTCCTCCACAAAACATACCGCTCCTTCATAAGCCCAAACAATGGGAGATCTTTTACAGCCGAGAAGAACAAGAATTCAAAATCCACTTTGACTAATCCTTTAAAACCACATCTTACATCCTGCCCATATCCTGTGTCTATTTTATGTTTCCTACTCAGAAAAATTGACATCTTAGCTTGCTCCAAAATAACATTTAACAATTGACATTATCTTTTCTGTTGCTTACTATATTGAAACCCCAAAATAAGAACAGTGTCATTGAAAATCTCCCCTACAGCTGTAAACAAAGAGTCTAGTATTTCAAATAGAGGCTTTATCCTCTCACACTCCAAACAGTTAAAAATTGTTTCTCTTATGTTACAAAAGGGACATCATCTCCAACATCTGAATTAATGACAGATACAAAAGCATTAACTCCAATGATGCCATGCAACACCCTCCAATGGTGCCATGCAACACCCTCCAATGGTGCCATGCAACACCCTCCAATGGTGCCATGCAACACCCTCCAATGGTGCCATGCAACACCCTCCAATGGTGCCATGCAACACCCTCCAATGGTGCCATGCAACACCCTCCAATGGTGCCATGCAACACCCTCCAATGATGCCATGCAACACCCTCCAATGATGCCATGCAACACCCTCCAATGATGCCATGCAACACCCTCCAATGATGCCATGCAACACCCTCCAATGATGCCATGCAACACCCTCCATTACATATCACCAGTCCCCTTTAGTAACGGTGGCTTGTACAGTGCTCTCCATGCTGGCTTTACCTTGTCATCAACACCCTCCATTACATACCACCAGCCCCCTGTACAGTGTTCTCCATGCTGGCTTTACCTTGTCATCAACACCCCCCATTACATATCACCAGTCCCCTTTAGTAACGGTGGATTGTACAGTGCTCTCCATGCTGGCTTTACCTTGTCATCAACACCCTCCATTACATATCACCAGTCCCCTGTACAGTGCTCTCCATGCTGGCTTTACCTTGTCATCAACACCCTCCATTACATATCACCAGTCCCCTTTAGTAACGGTGGCTTGTACAGTGCTCTCCATGCTGGCTTTACCTTGTCATCAACACCCTCCATTACATATCACCAGCCCCCTGTACAGTGCTCTCCATGCTGGCTTTACCTTGTCATCAACACCCTCCATTACATATCACCAGTCCCCTTTAGTAACGGTGGCTTGTACAGTGTTCTCCATGCTGGCTTTACCTTGTCATCAACACCCTCCATTACATATCACCAGTCCCCTTTAGTAACAGTGGCTTGTACAGTGTTCTCCATGCTGGCTTTACCTTGTCATCAACACCCTCCATTACATATCACCAGTCCCCTTTAGTAACGGTGGCTTGTACAGTGTTCTCCATGCTGGCTTTACCTTGTCATCAACACCCTCCATTACATATCACCAGTCCCCTTTAGTAACAGTGGCTTGTACAGTGTTCTCCATGCTGGCTTTACCTTGTCATCAACACCCTCCATTACATATCACCAGTCCCCTTTAGTAACAGTGGCTTGTACAGTGTTCTCCATGCTGGCTTTACCTTGTCATCAACATCCCCCATTACATATCACCAGTCCCCTTTAGTAACGGTGGATTGTACAGTGCTCTCCATGCTGGCTTTACCTTGTCATCAACACCCTCCATTACATATCACCAGTCCCCTTTAGTAACGGTGGCTTGTACAGTGCTCTCCATGCTGGCTTTACCTTGTCATCAACACCCTCCATTACATATCACCAGTCCCCTTTAGTAACGGTGGCTTGTACAGTGCTCTCCATGCTGGCTTTACCTTGTCATCAACACCCTCCATTACATACCACCAGCCCCCTGTACAGTGCTCTCCATGCTGGCTTTACCTTGTCATCAACACCCTCCATTACATATCACCAGTCCCCTTTAGTAACGGTGGCTTGTACAGTGCTCTCCATGCTGGCTTTACCTTGTCATCAACACCCTCCATTACATACCACCAGCCCCCTGTACAGTGCTCTCCATGCTGGCTTTACCTTGTCATCAACACCCTCCATTACATATCACCAGTCCCCTTTAGTAACGGTGGCTTGTACAGTGCTCTCCATGCTGGCTTTACCTTGTCATCAACACCCTCCATTACATATCACCAGTCCCCTTTAGTAACGGTGGCTTGTACAGTGCTCTCCATGCTGGCTTTACCTTGTCATCAACACCCTCCATTACATATCACCAGTCCCCTTTAGTAACGGTGGCTTGTACAGTGCTCTCCATGCTGGCTTTACCTTGTCATCAACACCCTCCATTACATATCACCAGTCCCCTTTAGTAACGGTGGCTTGTACAGTGCTCTCCATGCTGGCTTTACCTTGTCATCAACACCCTCCATTACATATCACCAGTCCCCTTTAGTAACGGTGGCTTGTACAGTGTTCTCCATGCTGGCTTTACCTTGTCATCAAGGTCCAGTTTCACCCTCCAAGGAGTGTCTTTTCTATTTTTCAATGTATCTTAATTTAAAACCTTGACACACCCCCTATATTCAGTACAAAAATAAAGCCTTCTTTAAACCTAAATCCCCCTACCCTGCCTGTAATACCAGACCTGCCACCCCTCTCCAAACCACATTTTCCAGTCCATAAAGCAAACTTTGAATAAACTGGAACTGGAAAGCACCAGCCCTACTAACAGGATGTACAAAAACGCTTTTGACAAATACAATACACTTTGTAGAACCCAATGATATTTATCCCCCAACCACATTATTAACAACCACTGCCATCTCATCCTACCTTCCACCATATCAACTCACCCATTCCAATTTTTTCCATTGTCCCCTCATCCCCTTGGTACACTCCAAGATACTTGAAACCTCCCTTACACTATTCCAGCCCCCCTGGCAAAGCCATGATCCCTCCAGACCATTTCCCAATCTGTAAAGCACACGTTTCCCAATTTACCTTTGCAGGAGGAGATTCCCTGAAACCTATTTATTTTTATTTTTTACATTTCAACTTTGTTTAACCAGGTAGGCCAGTTGAGAACACCTTTGTTTAACCAGGTAGGCCAGTTGAGAACAAGTTCTTATTTACAACTGCGACCTGGTCAAGATAATGCAAAGCAGTGTGACAAAACATCAGAGTTACAGATGGAATAAACAAGAGTACAGTCAATAACAATAGAAAAATCTATATAAAGTGTGTGCAAATGGAGTAAGGAGGTAAGGAAATAAATAGGCCAATAGTAGCGAAGTAATTACAATTTAGCAGATTAACACTGGAGTGATATGTGCAAGTAGAAATACTGGTGTGCAAAAGAGCAGAAAAACAAAAACAAATATGGGGATGAGGTAGGTAGTTGGATGGGCTATTTACAGATGGGCTGTAAACAGCTGCAGCGATCGGTGAGCTGCTCTGACTGCCGATGCTTAAAGTTAGTGAGCGAGAAATTAGTCTCCACTTCAGCGATTTTTGAAATTCATTCCAGTCATTGGCAGCAGTGAACTGGAAGGAAAGGTGGCCAAAGGAGGTGTTGGCTTTTGGGGATGATCAGTGAGATATACAGTGCCTTGTGAAAGTATTCGGCCCCCTTGAACTTTGCGACCTTTTGCCACATTTCAGGCTTCAAACATAAAGATATAAAACTATTTTTTTGTGAAGAATCAACAACAAGTGGGACACAATCATGAAGTGGAATGACATTTATTGGATATTTCAAACTTTTTTAACAAATCAAAAACTGAAAAATTGGCCGTGCAAAATAATTCAGCCCCTTTACTTTCAGTGCAGCAAACTCTCTCCAGAAGTTCAGTGAGGATCTCTGAATGATCCAATATTGACCTAAATGACTAATGATGATAAATACAATCCACCTGTGTGTAATCAAGTCTCCGTATAAATGCACCTGCACTGTGATAGTCTCAGAGGTCCGTTAAAAGCACAGCGAGCATCATGAAGAACAAGGAACACACCAGGCAGGTCCGAGATACTGTTGTGAAGAAGTTTAAAGTCGGATTTTGATACAAAAAGATTTCCCAAGCTTTAAACATCCCAAGGAGCACTGTGCAAGAGATAATATTGAAATGGAAGGAGTATCAGACCACTGCAAATCTACCAAGACCTGGCCGTCCCTCTAAACTTTCAGCTCATACAAGGAGAAGACTGATCACAGATGCAGCCAAGAGGCCCATGATCACTCTGGATGAACTGCAGATATCTACAGCTGAGGTGGGAGACTCTGTCCATAGGACAACAATCAGTCGTATATTGCACAAATCCGGCCTTTATGGAAGAGTGGCAAGAAGAAAGCCATTTCTTAAAGATATCCATAAAAAGTGTCGTTTAAAGTTTGCCACAAGCCACCTGGGAGACACACCAAACATGTGGAAGAAGGTGCTCTGGTCAGATGAAACCAAAATTGAACTTTTTGGCAACAATGCAAAACGTTATGTTTGGCGTAAAAGCAACACAGCACATCACCCTGAACACACCATACCCACTGTCAAACATGGTGGTGGCAGGATCATGGTTTGGGCCTGCTTTTCTTCAGCAGGGACAGGGAAGATGGTTAAAATTGATGGGAAGATGGATGGAGCCAAATACAGGACCATTCTGGAAGAAAACCTGATGGAGTCTGCAAAAGACCTGAGACTGGGACGGAGATTTGTCTTCCAACAAGACAATGATCCAAAACATAAAGCAAAATCTACAATGGAATGGTTCAAAAATAAACATATCCAGGTGTTAGAATGGCCAAGTCAAAGTCCAGACCTGAATCCAATCGAGAATCTGTGGAGTGGAAAGAACTGAAAACTGCTGTTCACAAATGCTCTCCATCCAACCTCACTGAGCTCGAGCTGTTTTACAAGGAGGAATGGGAAAAAATTTCAGTCTCTCGATGTGCAAAACTGATAGAGACATACCCCAAGCGACTTACAGCTGTAATCGCAGCAAAAGGTGGTGCTACAAAGTATTAACTTAAGGGGGCTGAATAATTTTGCACACCCGATTTTTCAGTTTTTGATTTGTTAAAAAAAAGTTTGAAATATCCAATTAATGTCATTCCACTTCATGATTGTGTCCCACTTGTTGTTGATTCTTCACAAAAAAATACAGTTTTATATCTTTATGTTTGAAGCCTGAAATGTGGCAAAAGGTCGCAAAGTTCAAGGGGGCCGAATACTTTCGCAAGGCACTGTACCTGCTGGAGCGGATGCTACGTGTGGGTGTTTTTATGGTGACCAGTGAAGCGAGATAAGGCGGAGCTTTACCAAGCAAAGACTTATAGATGATCTGGAGCCAGTGGGTCTGGCGACGAATATGTAGCGAGGGCCAGCCAACGAGAGCATACAGGTCGCAGTGGTGGGTAGTTTATGGGGCTTTGGTGACAAAATGGATGGCACTGTAATAGACTGCATCCAGTTTGCTGAGTAGAGTGTTGGAGGCTATTTTATAAATGACATCGCCGAAGTCAAGAATCGGTAGGATAGTCAGTTTTACGAGGGTATGTTTGGCAACGTGAGTGGAGGCTTTGTTGCAAAATAGGAAGCTGATTCTAGATTTAATTTTGGACTGGAGATGCTTAATATGAGTCTGGAAAGAGAGTTTACAGTCTAGCCAAACACCTAGGTATTTGTAGTTGTCCACATATTGTTGTAGTTGTCCACATATGTCAGAACCGTCCAGGGTGGTGATGCTAGCCCAGCGGGCAGGTGCAGGCAGCACCCTGTTGAAGAGCATGCATTTAGTTTTACTAGCATTTAAGAGCAGTTGGAGGCCACGGAAGTAGTGTTGTATGGCATTGAAGCTCATTTGGAGGTTTGTGTCCAAAGAAGTGCCAGATGTATACAGAATGGTGTCGTCTGCGTATACGTGGATCAAGGAATCACCCGCAGCAAGAGCAACATTGATATATACAGGGAAAAGGGTCAGCCCGAGAATTGAACCCTCTGGTACCCCCAATAGAGACTTCCAGAGGTCTGGACAACAGGCACACCGATTTGACACACTGAACTCTATCTGAGAAGTAGTTGGTGATCCAGGAAAGGCAGTCATTTGAGAAACCAAGGCTGTTGAGTCTGCCGATAAGAATATGGTGAATGACAGAGTCGAAAGCCTTGGCTAGGTCGATGAAGACGGCTGCACAGTACGGTCTTATCGATGGCGGTTATGAACTATTAAGAATCAAACTATCCACATCCGCTCGATTTTTCACCAAAATAACTACATCATCAGCATATGCTGAGAGACGAATAGGAGGAATATCCTCTGAAAGGAACACCCCTTCAATGTGACTTCTATTTCTTTTAACGTTACGTAACGCAATCAACACTGCTAGCTAGCCAGCTAGCCCCTGAATAGCAGCACTGTAGAAACTATTACACTCGACGGAACGACTTGATTAGTGTAGTGTCAACATCGCAGCCACTGCCAGCTAGCCTACAAAGTCAACAACGCAGCCACTGCCAGCTAGCCTACTCCAGCAGTACTGTATCATTTCAATCATTTTAGTCAATAAGATTCTTGCTACGTAAGCTTAACTTTCTGAACATTCGAGACGTGTAGTCCACTTGTCATTCCAATCTCCTTTGCATTAGCGTAGCCTCTTCTGTAGCCTGTCAACTATGTGTCTATCTATCCCTGTTCTCTCCTCTCTGCACAGACCATACAAACGCTCCACACCGCGTGGCCGCGGCCACCCTAATCTGGTGTTCCCAGCGCGCACGACCCACGTGGAGTTCCAGGTCTCCGGTAGCCTCTGGAACTGCCGATCTGCGGCCAACAAGGCAGAGTTCATCTCAGCCTATGCCTCCCTCCAGTCCCTCGACTTCTTGGCACTGACGGAAACATGGATCACCACAGATAACACTGCTACTCCTACTGCTCTCTCTTCGTCCGCCCACGTGTTCTCGCACACCCGCTTCTGGTCAGCGGGGTGGTGGCACCGGGATCCTCATCTCTCCCAAGTGGTCATTCTCTCTTTCTCCCCTTACCCATCTGTCTATCGCCTCCTTTGAATTCCATGCTGTCACAGTTACCAGCCCTTTCAAGCTTAACATCCTTATCATTTATCGCCCTCCAGGTTCCCTCGGAGAGTTCATCAATGAGCTTGATGCCTTGATAAGCTCCTTTCCTGAGGACGGCTCACCTCTCACAGTCCTGGGCGACTTTAACCTCCCCACGTCTAACTTTGACTCATTCCTCTCTGCCTCCTTCTTTCCACTCCTCTCCTCTTTTGACCTCACCCTCTCACCTTCCCCCCTACTCACAAGGCAGGCAATACGCTCGACCTCATCTTTACTAGATGCTGTTCTTCCACTAACCTCATTGCAACTCCCCTCCAAGTCTCCGACCACTACCTTGTATCCTTTTCCCTCTCGCTCTCATCCAACACTTCCCACACTGCCCCTACTCGGATGGTATCGCGCCGTCCCAACCTTCGCACTCTCTCCCCCGCTACTCTCTCCTCTTCCATCCTATCATCTCTTCCCTCTGCTCATACCTTCTCCAACCTATCTCCTGATTCTGCCTCCTCAACCCTCCTCTCTTCCCTTTCTGCATCCTTTGACTCTCTATGTCCCCTATCCTCCAGGCCGGCTCGGTCCTCCCCTCCCGCTCCGTGGCTCGACGACTCATTGCGAGCTCACAGAACAGAGCTCCGGGCAGCCGAGCGGAAATGGAGGAAAACTCGCCTCCCTGCGGACCTGGCATCCTTTCACTCCCTCCTCTCTACATTTTCCTCCTCTGTCTCTGCTGCTAAAGCCACTTTCTACCACTCTAAATTCCAAGCATCTGCCTCTAACCCTAGGAAGCTCTTTGCCACCTTCTCCTCCCTCCTGAATCCTCCTCCTCCCCCCTCCTCCCTCTCTTCAGATGACTTCGTCAACCATTTTGAAAAGAAGGTCGACGACATCCGATCCTCGTTTGCTAAGTCAAACGACACCGCTGGTTCTGCTCACACTGCCCTACCCTGTGCTCTGACCTCTTTCTCCCCTCTCTCTCCAGATGAAATCTCGCTTCTTGTGACGGCCGGCCGCCCAACAACCTGCCCGCTTGACCCTATCCCCTCCTCTCTTCTCCAGACCATTTCCGGAGACCTTCTCCCTTACCTCACCTCGCTCATCAACTCATCCCTGACCGCTGGCTACGTCCCTTCCGTCTTCAAGAGAGCGAGAGTTGCACCCCTTCTGAAAAAACCTACACTCGATCCCTCCGATGTCAACAACTACAGACCAGTATCCCTTCTTTCTTTTCTCTCCAAAACTCTTGAACGTGCTGTCCTTGGCCAGCTCTCCCGCTATCTCTCTCAGAATGACCTTCTTGATCCGAATCAGTCAGGTTTCAAGACTAGTCATTCAACTGAGACTGCTCTTCTCTGTATCACGGAGGCGCTCCGCACTGCTAAAGCTAACTCTCTCTCCTCTGCTCTCATCCTTCTAGACCTATCGATACTGCCTTCGATACTGTGAACCATCAGATCCTCCTCTCCACCCTCTCCGAGTTGGGCATCTCCGGTGCGGCCCACGCTTGGATTGCGTCCTACCTGACAGGTCGCTCCTACCAGGTGGCGTGGCGAGAATCTGTCTCCTCGCCTACGCGCTCTCACCACTGGTGTCCCCCAGGGCTCTGTTCTAGGCCCTCTCCTATTCTCGCTATACACCAAGTCACTTGGCTCTGTCATAACCTCACATGGTCTCTCCTATCATTGCTATGCAGACGACACACAATTAATCTTCTCCTTTCCCCCTTCTGATGACCAGGTGGCGAATCGCATCTCTGCATGTCTGGCAGACATATCAGTGTGGATGACGGATCACCACCTCAAGCTGAACCTCGGCAAGACGGAGCTGCTCTTCCTCCCGGGGAAGGACTGCCCGTTTCATGATCTCGCCATCACGGTTGACAACTCCATTGTGTCCTCCTCCCAGAGCGCCAAGAACCTTGGTGTGATCCTGGACAACACCCTGTCGTTCTCAACCAACATCATGGCGGTGGCCCGTTCCTGTAGGTTCATGCTCTACAACATCCGCAGAGTACGACCCTGCCTCACACAGGAAGCGGCACAGGTCCTAATCCAGGCACTTGTCATCTCCCGTCTGGATTACTGCAACTCGCTGTTGGCTGGGCTCCCTGCCTGTGCCATTAAACCCCTATAACTCATCCAGAACGCCGCAGCCCGTCTGGTGTTCAACCTTCCCAAGTTCTCTCACGTCACCCCGCTCCTCCGCTCTCTCCACTGGCTTCCAGTTGAAGCTCGCATCCGCTACAAGACCATGGTGCTTGCCTACGGAGCTGTGAGGGGAACGGCACCGCAGTACCTCCAGGCTCTGATCAGGCCCTACACCCAAACAAGGGCACTGCGTTCATCCACCTCTGGCCTGCTCGCCTCCCTACCACTGAGGAAGTACAGTTCCCGCTCAGCCCAGTCAAAACTGTTCGCTGCTCTGGCCCCCAATGGTGGAACAAACTCCCTCACGACGCCAGGACAGCGGAGTCAATCACCACCTTCCGGAGACACCTGAAACCCCACCTCTTCAAGGAATACCTAGGATAGGATAAGTAGTCCTTCTCACCCCCCCCTTAAATGATTTAGATGCACTATTGTAAAGTGGCTGTTCCACTGGATGTCAGAAGGTGAATTCACCAATTTGTAAGTCGCTCTGGATAAGAGCGTCTGCTAAATGACTTAAATGTAAATGTAAATGTATTTAGTCGTGGCTCTATAGCGATGGCATACAACATTCCAGACAATGAATACCCCTGCCTAATTCCTCTACACACCTTAAAAGGAGCACTCAAGCCACCGTTAAATTTCAATACACTTCCAATGTCACCATATATCAACCTGATAATGGCAATAAAACCAGAGCTGAAACCAAAAGCCTCAAAAGTGCGCCATAGACCAGCATCCAACCCAAAAGCCCTAGAGACGTCCAAAAAGTCCCGAATCAGGGAAATGTTATCCCCTATCTGCCTGCTGGGAACACAGTAGGACTGGTCCATGTGTATGACTTGCCCCATCACCTCCCTCAGCCTGTTGGACAAAGCCTTGGACAGGATCTTATCATCAGTGCACATTAAGGCCACCGGCCTCCAGCTTTTTGGCAGTAGGCTGAGGACAGCCCTTCTGCAGCTTATCAGTAGTAACCCTCCGGTCAAACTATCATTAACTACTGCTAGCCAACCGCAACATAGCCCTTCCTCTTTCCATGCAGTGTATAGCTCCTGCAAAGACAATGGTTGCTCTAGTTCAACCTGAGCTTCTGCAAAGACAATGGTTGTTCTAGTTCAACCTGAGCTTCTGCAAAGACAATGGTTGTTCTAGTTCAACCTGAGCTCCTGCAAAGACAATGGTGGTTCTAGTTCAACCTGAGCTTCTGCAAAGACAATGGTGGTTCTAGTTCAACCTGAGCTTCTGTAAAGACAATGGTTGTTCTAGTTCAACCTGAGCTCCTGCAAAGACAATGGTGGTTCTAGTTCAACCTGAGCTTCTGTAAAGACAATGGTTGTTCTAGTTCAACCTGAGCTCCTGCAAAGACAATGGTTGTTCTAGTTCAACCTGAGCTTCTGTAAAGACAATGGTTGTTCTAGTTCAACCTGAGCTCCTGCAAAGACAATGGTTGTTCTAGTTCAACCTGAGCTTCTGCAAAGACAATGGTTGTTCTAGTTCAACCTGAGCTCCTGTAAAGACAATGGTGGCTCTAGTTCAACCTGAGCTCCTCCAAAGACAATGGTGGTTCTAGTTCAACCTGAGCTTCTGCAAAGACAATGGTGGTTCTAGTTCAACCTGAGCTTCTGTAAAGACAATGGTTGTTCTAGTTCAACCTGAGCTCCTGCAAAGACAATGGTTGTTCTAGTTCAACCTGAGCTTCTGTAAAGACAATGGTTGTTCTAGTTCAACCTGAGCTTCTGTAAAGACAATGGTGGCTCTAGTTCAACCTGAGCTCCTGCAAAGACAATGGTGGTTCTAGTTCAACCTGAGCTCCTGTAAAGACAATGGTGGTTCTAGTTCAACCTGAGCTCCTGTAAAGACAATGGTGGTTCTAGTTCAACCTGAGCTTCTGCAAAGACAATGGTGGTTCTAGTTCAACCTGAGCTCCTGCAAAGACAATGGTGGCTCTAGTTCAACCTGAGCTCCTGCAAAGACAATGGTGGTTCTAGTTCAACCTGAGCTCCTGCAAAGACAATGGTGGTTCTAGTTCAACCTGAGCTCCTGCAAAGACAATGGTGGCTCTAGTTCAACCTGAGCTCCTGCAAAGACAATGGTTGCTCTAGTTCAACCTGAGCTCCTGCAGCCTCCTATGGGAGCCCATCAAGTAACTGCTGTGTCACATCTTTATACTCACACCTGTAGAGCTCAGCATAGAACTCTACTGCCCTCTTTCTAATTCCACTTGGGATAGTGAGCTCCTGTCCAACAGCTGATTTGAGGCAATGAGTAATTCTTCTTTGTCCATTCTTTTTCTCTAAACCAAAGAAAAATTTGGATGAGGCATCCATTTCAGAGATTCCCTGGAACTTACTTCTCACCAATGCCCCATGTGCTCTGATATCCAGCAGGTCTGCCAACACAGCTTTTTTCAGTGCCAGAATATGTCCTCGATCTCCTGTGGTCTCAACTAACGTCAGGAGTTCCATTATTTCAGACTCTGGGGCGTTCATTGATCTGGTGATATATCTGGTGACATTCATTGTCTATTGATTACAGAATTACTGAATCTGGATGTTCCCTACATCCCACCACTGTTGAAGAGATACAACACTGTCCTTTTCAGACCGCCACCTCTCCCAGAAAAAACTAAAACATCTCCTAAAGTGAGCATCACTCAATAAAGTTATATTAAAATGCCAGTGTGTACTTGTGGATTTCACAGCGTTAATGTTCACCACCTCTGTTACCAAACAATGATCAGAACACTGGGGTTTTACAGCGTTAATGTCCACCACCTCTGTTACTAAACAATGATCAGAACACTGGGGTTTTACAGTGTTAATGTTCACCACCTCTGTTACCAAACAATGATCAGAACACTGGGGTTTTACAGCGTTAATGTCCACCACCTCTGTTACTAAACATTGTTCAGAACACTGGGGTTTCACAGAGTTAATGTCCACCACCTCTGTTACTAAACAATGATCAGAACACTGGGGTTTTACAGCGTTAATGTCCACCACCTCTGTTACTAAACAATGATCAGAACACTGGGGTTTTACAGCGTTAATGTCCACCACCTCTGTTACTAAACAATGTTCAGAACACTGGGGTTTTACAGCGTTAATGTCCACCACCTCTGTTACTAAACAATGATCAGAACACTGGGGTTTTACAGCATTAATGTCCACCACCTCTGTTACTAAACAATGTTCAGAACACTGGGGTTTTACAGCATTAATGTCCACCACCTCTGTTACTAAACAATGATCAGAACACTGGGGTTTTACAGCGTTAATGTCCACCACCTCTGTTACTAAACAATGTTCAGAACACTGGGGTTTTACAGCGTTAATGTCCACCACCTCTGTTACTAAACAATGTTCAAAACACTGGGGTTTTACAGTGTTAAGGTCCACCACCTCTGTTACTAAACAATGATCAGAACACTGGGGTTTTACAGCGTTAATGTCCACCACCTCTGTTACTAAACAATGTTCAGAACACTGGGGTTTTACAGCGTTAATGTCCACCACCTCTGTTACTAAACAATGTTCAGAACACTGGAGTTTTACAGTGTTAAGGTCCACCACCTCTGTTACTAAACAATGATCAGAACACTGGGGTTTTACAGCGTTAATGTCCACCACCTCTGTTACTAAACAATGATCAGAACACTGGGGTTTTACAGCGTTAATGTCCACCACCTCTGTTACTAAACAATGATCAGAACACTGGGGTTTTACAGCGTTAATGTCCACCACCTCTGTTACTAAACAATGATCAGAACACTGGGGTTTTACAGCGTTAATGTACACCACCTCTGTTACTAAACAATGATCAGAAACTCCCACTGGGGTTTTACAGCGTTAATGTCCACCACCTCTGTTACTAAACAATGATCAGAAAATCCTACTGGGGTTATCACACTTGATTTTCAGACCTGAGATCGATGCTCAAAACAATACAACCCAACCAACCTGGCCAGAGAGATGGTGTTCCCTCTCACATTAGCCCATATATACGGTCTCGTGCCTCCATTTTGACTCTGCCAAATATCACATAGTTAATGTGTTACAATAAAGTGTTTTTAAAAAGTCCTTGAGGCTATGAGGTGCTTTGTGATATCTATTTAAAATCACTGACTGTACAGTTAAAATGCCCAGCAAGAAATAAATAATCCTCTGTGTTACATTTCTCAATGTTATTTGATAATGTCTCTAAAAAACATACCCTCTCAACTGCCATTACTAGAGCATATACATTTATTAAACACATAGTGAAGTTTTCATATCCATCTAACGTTTAATAACCTCCCCTCAACTACCTCCTCAACCTCATATGACAAAGGCAAAAAAAATGCCAGTGTGTACTTGTGGGTTTTACAGCATTAATGTCCACCACCTCTGTTACTAAACAATGATCAGAACACTGGGGTTTTACAGCGTTAATGTTCACCACCTCTGTTACTAAACAATGATCAGAACACTGGGGTTTTACAGCGTTAATGTTCACCACCTCTGTTACTAAACAATGATCAGAACACTGGGGTTTTACAGCGTTAATGTCCACCACCTCTGTTACTAAACAATGTTCAGAACGCTGGGGTTTTACAGCGTTAATGTCCACCACCTCTGTTACTAAACAATGATCAGAACACTGGGGTTTTACAGCGTTAATGTCCAGCACCTCTGTTACTAAACAATGATCAGAACACTGGGGTTTCACAGCGTTAATGTCCACCACCTCTGTTACTAAACAATGATCAGAACACTGGGGTTTCACAGCGTTAATGTCCACCACCTCTGTTACTAAACAATGATCAGAACACTGGGGTTTTACAGTGTTAAGGTCCACCACCTCTGTTACTAAACAATGTTCAGAACACTGGGGTTTTACAGCGTTAATGTCCACCACCTCTGTTACTAAACAATGATCCGAACACTGGGGTTTCACAGTGTTAAGGTCCACCACCTCTGTTACTAAACAATGATCAGAACACTGGGGTTTTACAGCGTTAATGTCCACCACCTCTGTTACTAAACAATGATCCGAACACTGGGGTTTTACAGTGTTAAGGTCCACCACCTCTGTTACTATCAGGATGGCCACATCCCCACTTTTTTTTTTTTTATAACTACACACCACTGCCCCCCCCCCCCCCCACACTCCTGTTGGAGTGGACTTCATTTTCCATACTACGGTGTGTTTCTTGTAGAAAATGTGTCACTTCCCTTTCTCTTTATTAACTCATACACTACGGCTCTCCCCCGCCTCCCCCGTCTCTCGCCCCATTTACGCTTAAAGAAGAACTCTTCAAACTGCTCAGGGCTGGGAAAAAGTAGAGTAAGAAACAGAAAACACATCTCTTTACAGAGTTGAGACTGGGACTGAACTCTTCCATTTTCTTTAGAGTTTACCTCACTTGTCATTCTCGTAACCACTTTCTTCAGTCTAGCGATTTCTGGGCTTGTCAAACCTCCACCCGTTATTTTTGATATCAGAACCTTTGATTCAATAAACAATTCACTTCCATGAAAAAAATCTGTTCCATTATAATCCTGTATATATTTCTTCTCTTTTGTCAAATTCAGAAATTGATGTTGATCTTCCAATCCCATACCGCCTCAATTCTCTCGCTTTTTTGTTGTGACGCATCAGAGGCCTCACTCTCACTATCATCCCCAAAAGAAAACTCCATCTCTACAACCTGTTTATCCTCAACTGATTTATCAATCTCTACCTTCCTGTTAGAATTAGAACCTTCATCACCCCTTATATTCTTCCTCTTACTCCTCGGTACTTTGAAAACAGCAGCTTCATTTTCCATTGTTTCACTTTCCTCGAACTCCAATTTCATTCTCCAGCATCCCCTCAGTTACCTCCATCAGTCTCACCTACTGCCCCACTGCTCTTTTCCCTGCTCTACTACAACATTGCTCTCCTTTCCTATTTCTCCCACCACATCTATAGGTCATCTATAAGTCTTTGCTAGGTAAAGCTCCGCCCTATCTCGGCTCACTGGTCACCATAGCAACACCCACCTGTAGCACACGCTCCAGCAGGTATATTTAACTGGTCATCCCCAAAGCCAACACTTCCTTTGGCCGCCTTTCCTTCCAGTTCTCTGCTGCCAATGACTGGAATGAATTGCAACAACAAAAAATGACTGAAGTTGGAGACTTATTTCTCCCTCATTAACTTCAAGCATCGGTAGTCAGAGCAGCTTACTGATTGCTGCAGCTGTACACAGCCCATCTGTATATAGCAGCCAACCAACTACCTCCCTCATCTCCATATTGTTTTTTTTCTGCTCTTTTGCACACCAGTATTTCTACTTGCACATCATCATCTATCACTCCAGTGTGAATTGCTAAATTGTAATTACTTCGCTACTATGGCCTATTTATTGCCTTACCTCCTTACTTCATTTGCACACACTGTATACAGATTTTCTATTGTGTTATTGACTGTACGTTTGTTTATGCCATGTGTAACTCTGTTGTTTTTGTAGCACTGCTTTGCTTTATCTTGGTCAGGTCACAGTTGTAAATTAGAACTTGGTTCTCAACTGGCCTACCTGGTTAAATAAAGGTGAAATAAATAAAACATTAAAATCCGCCGATCTTCTCCCTTCTCCTGAACCCTTAGCCTGTTCATCCCTTCTCAGTGGTGTTTTAGCTGCTACCTGGCTCTGCACGCTCATTCTCTGGACAATTGCGCACCAAATACCCCTCTCTTCCACACCCAAAGCATTTCATTGATTCAGTAAAAGTGTGGAACACAATCAAACCCATCAATCTTGAAACTGAACTCTAAATTCAGTTGGTCAGTATCCTTCTTTAAAATCACGTGAACTCGTCTCCTATGAGATACGACATGTTTCAACAAAGGAGATTTGCATCCAAAAATGACCTTTTTTATTGTAGAAACAAGTTGTCCATGAGGAGATAACTCTCACTCCAACACTTCATCTCTAACAAATGGAGGCACATTAGAAAGTAGAACTTTCTTCGCCGGATTCACAAGAGGAAATACCGACGTTTGTCTCCCGCAACACACCACTCAACTATCGTATTCACCTTTTCAATAGAATCAAATAATATTACTACAGCGCTATTCATCCTTGAGGCTGATTTTATGCTATTATACCCAATGATAGCGCCCACTGCTCAACTACATTCTTCCACCGAACAACCTGCTACAGCAGGAATCTTCATCCCATGCCGCCGATCAAGTTTTTTAAACTCTACACCGGGAGGGGCCATTACAACCAGCCCCTCCCGCTGGTTCCTCCCTCGAGAGAAACAACCTCAAAGATCCCACCACCCCTATACGTGCTTAGTGATAGTGAGACAAACCTTTAAAACTAATCTATATATTCATTAGAAGAAGTCTACCGATTATATCGGCATGGCTGATTAATTGGGGCCGATTTCAAGTTTTCATAATCGGTAATCGGCATTTTTGGATGCCGATTATGGCCGATTACATTGCACTCCACAAAGAGACTGCGTGGCAGACTGACCACCTGTTACGTGAGTGCAGCAAGGAGCCAAGGTGAGTTGCTAGCTAGCATTAAACATATCTTATAAAAACAATCCATCTTAACATAATCACTAGTTAACTACACATGGTTGATGATATTACTAGTTTAACTAGCTTCTCCTGCGTTGCAAATAATCAATGCGGTGCCTGTTAATTTATCATCGATTCCATGTAACAACTGTTTAGTACACAGAGAATCACAATCCTCCGCCTTATAGAGGGCAGAGTAGAAATCCACAGCATGTTGGCACATTTCACTGTCATCCGTGGTCACCTTCCCACCAGGGTGATGAAGGCAGACCATCTGTTTGTGTTGTAACATCAGCTGCTATCATATCAAGAGAGATATCCATACAGTTCTCCTGATCCTCCTCAACTGAGCCCACAGACCCCTGACTCCCTGCTACCACATCCCTCTCAACACTCCCCGCTTGTACCGGGCATCTCCTCCACTACCTGGGAGACTAGCTCCACATGAACCCCCTCCTGTACCCCACCACTCGTCCTGGGCATCTCTTCACCAGTCTGAGGAAATGGCTCCCCAGATCTGTCCTTACCTTCTACAACAATATGTTTCTGCTGCATATCAGACGCTATGTTCCCCTCTGGTACAAGTTGGAACTCCGTACCCTCAACACGGACAACTTGTTCCTCAGAAACTGGTGCTTGTGACTGCTCTACCACTGTTGGCCCACCTCTCCCTACATCAGTGGGCCCAGGCGTTACGAGGCCCACCTCTCCCTACATCAGTGGGCCCAGGCGTTACGAGGCCCACCTCTCCCTACATCAGTGGGCCCAGGCGTTACGAGGCCCACCTCTCCCTACATCAGTGGGCCCAGGCGTTACGAGGCCCACCTCTCCCTACATCAGTGGGCCCAGGCGTTACGAGGCCCACCTCTCCCTACATCAGTGGGCCCAGGCGTTACGAGGCCCACCTCTCCCTACATCAGTGGGCCCAGGCGTTACGAGGCCCACCTCTCCCTACATCAGTGGGCCCAGGCGTTACGAGGCCCACCTCTCCCTACATCAGTGGGCCCAGGCGTTACGAGGCCCACCTCTCCCTACATCAGTGGGCCCAGGCGTTACGAGGACGACCTCTCCCCACCCTTCTCCCTTTTCGGGAAACATGTCGCTTATGGCCAACATCACCACACAGAACACCATTGACTACCCGTACTAGCATAAGCCATATACAGTCTGTGTTCATACTTGACTTTAAACGATACCTCCAAAGTCTGTTTTTGGACTCATCGGAGCAAACACCTGTCGCCGAAATGACATAACCCGTTTCAACCCAACCCGTTTCAACCCAACGGGACAATCTTAATTGAACTTGCAAGCTTCCCAAACCCCAATAACTCGCTCTCCAACAGCTCATTGGGAATAAACGGCAGTACATTCTAAATATTTACCCTTGTTGACTTAAGAAGTACACCATGCTCAACCATCCGATCTACAAGACGCTCTTCTTTAAGAAGTACACCATGCTCAACCATCCGATCTACAAGACGCTCTTCTTTAAGAAGTACACCATGCTCAACCATACGATCTACAAGACGCTCTTCTTTAAGAAGTACACCATGCTCAACCATCCGATCTACAAGACGCTCTTCTTTAAGAAGTACACCATGCTCAACCATACGATCTACAAGACGCTCTTCTTTAAGAAGTACACCATGCTCAACCATCCGATCTACAAGACGCTCTTCTTTAAGAAGTACACCATGCTCAACCATACGATCTACAAGACGCTCTTCTTTAAGAAGTACACCATGCTCAACCATCCGATCTACAAGACGCTCTTCTTTAAGAAGTACACCATGCGATCTACAAGACGCTCTTCTTTAACAAAAACCACCACCGCTTTATTCATCTGTGACGCGTAAGCAACATTCTCATATCCTACCTTCTCTCCTATGGAGACCAGAAACTCCTCCACAGTGACAGTAGCTCCAGTAACACACCTAAAGCCGTGCTGAGGTGACAAGAACGGCATCTCCATGTGGTTCGCCATCAATAAAATAACCACCACCAAGTAAAACAAGAAGGAACAAAAACAGATGAGAGAGAGAGCGAGAGAGATGGAAGGGATCTGTTGCAGCCTGGGTCTGTACCTTGTCAATGGTAGGTTACGGGGGGACTCTTTGGGGAGATTCACCTACTTCTCACCTCTTGGCCACAGTACAGTCGACTATATGATCACAGACATTGACCCTTTCTCTCTCAGCTCATTCACTGTCAAACCACTAAAACCTCTGTCTGATCACAGCCAAATTACGTTGTTCCTCAAAAGAACAGCCATGGAAACAACCAGACATTAACAGTCCAGTAATCTGTGAAACATCAGACATTCATACAGATGGGCCCATAACAACACAGAAGAATACCAGAAAGCAACCTGGAACCAAAATATCCAAACACAATTAGATAACTTTCTGGATTACACATTCACTCACATTAACGAAGGCATCATTCTAGCAGTACAAAACATCAACTATATATTCAGGCAAACAGCAGAGGAAGCACAATTGAAATTGATAAAAAACAATATAAAAAAGATCACAGAAACTTAGAACACTTTCCAACCAAAAGCACAGAGACCCACATAATGGTGAATTATGCCTTCATTACTGTGAGACTTTAAAACTCTATAAACGTACACTCAGAACCAAAAAGGCACAGTACAACAGCAAGCAGCTGACACTAATTTAGGAATCCATAAACAAACAACTTCTGGCAAAATTGGAAAAAACTAAAAAAATCTGAAAAAGAGGAATTAGCGATACAAAATGGTGACCAATGGACAACCCATTTTAAAAACACTCTACAACGCTGTTCAAATCGACACAAACGCAGAACATCGCCAAATTCACGAGAAGTTGAATAGATTAGAAAAAGCTATTAAGGACAATCAAAATCCATTGGACTCCCCAATTAAGAAACTTCAGGCTCTGAAATTTAAAAAAGCATGCAGACCTGATGGCATCCTAAATGAGATGCTCAAACTCACTAGTGCAACATTTCAATTGGCTATATTAAAACTGTTTAATTTGATCCTGAGTGTAGGTTATTTCCCTGAAATCTGGAATCTGGAATCATAACCCCAATCTTTAAAAACTGAGACAAATTTGACCCTAACAATTCCAGAGGCATTTGTGTGAACAGTAACCTGGGGAAGGTTTTCTGTAGTATGATAAATGTAAGAGTTCTAAACTTCCTTAATAATAAGCACAATGTCTTGAGTAAAAGCAAAATTGGATTTATACCAAAACATTGTACAACTGATCATATTTACATCCTACACACCCTGATAGATAAACATGTTCACCAAAATAATACCAAAATATACACTTGCTTTATCGACTTCCAAAAAGCATCTGATTCTATTTGGCACACAGGACTGTTCTACAAAGTTATTGAAAGTGGTGTAGGGGGTAAAACATATGACATAATTAAAATCAATGTATACTGGCAATACCTGCAGCATTAAAATTGGCAAGAAGAGAACAGAATTCTTTAACCAGGGGCGGGGCCTTCGTCAGGGTTGCAATCTGAGCCCTGCACTCTTCAATATTTACATCAACGAATTGGCCACTATTCTAGAAAAATCCTCAGCCCCTGGTGTTAGTCTCCACAATTCAGGAGTTAAATGCCTACTCTTCGTAGATGACTTATACCTGCTGTCAACCACAGCACATGGCCTACAGCAGAGCCTGGACCTGCTAGAGCAGTACTGTCAGACCTGGGCCCTGGCAGTAAACCCCAAAAAGACTAAAACAATGATTTTCCAGAGAGGATCCAGATCTCAGAGAATTAGACCAAAGTTCTCAATTGGTATAACATATATAGAGTACTGTACACACTACAATTACTTAGGTTTAAAAATAAGCTCAACTGGACACCTTAATGAGGCAGTGAATAAACTGAGAGAAAGCACGCAGGGCATTCTACGCCATTAAAAAAACTAATTCAAATTTCTATTTAAATTTCGCAAAAACGAATTGAATGTGTCATTGAACCAATTGCACTTTATGGCAGCGAGGTGTGGGGTTCACTTGCAAAACAAGATTTCATCAAATGGGACAAACACCCCATTGAAACCCTGCATGCAGAGTTCTGTAAGATTCTCCTACATGTCCAGAGGAAAACTACAAACAATGCATGCAGGGTAGAATTAGGCCAATATCCACTAATAATAAAAACTCAAAAGAGCAATTAAGTTTTGGAAACATCTAAAATACAGTGACCCCCTCTCATATCATTACCAAGCCCTGCAATGCCAAGAGCTGAACAAAGAAAAGAGTCCCCTCATCCAGCTGGTCCTGGGGCTGAGTTCACAAACCTGTTCTACTAACACACTGAAGCCTCAGGACCAGAACATCCAATCAATCAGAATAAACCAAATTACAACACAGTCAAAACAAAACTACATTGCTTATTGTGAAACACAAACACAAAGCAAAACGCAGTGCTATCTGACCCTAAATCAACAGTACACCGTGGCTAAGTATTTGACCATAGTTACTGATCAAAACCTTAGAATAACCTTGACAAAGTACAGGCTCAGTGAGCACAGCCTTGCCATTGAGAAGGGTAGACACAGGAAAACCTGGCTCCCTGTAGAGGAAAGGCTGTGCCACCACTGCACCACAGCAGAACCTGAGACAGAGCTGCATTTCCTGACAAATGTCAAAAATATAAAACAATAAAGTGTAATTTCCCCAAATTTGAAACCCTTCAAAGACCTCTCTGATGAGGATAGGCTACCCGTCCTGTTGGGGGAGGACGCAGAGAGCTGTGGGTTGGCAGCGCACTACATTAATGCCTGCCATAAGATGAGGGACAGTGTCTGACAGACCAACCAACCTGCACATGTCCTCTACTATATGCTTATTGTTATTGTTTAATGTATGGTTATTTTGACCCTTGGTTATTGTTGTTATTGTCGTCCCGTTGACAATTTTGATTCTTATTATTTTCAGATTGCAAATCTTCAAAGTAAGCTTTGGCAATATGTACATTGTTACGTCATGCCAATAAAGCAAATTGAATTGAGAGAGAGAGAGGCTATGTCCCAATTATCTCTTCTTCCTCCCAAAGTGTTCATTTGTTCACTCATTTGAAAGGAAATGACTGGTAGAATAAAAATTGTAGAAACTCCCACTAGTCCATGTCTCCACCAATCCAATGTTTAGATTTGTGGGAAAAATGTGATATTATTGGGACACACGCAGAGACAGGGATTAACAGAAAGTTTAACGTCACATTTTGACATCCTACCTTATGGTCGTCGGCCATCTTCCGTCCGGCCCACATCTCCTTAACCATGAGGTGCCAGAGGTCAACCTCCGACTTCAGGTTGACCTCAAACGTCTCTTTCCTCAGGGTGGTCTTGATCTTCAGAGAGGGGATCCTCAGCAGCAGGAAGGGAGCCGAGGAGATCTTCACCTCCTGAGGTACAACAGCCAACTGCTTATTCACAATTCACTACCTGTTATTTTAGCAGGGCGTCCCATTGAGACCAAGGTCTCCTTTCCCTGCATCTCAACAACTTACACAACCACTAGGCAGGTCCCGGGTCAGTTTGTGCTGTATAGCCAACTGCTACGGTTGTGAAGACCACTGATCTGAGACCAGGCTTATTTTGTTCACCTAACACCAACTTTGACCCGGGACCCATATTTCTAATAGAATACTTGGTAACACTTTGTATAACAGCACATAAAGCCGTGTGAGTGTACCCATCTATAAAGCACATCAAACATGACTGTCTATTTTATAGCTTAATGTATTCACATTGTAATTTCTATCAAAAAAAGTCTAGTATCATGAATGATATATGGTATATCACAGAAAGTGTAGTAGGAACGTAGATGCAGAAGGTCGTAACTCACCTCAATGTCTCTGAACTTGGTGATCTCCACGTACCCGGGTCGTCCTACGGTCAGCAGGAACAGCCGTCTCTGGGTCATGGCGATCTTGCCCACGCCGTGGCTGGTCTTGACCGAAGAGGACAGCTTGAAGACACACTCGTTAGCCTCCAGGTGCTCCAGGACTGAGGCCGGCAGGGCCACTTCCTGAGCCTCGGCCTCCGTCTCCTTCCAGAAGGTGTAGAACACTCGGAAGAGTTCTGGATCCACCTGTTTTTGCTGGCCTGCAGGGGGCAGTCTGGAGTTAGGCTTCAACAATTCCTGAAACTGACATTTCTTTATTTATTTCAGCAATTTTGCAACCAATAGAGGGGCAGTTTAAACATACTGTACTTCACAATGATTTCATAAAGTTGCCTCTGGTGGGATTCTAGGTGTTCCATTCAAAACAAAAGGTAATAGGTGCGCTAGCATGGAACAGAGAAGCTAGCAGGGCTGGGGGAGGAGTCACAGGAACAATAATACACAGCCCTGTTTTGGTTGGCTGGTGAAGCAAGTCCATGGTGCGTGGGTTCACAGGAGCAAGAGACTAAACACACACAGTATGACTCCTACTAAACACACTCCACGTGCACAGTACGACTCCTACTAAACACACACAGTACGACTCCTACTAAACACACACAGTATGACTCCTGCCTAAACACACACTCCACGTGCACAGTACGACTCCTACTAAACACACACAGTACGACTCCTACTAAACACACACAGTACGACTCCTGCCTAAACACACACTCCACGTGCACAGTACGACTCCTACTAAACACACACAGTACGACTCCTACTAAACACACACAGTACGACTCCTACTAAACACACACAGTACGACTCCTACTAAACACACACAGTACGACTCCTACTAAACACACACTCCACGTGCACAGTACGTCTCCTACTAAACACGCACAGTACGTCTCCTACTAAACACACACAGTACGACTCCTACTAAACACACACAGTACGACTCCTACTAAACACACACAGTACGACTCCTACTAAACACACACAGTACGACTCCTACTAAACACACACAGTACGACTCCTACTAAACACACACAGTACGACTCCTACTAAACACACACAGTACGACTCCTACTAAACACACACAGTACGACTCCTACTAAACACACACAGTACGACTCCTACTAAACACACACAGTACGACTCCTACTAAACACACACAGTACGACTCCTACTAAACACACACAGTACGACTCCTACTAAACACACACAGTACGACTCCTACTAAACACACACAGTACGACTCCTACTAAACACACACAGTACGACTCCTACTAAACACACACAGTACGACTCCTACTAAACACACACAGTACGACTCCTACTAAACACACACAGTACGACTCCTACTAAACACACACAGTACGACTCCTACTAAACAGACACAGTACGACTCCTACTAAACACACACAGTACGACTCCTACTAACAGACACAGTACGACTCCTACTAAACACACACAGTACGACTCCTACTAAACACACACAGTACGACTCCTACTAAACACACACAGTACGACTCCTACTAAACACACACAGTACGACTCCTACTAAACACACACAGTACGACTCCTACTAAACACACACAGTACGACTCCTACTAAACACACACAGTACGACTCCTACTAAACACACACAGTACGACTCCTACTAAACACACACAGTACGACTCCTACTAACACACACAGTACGACTCCTACTAACAGACACAGTACGACTCCTACTAACAGACACAGTACGACTCCTACTAAACACACACAGTACGACTCCTACTAAACACACACAGTACGACTCCTACTAACACACACAGTACGACTCCTACTAACAGACACAGTACGACTCCTACTAACACACACAGTACGACTCCTACTAACACACACAGTACGACTCCTACTAACACACACAGTACGACTCCTACTAACACACACAGTACGACTCCTACTAAACACACACAGTACGACTCCTACTAAACACACACAGTACGACTCCTACTAAACACACACAGTACGACTCCTACTAAACACACACAGTACGACTCCTACTAAACAGACACAGTACGACTCCTACTAAACACACACAGTACGACTCCTACTAAACACACACAGTACGACTCCTACTAACACACACAGTACGACTCCTACTAAACACACACTCCACGTGCACAGTACGACTCCTACTAAACACACACAGTACGACTCCTACTAACACACACAGTACGACTCCTACTAAACACACACTCCACGTGCACAGTACGACTCCTACTAACACACACAGTACGACTCCTACTAAACACACACAGTACGACTCCTACTAAACACACACAGTACGACTCCTACTAAACACACACAGTACGACTCCTACTAAACACACACAGTACGACTCCTACTAACAGACACAGTACGACTCCTACTAAACACACACAGTACGACTCCTACTAACACACACAGTACGACTCCTACTAAACACACACAGTACGACTCCTACTAAACACACACAGTACGACTCCTACTAAACAGACACAGTACGACTCCTACTAAACACACACAGTACGACTCCTACTAAACACACACAGTACGACTCCTACTAAACACACACAGTACGACTCCTACTAAACACACACAGTACGACTCCTACTAAACACACACAGTACGACTCCTACTAACAGACACAGTACGACTCCTACTAAACACACACAGTACGACTCCTACTAAACACACACAGTACGACTCCTACTAAACACACACAGTACGACTCCTACTAACAGACACAGTACGACTCCTACTAAACACACACAGTACGACTCCTACTAACACACACAGTACGACTCCTACTAACAGACACAGTACGACTCCTACTAACACACACAGTACGACTCCTACTAAACACACACAGTACGACTCCTACTAACACACACAGTACGACTCCTACTAAACACACACAGTACGACTCCTACTAACAGACACAGTACGACTCCTACTAAACACACACAGTACGACTCCTACTAAACACACACAGTACGACTCCTACTAACAGACACAGTACGACTCCTACTAAACACACACAGTACGACTCCTACTAAACACACACAGTACGACTCCTACTAACACACACAGTACGACTCCTACTAAACACACACAGTACGACTCCTACTAACAGACACAGTACGACTCCTACTAAACACACACAGTACGACTCCTACTAACAGACACAGTACGACTCCTACTAAACAGACACAGTACGACTCCTACTAAACAGACACAGTACGACTCCTACTAAACACACACAGTACGACTCCTACTAACACACACAGTACGACTCCTACTAAACACACACAGTACGACTCCTACTAACAGACACAGTACGACTCCTACTAAACACACACAGTACGACTCCTACTAACAGACACAGTACGACTCCTACTAAACACACACAGTACGACTCCTACTAAACACACACAGTACGACTCCTACTAACAGACACAGTACGACTCCTACTAACACACACAGTACGACTCCTACTAACACACACAGTACGACTCCTACTAACAGACACAGTACGACTCCTACTAACAGACACAGTACGACTCCTACTAAACACACACAGTACGACTCCTACTAAACACACACAGTACGACTCCTACTAAACACACACAGTACGACTCCTACTAAACACACACAGTACGACTCCTACTAAACACACACAGTACGACTCCTACTAACAGACACAGTACGACTCCTACTAAACACACACAGTACGACTCCTACTAAACACACACAGTACGACTCCTACTAACAGACACAGTACGATTCCTACTAAACAGACACAGTACGACTCTACTAAACACACACAGTACGACTCCTACTAAACACACACAGTACGACTCCTACTAAACACACACAGTACGACTCCTACTAACAGACACAGTACGACTCCTACTAAACAGACACAGTACGACTCCTACTAAACACACACAGTACGACTCCTACTAAACACACACAGTACGACTCCTACTAACACACACAGTACGACTCCTACTAAACACACACAGTACGACTCCTACTAACAGACACAGTACGACTCCTACTAAACAGACACAGTACGACTCCTACTAAACACACACTCCACGTGCACAGTACGACTCCTACTAAACACACACAGTACGACTCCTACTAAACACACACAGTACGACTCCTACTAAACACACACAGTACGACTCCTACTAAACACACACAGTACGACTCCTACTAAACACACACAGTACGACTCCTACTAAACACACACAGTACGACTCCTACTAAACACACACAGTACGACTCCTACTAAACACACACAGTACGACTCCTACTAAACACACACAGTACGACTCCTACTAACAGACACAGTACGACTCCTACTAAACAGACACAGTACGACTCCTACTAACAGACACAGTACGACTCCTACTAACACACACAGTACGACTCCTACTAACAGACACAGTACGACTCCTACTAACAGACACAGTACGACTCCTACTAACACACACAGTACGACTCCTACTAAACACACACAGTACGACTCCTACTAACACACACAGTACGACTCCTACTAAACACACACAGTACGACTCCTACTAACAGACACAGTACGACTCCTACTAAACACACACAGTACGACTCCTACTAAACACACACAGTACGACTCCTACTAACAGACACAGTACGACTCCTACTAAACACACACAGTACGACTCCTACTAAACACACACAGTACGACTCCTACTAACAGACACAGTACGACTCCTACTAAACACGCACAGTACGACTCCTACTAAACACACACAGTACGACTCCTACTAAACACACACAGTACGACTCCTACTAACAGACACAGTACGACTCCTACTAAACACACACAGTACGACTCCTACTAAACACACACAGTACGACTCCTACTAAACACACACAGTACGACTCCTACTAAACACACACAGTACGACTCCTACTAAACAGACACAGTACGACTCCTACTAAACACACACAGTACGACTCCTACTAAACACACACTCCACGTGCACAGTACGACTCCTACTAAACACACACAGTACGACTCCTACTAAACACACACAGTACGACTCCTACTAAACACACACAGTACGACTCCTACTAAACACACACAGTACGACTCCTACTAACAGACACAGTACGACTCCTACTAACAGACACAGTACGACTCCTACTAAACACACACAGTACGACTCCTACTAAACACACACAGTACGACTCCTACTAAACACACACAGTACGACTCCTACTAAACACACACAGTACGACTCCTACTAACAGACACAGTACGACTCCTACTAACAGACACAGTACGACTCCTACTAAACACACACAGTACGACTCCTACTAAACACACACTCCACGTGCACAGTACGACTCCTACTAAACAGACACAGTACGACTCCTACTAAACACACACAGTACGACTCCTACTAAACACACACAGTACGACTCCTACTAAACACACACAGTACGACTCCTACTAAACACACACAGTACGACTCCTACTAAACACACACAGTACGACTCCTACTAACAGACACAGTACGACTCCTACTAACAGACACAGTACGACTCCTACTAAACACACACAGTACGACTCCTACTAAACACACACAGTACGACTCCTACTAAACACACACAGTACGACTCCTACTAAACACACACAGTACGACTCCTACTAAACACACACAGTACGACTCCTACTAAACACACACAGTACGACTCCTACTAAACACACACAGTACGACTCCTACTAAACACACACAGTACGACTCCTACTAAACACACACAGTACGACTCCTACTAAACACAAACAGTACGAAACACACACAGTACTAAACACACACAGTACGACTCCTACTAAACACACACAGTACGACTCCTACTAAACACACACAGTACGACTCCTACTAAACACACACAGTACGACTCCTACTAAACACACACAGTACGACTCCTACTAAACACACACAGTACGACTCTACTAAACACACACAGTACGACTCCTACTAAACACACACAGTACTAAACACCTACTAAACACACACAGTACGACTCCTACTAAACACACACAGTACGACTCCTACTAAACACACACAGTACGACTCCTACTAAACACACACAGTACGACTCCTACTAAACACACACAGTACGACTCCTACTAAACACACACAGTACGACTCCTACTAAACACACACAGTACGACTCCTACTAAACACACACAGTACGACTCCTACTAAACACACACAGTACGACTCCTACTAAACACACACAGTACGACTCCTACTAAACACACACAGTACGACTCCTACTAAACACACACAGTACGACTCCGACTAAACACACACAGTACGACTCCGACTAAACACACACAGTACGACTCCGACTAAACACACACAGTACGACTCCTACTAAACACACACACTCTACTAAACACACACAGTACGACTACTAAACACACACAGTACGACTCCTACTAAACACACACAGTACGACTCCTACTAAACACACACAGTACGACTCCTACTAAACACACACAGTACGACTCCTACTAAACACACACAGTACGACTCCTACTAACACACACAGTACGACTCCTACTAACACACACAGTACGACTCCTACTAACACACACAGTACGACTCCTACTAACACACACAGTACGACTCCTACTAACACTCACAGTACGACTCCTACTAACACACACAGTACGACTCCTACTAACAGACACAGTACGACTCCTACTAAACAGACACAGTACGACTCCTACTAAACAGACACAGTACGACTCCTACTAAACACACACAGTACGACTCCTACTAAACACACACAGTACGACTCCTACTAACACACACAGTACGACTCCTACTAAACACACACAGTACGACTCCTACTAAACACACACAGTACGACTCCTACTAACAGACACAGTACGACTCCTACTAACAGACACAGTACGACTCCTACTAAACACACACAGTACGACTCCTACTAAACACACACAGTACGACTCCTACTAAACACACACAGTACGACTCCTACTAAACACACACAGTACGACTCCTACTAAACACACACAGTACGACTCCTACTAAACACACACAGTACGACTCCTACTAAACACACACAGTACGACTCCTACTAAACACACACAGTACGACTCCTACTAAACACACACAGTACGACTCCTACTAAACACACACAGTACGACTCCTACTAAACACACACAGTACGACTCCTACTAAACACACACAGTACGACTCCTACTAAACACACACAGTACGACTCCTACTAAACACACACAGTACGACTCCTACTAAACACACACAGTACGACTCCTACTAAACACACACAGTACGACTCCTACTAAACACACACAGTACGACTCCTACTAAACACACACAGTACGACTCCTACTAAACACACACAGTACGACTCCTACTAAACACACACAGTACGACTCCTACTAAACACACACAGTACGACTCCTACTAAACACACACAGTACGACTCCTACTAAACACACACAGTACGACTCCTACTAAACACACACAGTACGACTCCTACTAAACACACACAGTACGACTCCTACTAAACACACACAGTACGACTCCTACTAAACACACACAGTACGACTCCTACTAAACACACACAGTACGACTCCTACTAAACACACACAGTACGACTCCTACTAAACACACACAGTACGACTCCTACTAAACACACACAGTACGACTCCTACTAAACACACACAGTACGACTCCTACTAAACACACACAGTACGACTCCTACTAAACACACACAGTACGACTCCTACTAAACACACACAGTACGACTCCTACTAACACACACAGTACGACTCCTACTAACACACACAGTACGACTCTACTAAACACACACAGTACGACTCCTACTAAACACACACAGTACGACTCTACTAAACACACACAGTACGGCTCCTACTAAACACACACAGTACGGCTCCTACTAAACACACACAGTACGACTCCTACTAACAGACACAGTACGACTCCTACTAACAGACACAGTACGACTCCTACTAACACACACAGTACGACTCCTACTAACACACACAGTACGACTCCTACTAAACACACACAGTACGACTCCTACTAACAGACACAGTACGACTCCTACTAACAGACACAGTACGACTCCTACTAACACACACAGTACGACTCCTACTAAACACACACAGTACGACTCCTACTAAACACACACAGTACGACTCCTACTAAACACACACAGTACGACTCCTACTAAACACACACAGTACGACTCCTACTAAACACACACAGTACGACTCCTACTAAACACACACAGTACGACTCCTACTAAACACACACAGTACGACTCCTACTAAACACACACAGTACGACTCCTACTAAACACACACAGTACGACTCCTACTAAACACACACAGTACGACTCCTACTAAACACACACAGTACGACTCTACTAAACACACACAGTACGACTCCTACTAAACACACACAGTACGACTCCTACTAAACACACACAGTACGACTCCTACTAAACACACACAGTACGACTCCTACTAAACACACACAGTACGACTCCTACAAAACACACACAGTACGACTCCTACTAAACACACACAGTACGACTCCTACTAAACACACACAGTACGGCTCCTACTAAACACACACAGTACGGCTCCTACTAAACACACACAGTACGACTCCTACTAACAGACACAGTACGACTCCTACTAACAGACACAGTACGACTCCTACTAACACACACAGTACGACTCCTACTAACACACACAGTACGACTCCTACTAAACACACACAGTACGACTCCTACTAACAGACACAGTACGACTCCTACTAACAGACACAGTACGACTCCTACTAACACACACAGTACGACTCCTACTAACAGACACAGTACGACTCCTACTAAACACACACAGTACGACTCCTACTAAACACACACAGTACGACTCCTACTAACAGACACAGTACGACTCCTACTAAACAGACACAGTACGACTCCTACTAAACAGACACAGTACGACTCCTACTAAACACACACAGTACGACTCCTACTAAACACACACAGTACGACTCCTACTAAACACACACAGTACGACTCCTACTAAACACACACAGTACGACTCTACTAAACACACACAGTACGACTCCTACTAAACACACACAGTACGACTCCTACTAAACACACACAGTACGACTCCTACTAAACACACACAGTACGACTCCTACTAAACACACACAGTACGACTCCTACTAAACACACACAGTACGACTCCTACTAAACACACACAGTACGACTCTACTAAACACACACAGTACGACTCCTACTAAACACACACAGTACGACTCCTACTAAACACACACAGTACGACTCCTACTAAACACACACAGTACGACTCCTACTAAACACACACAGTACGACTCCTACTAAACACACACAGTACGACTCCTACTAAACACACACAGTACGACTCCTACTAAACACACACAGTACGACTCTACTAAACACACACAGTACGACTCCTACTAAACACACACAGTACGACTCCTACTAAACACACACAGTACGACTCCTACTAAACACACACAGTACGACTCCTACTAACACACACAGTACGACTCCTACTAACAGACACAGTACGACTCCTACTAACAGACACAGTACGACTCCTACTAACAGACACAGTACGACTCCTACTAACAGACACAGTACGACTCCTACTAACACACACAGTACGACTCCTACTAACACACACAGTACGACTCCTACTAAACACACACAGTACGACTCCTACTAACAGACACAGTACGACTCCTACTAACAGACACAGTACGACTCCTACTAACAGACACAGTACGACTCCTACTAACAGACACAGTACGACTCCTACTAACAGACACAGTACGACTCCTACTAACAGACACAGTACGACTCCTACAAAACAGACACAGTACGACTCCTACTAAACACACACAGTACGACTCCTACTAAACACACACAGTACGACTCCTACTAACAGACACAGTACGACTCCTACTAACAGACACAGTACGACTCCTACTAACAGACACAGTACGACTCCTACTAACAGACACAGTACGACTCCTACTAACACACACAGTACGACTCCTACTAACACACACAGTACGACTCCTACTAACACACACAGTACGACTCCTACTAAACACACACAGTACGACTCCTACTAAACACACACAGTACGACTCCTACTAAACACACACAGTACGACTCCTACTAAACACACACAGTACGACTCCTACTAAACACACACAGTACGACTCCTACTAAACACACACAGTACGACTCCTACTAAACACACACAGTACGACTCCTACTAAACACACACAGTACGACTCCTACTAAACACACACAGTACGACTCCTACTAAACACACACAGTACGACTCCTACTAAACACACACAGTACGACTCCTACTAAACACGCACAGTACGACTCCTACTAAACACGACTCCTCCTACTAAACACGCACAGTACGACTCCTACTAAACACGCACAGTACGACTCCTACTAAACACGCACAGTACGACTCCTACTAAACACGCACAGTACGACTCCTACTAAACACGCACAGTACGACTCTACTAAACACGCACAGTACGACTCCTACTAAACACGCACAGTACGACTCCTACTAAACACGCACAGTACGACTCTACTAAACACGCACAGTACGACTCCTACTAAACACGCACAGTACGACTCCTACTAAACACGCACAGTACGACTCCTACTAAACACGCACAGTACGACTCTACTAAACACACACTCCACGTGCACAGTACGACTCCTACTAAACACGCACAGTACGACTCTACTAAACACGCACAGTACGACTCCTACTAAACACGCACAGTACGACTCCTACTAAACACGCACAGTACGACTCCTACTAAACACGCACAGTACGACTCCTACTAAACACGCACAGTACGACTCCTACTAAACACGCACAGTACGACTCCTACTAAACACGCACAGTACGACTCCTACTAAACACGCACAGTACGACTCCTACTAAACACGCACAGTACGACTCCTACTAAACACGCACAGTACGACTCCTACTAAACACGCACAGTACGACTCCTACTAAACACGCACAGTACGACTCCTACTAAACACGCACAGTACGACTCCTACTAAACACACACAGTACGACTCCTACTAAACACACACAGTACGACTCCTACTAAACACACACAGTACGACTCCTACTAAACACACACAGTACGACTCCTACTAAACACACACAGTACGTCTACTAAACACACACAGTACGACTCCTACTAAACACACACAGTACGACTCCTACTAACACACAGTACGACTCCTACTAAACACACACAGTACGACTCCTACTAACACACACAGTACGACTCCTACTAACACACACAGTACGACTCCTACTAACACACACAGTACGACTCCTACTAAACACACACTCCACGTGCACAGTACGACTCCTACTAAACACGCACAGTACGACTCCTACTAAACACGCACAGTACGACTCCTACTAAACACACACAGTACGACTCCTACTAACACACAGTACGACTCCTACTAAACACACACAGTACGACTCCTACTAAACACACACAGTACGACTCCTACTAAACACACACAGTACGACTCCTACTAAACACACACAGTACGACTCCTACTAAACACACACAGTACGACTCCTACTAAACACACACAGTACGACTCCTACTAAACACACACAGTACGACTCCTACTAAACACACACAGTACGACTCCTACTAAACACACACAGTACGACTCCTACTAAACACACACAGTACGACTCCTACTAACACACACAGTACGACTCCTACTAACACACACAGTACGACTCCTACTAACACACACAGTACGACTCCTACTAACACACACTCCACGTGCACAGTACGACTCCTACTAAACACGCACAGTACGACTCCTACTAAACACACACAGTACGACTCCTACTAAACACACACAGTACGACTCCTACTAAACACACACAGTACGACTCCTACTAAACACACACAGTACGACTCCTACTAAACACACACAGTACGACTCCTACTAAACACACACAGTACGACTCTACTAAACACACACAGTACGACTCCTACTAAACACACACAGTACGACTCCTACTAAACACACACAGTACGACTCCTACTAAACACACACAGTACGACTCCTACTAAACACACACAGTACGACTCCTACTAAACACACACAGTACGACTCCTACTAAACACACACAGTACGACTCCTACTAAACACACACAGTACGACTCCTACTAAACACACACAGTACGACTCCTACTAAACACACACAGTACGACTCCTACTAAACACACACAGTACGACTCCTACTAAACACACACAGTACGACTCCTACTAAACACACACAGTACGACTCCTACTAAACACACACAGTACGACTCCTACTAAACACACACAGTACGACTCCTACTAAACACACACAGTACGACTCCTACTAAACACACACAGTACGACTCCTACTAACACACACAGTACGACTCCTACTAACAGACACAGTACGACTCCTACTAACAGACACAGTACGACTCCTACTAACACACACAGTACGACTCCTACTAACACACACAGTACGACTCCTACTAACAGACACAGTACGACTCCTACTAACAGACACAGTACGACTCCTACTAACAGACACAGTACGACTCCTACTAACAGACACAGTACGACTCCTACTAACAGACACAGTACGACTCCTACTAACAGACACAGTACGACTCCTACTAACACACACAGTACGACTCCTACTAACAGACACAGTACGACTCCTACTAAACACACACAGTACGACTCCTACTAACACACACAGTACGACTCCTACTAACAGACACAGTACGACTCCTACTAACAGACACAGTACGACTCCTACTAACAGACACAGTACGACTCCTACTAACACACACAGTACGACTCCTACTAAACACACACAGTACGACTCCTACTAAACACACACAGTACGACTCCTACTAAACACACACAGTACGACTCCTACTAAACACACACAGTACGACTCCTACTAAACACACACAGTACGACTCCTACTAAACAGACACAGTACGACTCCTACTAAACAGACACAGTACGACTCCTACTAAACACACACAGTACGACTCCTACTAAACACACACAGTACGACTCCTACTAAACACACACAGTACGACTCCTACTAAACACACACAGTACGACTCCTACTAACAGACACAGTACGACTCCTACTAAACAGACACAGTACGACTCCTACTAAACAGACACAGTACGACTCCTACTAACAGACACAGTACGACTCCTACTAACAGACACAGTACGACTCCTACTAACAGACACAGTACGACTCCTACTAAACACACACAGTACGACTCCTACTAACAGACACAGTACGACTCCTACTAAACAGACACAGTACGACTCCTACTAACAGACACAGTACGACTCCTACTAAACACACACAGTACGACTCCTACTAACAGACACAGTACGACTCCTACTAAACAGACACAGTACGACTCCTACTAAACAGACACAGTACGACTCCTACTAAACAGACACAGTACGACTCCTACTAAACACACACAGTACGACTCCTACTAAACACACACTCCACGTGCACAGTACGACTCCTACTAAACACACACAGTACGACTCCTACTAAACACACACAGTACGACTCCTACTAAACACACACAGTACGACTCCTACTAACAGACACAGTACGACTCCTACTAAACACACACAGTACGACTCCTACTAACAGACACAGTACGACTCCTACTAACAGACACAGTACGACTCCTACTAAACACACACAGTACGACTCCTACTAAACACACACAGTACGACTCCTACTAAACACACACAGTACGACTCCTACTAAACACACACAGTACGACTCCTACTAAACACACACAGTACGACTCCTACTAACACACACAGTACGACTCCTACTTAACAGACACAGTACGACTCCTACTAACACACACAGTACGACTCCTACTAAACACACACAGTACGACTCCTACTAAACACACACAGTACGACTCCTACTAACAGACACAGTACGACTCCTACTAACAGACACAGTACGACTCCTACAAAACAGACACAGTACGACTCCTACTAAACACACACAGTACGACTCCTACTAAACACACACAGTACGACTCCTACTAAACACACACAGTACGACTCCTACTAAACACACACAGTACGACTCCTACTAAACACACACAGTACGACTCCTACTAAACACACACAGTACGACTCCTACTAAACACACACAGTACGACTCCTACTAAACACACACAGTACGACTCCTACTAAACACACACAGTACGACTCCTACTAAACACACACAGTACGACTCCTACTAAACACACACAGTACGACTCCTACTAAACACACACAGTACGACTCCTACTAAACACACACAGTACGACTCCTACTAAACACACACAGTACGACTCCTACTAAACACACACAGTACGACTCCGACTAAACACACACAGTACGACTCTACTAAACACACACAGTACGACTCCTACTAAACACACACAGTACGACTCCTACTAAACACACACAGTACGACTCCTACTAAACACACACAGTACGACTCCTACTAAACACACACAGTACGACTCCTACTAAACACACACAGTACGACTCCTACTAAACACACACAGTACGACTCCTACTAAAACACACACAGTACGACTCCTACTAAACACACACAGTACGACTCCTACTAACAGACACAGTACGACTCCTACTAACAGACACAGTACGACTCCTACTAAACAGACACAGTACGACTCCTACTAAACACACACAGTACGACTCCTACTAAACACACACAGTACGACTCCTACTAAACACACACAGTACGACTCCTACTAAACACACACAGTACGACTCCTACTAAACACACACAGTACGACTCCTACTAAACACACACAGTACGACTCCTACTAAACACACACAGTACGACTCCTACTAAACACACACAGTACGACTCCTACTAAACACACACAGTACGACTCCTACTAAACACACACAGTACGACTCCTACTAAACACACACAGTACGACTCCTACTAAACACACACAGTACGACTCCTACTAAACACACACAGTACGACTCCTACTAAACACACACAGTACGACTCCTACTAAACACACACAGTACGACTCCTACTAAACACACACAGTACGACTCCTACTAAACACACACAGTACGACTCCTACTAAACACACACAGTACGACTCCTACTAAACACACACAGTACGACTCCTACTAAACACACACAGTACGACTCCTACTAACACACACAGTACGACTCCTACTAACACACACAGTACGACTCCTACTAAACACACACAGTACGACTCCTACTAACAGACACAGTACGACTCCTACTAACAGACACAGTACGACTCCTACTAACAGACACAGTACGACTCCTACTAACAGACACAGTACGACTCCTACAAAACACACACAGTACGACTCCTACTAAACACACACAGTACGACTCCTACTAAACACACACAGTACGACTCCTACTAAACACACACAGTACGACTCCTACTAACAGACACAGTACGACTCCTACTAACAGACACAGTACGACTCCTACTAACACACACAGTACGACTCCTACTAACACACACAGTACGACTCCTACTAACAGACACAGTACGACTCCTACTAACAGACACAGTACGACTCCTACTAACAGACACAGTACGACTCCTACTAAACACACACAGTACGACTCCTACTAAACAGACACAGTACGACTCCTACTAAACACACACAGTACGACTCCTACTAAACACACACAGTACGACTCCTACTAAACAGACACAGTACGACTCCTACTAAACACACACAGTACGACTCCTACTAAACACACACAGTACGACTCCTACTAAACACACACAGTACGACTCCTACTAACAGACACAGTACGACTCCTACTAAACACACACAGTACGACTCCTACTAAACACACACAGTACGACTCCTACTAAACACACACAGTACGACTCCTACTAAACACACACAGTACGACTCCTACTAAACACACACAGTACGACTCCTACTAAACACACACAGTACGACTCCTACTAAACACACACAGTACGACTCCTACTAAACACACACAGTACGACTCCTACTAAACACACACAGTACGACTACTAAACACACACAGTACGACTCCTACTAACAGACACAGTACGACTCCTACTAACACACACAGTACGACTCCTACTAACACACACAGTACGACTCCTACTAACAGACACAGTACGACTCCTACTAACAGACACAGTACGACTCCTACTAACAGACACAGTACGACTCCTACTAACAGACACAGTACGACTCCTACTAACAGACACAGTACGACTCCTACAAAACAGACACAGTACGACTCCTACAAAACAGACACAGTACGACTCCTACTAACACACACAGTACGACTCCTACTAACAGACACAGTACGACTCCTACTAACAGACACAGTACGACTCCTACTAAACACACACAGTACGACTCCTACTAACACACACAGTACGACTCCTACTAACAGACACAGTACGACTCCTACTAAACACACACAGTACGACTCCTACTAAACACACACAGTACGACTCCTACTAAACACACACAGTACGACTCCTACTAAACACACACAGTACGACTCCTACTAAACACACACAGTACGACTCCTACTAAACACACACAGTACGACTCCTACTAAACACACACAGTACGACTCCTACTAAACACACACAGTACGACTCCTACTAAACACACACAGTACGACTCCTACTAAACACACACAGTACGACTCCTACTAAACACACACAGTACGACTCCTACTAAACACACACAGTACGACTCCTACTAAACACACACAGTACGACTCCTACTAAACACACACAGTACGACTCCTACTAAACACACACAGTACGACTCCTACTAAACACACACAGTACGACTCCTACTAAACACACACAGTACGACTCCTACTAAACACACACAGTACGACTCCTACTAAACACACACAGTACGACTCCTACTAAACACACACAGTACGACTCCTACTAACAGACACAGTACGACTCCTACTAACACACACAGTACGACTCCTACTAACACACACAGTACGACTCCTACTAACAGACACAGTACGACTCCTACTAACAGACACAGTACGACTCCTACTAACAGACACAGTACGACTCCTACTAACAGACACAGTACGACTCCTACTAACAGACACAGTACGACTCCTACAAAACAGACACAGTACGACTCCTACAAAACAGACACAGTACGACTCCTACTAAACACACACAGTACGACTCCTACTAACAGACACAGTACGACTCCTACTAACAGACACAGTACGACTCCTACTAACAGACACAGTACGACTCCTACTAACACACACAGTACGACTCCTACTAACACACACAGTACGACTCCTACTAACACACACAGTACGACTCCTACTAAACACACACAGTACGACTCCTACTAACACACACAGTACGACTCCTACTAACAGACACAGTACGACTCCTACTAAACACACACAGTACGACTCCTACTAAACACACACAGTACGACTCCTACTAAACACACACAGTACGACTCCTACTAAACACACACAGTACGACTCCTACTAAACACACACAGTACGACTCCTACTAAACACACACAGTACGACTCCTACTAAACACACACAGTACGACTCCTACTAAACACACACAGTACGACTCCTACTAAACACACACAGTACGACTCCTACTAAACACACACAGTACGACTCCTACTAAACACACACAGTACGACTCCTACTAAACACACACAGTACGACTCCTACTAAACACACACAGTACGACTCCTACTAAACACACACAGTACGACTCCTACTAAACACACACAGTACGACTCCTACTAAACACACACAGTACGACTCCTACTAAACACACACAGTACGACTCCTACTAAACACACACAGTACGACTCCTACTAAACACACACTCCACGTGCACAGTACGACTCCTACTAAACACGCACAGTACGACTCCTACTAAACACGCACAGTACGACTCCTACTAAACACGCACAGTACGACTCCTACTAAACACGCACAGTACGACTCCTACTAAACACGCACAGTACGACTCCACGTGCACAGTACGACTCCTACTAAACACGCACAGTACGACTCCTACTAAACACGCACAGTACGACTCCTACTAAACACGCACAGTACGACTCTACTAAACACGCACAGTACGACTCCTACTAAACACGCACAGTACGACTCCTACTAAACACGCACAGTACGACTCCTACTAAACACGCACAGTACGACTCCTACTAAACACGCACAGTACGACTCCTACTAAACACGCACAGTACGACTCCTACTAAACACGCACAGTACGACTCCTACTAAACACGCACAGTACGACTCCTACTAAACACGCACAGTACGACTCCTACTAAACACGCACAGTACGACTCCTACTAAACACGCACAGTACGACTCCTACTAAACACGCACAGTACGACTCCTACTAAACACGCACAGTACGACTCCTACTAAACACGCACAGTACGACTCCTACTAAACACACACAGTACGACTCTACTAAACACACACAGTACGACTCCTACTAAACACACACAGTACGACTCCTACTAAACACACACAGTACGACTCCTACTAACACACAGTACGACTCCTACTAAACACACACAGTACGACTCCTACTAAACACACACAGTACGACTCCTACTAACACACACAGTACGACTCCTACTAACACACACAGTACGACTCCTACTAAACACACACTCCACGTGCACAGTACGACTCCTACTAAACACGCACAGTACGACTCCTACTAAACACGCACAGTACGACTCCTACTAAACACACACAGTACGACTCCTACTAACACACACAGTACGACTCCTACTAAACACACACAGTACGACTCCTACTAAACACACACAGTACGACTCCTACTAAACACACACAGTACGACTCCTACTAAACACACACAGTACGACTCCTACTAACACACAGTACGACTCCTACTAAACACACACAGTACGACTCCTACTAAACACACACAGTACGACTCCTACTAACACACACAGTACGACTCCTACTAACACACACAGTACGACTCCTACTAAACACACACTCCACGTGCACAGTACGACTCCTACTAAACACGCACAGTACGACTCCTACTAAACACGCACAGTACGACTCCTACTAAACACACACAGTACGACTCCTACTAACACACACAGTACGACTCCTACTAAACACACACAGTACGACTCCTACTAAACACACACAGTACGACTCCTACTAACAGACACAGTACGACTCCTACTAAACACACACAGTACGACTCCTACTAACACACAGTACGACTCCTACTAAACACACACAGTACGACTCCTACTAAACACACACAGTACGACTCCTACTAACACACAGTACGACTCCTACTAAACACACACAGTACGACTCCTACTAAACACACACAGTACGACTCCTACTAACACACACAGTACGACTCCTACTAACACACACAGTACGACTCCTACTAACACACACAGTACGACTCCTACTAAACACACACTCCACGTGCACAGTACGACTCCTACTAAACACGCACAGTACGACTCCTACTAAACACGCACAGTACGACTCCTACTAAACACGCACAGTACGACTCCTACTAAACACGCACAGTACGACTCCTACTAAACACACACAGTACGACTCCTACTAAACACACACAGTACGACTCCTACTAAACACACACAGTACGACTCCTACTAAACACACACAGTACGACTCCTACTAAACACACACAGTACGACTCCTACTAAACACACACAGTACGACTCCTACTAAACACACACAGTACGACTCCTACTAAACACACACAGTACGACTCCTACTAAACACACACAGTACGACTCCTACTAAACACACACAGTACGACTCCTACTAAACACACACAGTACGACTCCTACTAAACACACACAGTACGACTCCTACTAAACACACACAGTACGACTCCTACTAAACACACACAGTACGACTCCTACTAAACACACACAGTACGACTCCTACTAAACACACACAGTACGACTCCTACTAAACACACACAGTACGACTCCTACTAAACACACACAGTACGACTCCTACTAAACACACACAGTACGACTCCTACTAACAGACACAGTACGACTCCTACTAACAGACACAGTACGACTCCTACTAACAGACACAGTACGACTCCTACTAACAGACACAGTACGACTCCTACTAACACACACAGTACGACTCCTACTAACACACACAGTACGACTCCTACTAACACACACAGTACGACTCCTACTAACACACACAGTACGACTCCTACTAACACACACAGTACGACTCCTACTAACACACACAGTACGACTCCTACTAACACACACAGTACGACTCCTACTAACACACACAGTACGACTCCTACTAAACACACACAGTACGACTCCTACTAAACACACACAGTACGACTCCTACTAAACACACACAGTACGACTCCTACTAAACACACACAGTACGACTCCTACTAAACACACACAGTACGACTCCTACTAAACACACACAGTACGACTCCTACTAACAGACACAGTACGACTCCTACTAAACACACACAGTACGACTCCTACTAACAGACACAGTACGACTCCTACTAACAGACACAGTACGACTCCTACTAACAGACACAGTACGACTCCTACTAACACACACAGTACGACTCCTACTAAACACACACAGTACGACTCCTACTAAACACACACAGTACGACTCCTACTAAACACACACAGTACGACTCCTACTAACACACACAGTACGACTCCTACTAACACACACAGTACGACTCCTACTAACACACACAGTACGACTCCTACTAACACACACAGTACGACTCCTACTAACACACACAGTACGACTCCTACTAACACACACAGTACGACTCCTACTAACACACACAGTACGACTCCTACTAACACACACAGTACGACTCCTACTAACACACACAGTACGACTCCTACTAAACACACACTCCACGGGCACAGTACGACTCCTACTAAACACACACAGTACGACTCCTACTAAACACACACAGTACGACTCCTACTAAACACACACAGTACGACTCCTACTAAACACACACAGTACGACTCCTACTAACAGACAGACACAGTACGACTCCTACTAACAGACAGACACAGTACGACTCCTACTAACAGACAGACACAGTACGACTCCTACTAACAGACAGACACAGTACGACTCCTACTAACAGACAGACACAGTACGACTCCTACTAACAGACAGACACAGTACGACTCCTACTAAACACACACAGTACGACTCCTACTAACAGACAGACACAGTACGACTCCTACTAAACACACACAGTACGACTCCTACTAAACACACACAGTACGACTCCTACTAAACACACACAGTACGACTCCTACTAAACACACACAGTACGACTCCTACTAAACACACACAGTACGACTCCTACTAAACACACACAGTACGACTCCTACTAAACACACACAGTACGACTCCTACTAAACACACACAGTACGACTCCTACTAAACACACACAGTACGACTCCTACTAACACACACAGTACGACTCCTACTAACACACACAGTACGACTCCTACTAACACACACAGTACGACTCCTACTAACACACACAGTACGACTCCTACTAACACACACAGTACGACTCCTACTAACACACACAGTACGACTCCTACTAACACACACAGTACGACTCCTACTAACACACACAGTACGACTCCTACTAACACACACAGTACGACTCCTACTAAACACACACAGTACGACTCTACTAAACACACACAGTACGACTCCTACTAAACACACACAGTACGACTCCTACTAAACACACACAGTACGACTCCTACTAAACACACACAGTACGACTCCTACTAAACACACACAGTACGACTCCTACTAAACACACACAGTACGACTCCTACTAACACACACAGTACGACTCCTACTAACACACACAGTACGACTCCTACTAAACACACACAGTACGACTCCTACTAACAGACACAGTACGACTCCTACTAAACACACACAGTACGACTCCTACTAACAGACACAGTACGACTCCTACTAAACACACACAGTACGACTCCTACTAAACACACACAGTACGACTCCTACTAAACACACACAGTACGACTCCTACTAAACACACACAGTACGACTCCTACTAACACACACAGTACGACTCCTACTAACACACACAGTACGACTCCTACTAACACACACAGTACGACTCCTACTAACACACACAGTACGACTCCTACTAACACACACAGTACGACTCCTACTAACACACACAGTACGACTCCTACTAAACACACACTCCACGGGCACAGTACGACTCCTACTAAACACACACAGTACGACTCCTACTAAACACACACAGTACGACTCCTACTAAACACACACAGTACGACTCCTACTAAACACACACAGTACGACTCCTACTAAACACACACAGTACGACTCCTACTAACAGACAGACACAGTACGACTCCTACTAACAGACAGACACAGTACGACTCCTACTAACAGACAGACACAGTACGACTCCTACTAACAGACAGACACAGTACGACTCCTACTAACAGACAGACACAGTACGACTCCTACTAAACACACACAGTACGACTCCTACTAAACACACACAGTACGACTCCTACTAAACACACACAGTACGACTCCTACTAACACACACAGTACGACTCCTACTAACACACACAGTACGACTCCTACTAACACACACAGTACGACTCCTACTAACACACACAGTACGACTCCTACTAACACACACAGTACGACTCCTACTAACACACACAGTACGACTCCTACTAACACACACAGTACGACTCCTACTAACACACACAGTACGACTCCTACTAACACACACAGTACGACTCCTACTAAACACACACAGTACGACTCCTACTAAACACACACAGTACGACTCCTACTAAACACACACAGTACGACTCCTACTAAACACACACAGTACGACTCCTACTAAACACACACAGTACGACTCCTACTAAACACACACAGTACGACTCCTACTAAACACACACAGTACGACTCCTACTAAACACACACAGTACGACTCCTACTAACACACACAGTACGACTCCTACTAACACACACAGTACGACTCCTACTAACACACACAGTATGACTCCTACTAACACACACAGTATGACTCCTACTAAACACACACAGTACGACTCCTACTAAACACACACAGTACGACTCCTACTAAACACACACAGTACGACTCCTACTAAACACACACAGTACGACTCCTACTAAACACAACTACTAATTCTGATAGGGTGAGGGGGTGGGGGTATTCAGTGGTGGAAAAAGTACCCAACTGTCATGCTTGAGTAAAAGTAAAGATGCCTTAATAGAAAACGACTTAAGTAGAAATAAAAGACCCCCAGTAAAATACTACTGGAGTAAAAGTCTGTATTTGGTTTTTACATATACAGTATCAAAAGTAAAAGTAAAAATAATTTCAAATTCCTTATATTATGCAAATCAGAGGGCACAATGTTTTCTTGTTTTCTTAACTGACAGATAGCCAGGGGCAAACTCCAACACCATTTACAAATGAAGCATGTGTTTAGTGAGTCTGTCAGATCAGAGGCAGTAGGGATGACCAGGGATGTTCTCTGTTTAGTGAGTCTGTCAGATCAGAGGCAGTAGGGATGACCAGGGATGTTCTCTGTTTAGTGAGTCTGTCAGATCAGAGGCAGTAGGGATGACCAGGGATGTTCTCTGTTTAGTGAGTCTGTCAGATCAGAGGCAGTAGGGATGACCAGGGATGTTCTCTGTTTAGTGAGTCTGTCAGATCAGAGGCAGTAGGGATGACCAGGGATGTTCTCTGTTTAGTGAGTCTGTCAGATCAGAGGCAGTGGGGATGACCAGGGATGTTCTCTTGATAAGTGGGTGAATTGGATATTTTTCCTGTCCTGCTAAGCATTCAAAATGTAATGAGTACTTTTGGGTGTCAGGGAAAATGAATGGAGTAAAAAGTACAGAATTGTCTTTAGGAATGTAGCTATGTAAAAGTTGTCCAAAATAACAAATGGTTGTCCATAATAATTACTTTACACCACTGGTAAGATTGAGGGAAATGAAGCAGATTCAATTGACAGGTGAATTAGCATGGCCATTCACTACAGGTATTAAGGTATTAACACATTAATCACAGGGACCGGGGTGATTACGGAGTAGAGGCTAAGAATTATCAACTGGAGTAGGTTCATGATGAGTCCCACATAACAAGGGGTTACCGTAAAAATCAAGACAGACATTAAAACACAGACCTTGGTGAAGACACCCTCCACCAAGAAAGAGACAACCCTCTCGCCTTTATCATTTCTCATCTTTAAGTCTGTGACTTCCTTACCCACAGTGAGAGCCTCAAACAGCCGGTGAATGGTCCCCTGGTCCTTGACAATCCCAGACTCCTGCACGTGCCTCACAAAGTCCTCCAACTGCATGTGCTTTTTCGGCAGCTGGAACCGCTTGACAGCTTCGTCGTCATGGCACGTCCGCTCCCTCTCGTGGTCCTTCTTCACCCGACTAATCAGGCGTTTGATCTCGGTTCGGCGGTTAGCTTGTGCCCGTTCCCCATCCTGTAGAGAGTCCACCAGGGCGTTGACCAGCTCGCCAGGGAAGATGTCCGTGTCCGTCTTGTAAAGGTTCTGAAAGTCTTCCAGAGCGTCCAGACGTTTACCGGCCACTGTGTTGACAAAGCCCCGGAGGTAGTGATAGCAGGCCAGGAGAGAAGAGTCCTCGAAGGCCACCCCGCTGATGGCCTTGTCCAGGAGGGTGATCATCTCCTGGTAGTAATTCTGGACATAGTGGTAGGCCAGCGGTGGAGGGAACTCAGGAAGCTTGAAGCATCTCACTGGCTTCTGGGGAGACTTCAGACCTATTAGGGTTCGATCACAAAAGTTTCAAGAACTGTGAACAGCATTTTGTTGAGAGGAAACCTTAAAGCAATTGGCCAATCGTCGTTGGTTGGTTCTTATAAGGTGGCAAACTCAATAGTAGTGGTCAACTACAACAGGGTTCCACAACTTAGGTTCTGGGGAATACCCCATGGGTGCAGGTCTTCACCGCAAACACTAAACACTTATCCTAAAACCACTCAATGTTCAGAAATCACAAAAGATAACTATTAGAGTCGACAAGTACCGCACACCTGAACATTCAACCTACCGCTGTCCACCTCAACCTACCGCTGTCCACCTCAACCTACAAACTACCGCTGTCCACCTGAACCTACAAACTACCGCTGTCCACCTGAACCTACAAACTACGGCTGTCCACCTGAACCTACAAACTACCGCTGTCCACCTGAACCTACAAACTACCGTTGTCCACCTGAACCTACAAACTACCGCTGTCCACCTGAACCTACAAACTACTGCTGCCCACCTGAACCTACAAACTACTGCTGTCCACCTGAACCTACAAACTACTGCTGTCCACCTGAACCTACAAACTACGGTTGTCCACCTGAACCTACAAACTACGGTTGTCCACCTGAACCTACAAACTACGGTTGTCCACCTGAACCTACAAACTGCCGCTGTCCACCTGAACCTACAAACTACCGCTGTCCACCTGAACCTACAAACTACCACTGTCCACCTACCACTGTCCAGCTGAACCTACCTCTGTCCACCTACCACTGTCCACCTGAACCTACAAACTACCGTTGTCCACCTGAACCTACAAACTACCACTGTCCACCTACCGCTGTCCACCTGTATCTTCTTGAGGGAGTTCTGCATGAGGGGTCCCACTAGGGTGCCCACACCCTCCTCCAGGTTGGGCAGGCTGGCCCCCAGCCTCTTGCTGAGCCGGCTCTCTGGACTGGTGTATTTACGGGCCAGCTCCTGCATGGTGGGCCGCCGCGGAAACTCTGTCATGGACTTCAGCCTGGGGAAGAGGACAGAGGTGTAGGGAGAAGTTTCCCCTAGTTGCTGATCTTTGGTCAGTTTAACATTTCCCCCACTAATGGTTAAGGTTAGGATTGGGGGATGGGAAGCCAATCCTAGATCTGTACCAAGGGGAAAAGTTCACCTTGGATTTAGGATAGACATCAGGGGAAAGGCTGTGATTATACCAGGAAGGGACCAACTTGGGATATGTGTATGAAGATACAGTACAGCAGTGTCTCCAATCCTGGTCCTCAGTACCCAAACGGGTGCCCTTTTTGCCGCAGCACTAACACCCCTGATTCTAGTTAAAGGATTGCTGATGAAACCAAATTAAAAACCCTACTGAAACCCATTGCATTTGCAATAAAGGTCTAAATAATATTTACTAGTTTAAAAGGTAAATATTTATGTTAAACTCGTTTTTCTTTCTCACCTGTAAGTTTCTGTCCGAGTGCTCAGCTCCATGCGTGTGAACGCGTCCATCTTCCTGTTCAGACGATCCCGTAGGAACGAGTGGAAGATGTGTGTGTCCAACACCTGCAAAGAAGACAAAATACACTACGTTCACAATTGGATCACATGCTGGACAGGAAAAAAAATGTATGACAAAGTTAAATATGTCCTAAATATTGTAGGTTGAAAGAGATGTACGTGTTACTGAACAGGCTCTAGTTGTACCTTCTTGAAAAATGGCTGGTCTGCTGGTTCTCTAGACCTGAAGAACTCTTCACTGTTGAAGACTCTGTGCTCATAGTTGAGGTGATGGTGGACTTCTCTGTGGGGGTGCAGGGGTGGTGGTTGGTGGGGGGGGGGGGGGGGTGAGAGTAATAGTCATTGGATTAAGCTTGCCTGTCCTGATATTGAACAGGAAATTGCAGTTGTATTGGTTGTCATAAAGCAGGATTTAGATTCACGCTTCAAAGTTTATTCACCTTGTGCACAGGATACAACCGGTGTAAATCAGTACAGTGAAATCCTTACCAAGAGCTCTTTCCCAACAGTACAGTGATAATAATGTAGATAATAATAGAAAATATATTTTTTTTATTTTTTTTTTACAATTTAATTCGATAACTAACAGCGTTGTTCAAATTTCTAAATAAATCCATATCCATTTGATAAATCACCAAGCTTTGCTTATATGAGAAATAGGCATCTTTGATCCAACCCAATACGTATTAACTAGATACTGTATGCTCAGTTTGAGTCTCAACTATCATAGTAACAGAAATAAATATAAATTAGATTATAATATTAAAACAACTATGTGATATTATAATACTCATGTACATGTTTTGTCATAGTGAACGACAGTAAACTAAAACACAGTATAGCTAGCTGTCATATGATTTGATGTTAATTTTGTTTAGCCCAGAACTCAAATGCAGCATAATTTGGTCAGATGCTCAGTAGCCATTTATGTTTACGTCGTCTGTCCACAAGAGATTGGTTTCATGCTGACCTGAAGATGTTGACGATGAGTTCCAGAGTGATGTTCTGGATGTGTGTGTTCAGTTTCCTCTGCCACTGCCTCCTCTGGGCCCTCTGGTCGTTGACGTCTGTACTGGACCCCAGGTGACACACGTCCAGGTCATAGTGCATCTGGAGACTCTCCGCCCTGCACACACACGTAAAACATGTGGAACTCATATTTGCATAAAACCCCCTTCCCCTATTTATAACAATCCATGTTGTTTGCAGAGCAGATGGACAGTAGCAATATGATCACATAGGACAGCAAACTGGCTGCGTTTACGCTGGCAGCCCAATTCTGATCTTGAACCCAATTATTGGAAAATCACTTGATCTGATTGGTCAAAAGACCAATGTGTGTCTGTAAACGTAGCAATCGAGTGTCTTGTCGTCTAGGTCATATTCATTAGGCACCAAACGTAAGAAAATAGAATGAAACAGGGAGGGACAGTCTGAACTTGTCCAATAAGAAATGTTAATTTCCATTTTCCGTTGAAAAACATTTTGCTACGTCGTGCCCTAATGAACATGTCCCAGATCCTTTCCTGTCCTACCGTGTTAGAAAACACTCTCTGGCCGCCAGCGGGACGTCCGGCAGGTCAACCCCGTCGGACGAGGAAGACGACACGATGCCATCATCAATGTTAACCAGAATCAGATCATCTGTTTCCTGTGAGGACAGGGGAGAGTAAAACACAACACTCTGTCTCTCTTAGAGAACACGCTGTAATGGAGGAGAACAACAGACTAAGGTCAGGAAGGTCAGCTCAAATGAACAGGACATTCTGTTAACTTCTGTCCTGTACGTCAGTTAGGACATTGAACCACATGATCCTTTATACTATGTAAAAGTAAGTAGAACATGCTGATAAATGATAAAGCCTGATAAATCAGTTTATTAAATGATAAATAAATCAGTGATGCGAGGAACATTGTCAGACAGTGCTGGTGCTATTCTTATCGTGGTTACCTCCTGTAGCGGTTCAGGTAACAGCCAATGAGAAGAGAAGTTCATTGTCCATTAAAACAGAAATGTGTCTTTATGCACAATCCACCCCCCCCCTCAAAACACACACAAACTCAGCAACGCAGCACTACTGGAGCAATTACAGATGGAAAAGTTCCTCGCTCATGGGCACATTGGCAGGCGATGGTACCCAGGATGATCACAGCAACCCTCCGGTTGCCCGGCTGACTCTGGGATTCAAACCAGCAACTGCTACTCTAACAACTAGGCTATCTTACGACCCAGGAAGGGGTCACTATCACTATAACGGTCACTCCCTGATCATGCTACAGTATTCTATTCTAGCATGGCCATGTACGCTAGTGATATCCATCCTTACCGCGGCCACCTCTTCATAATGGTGCAGATGACAGCCCATGAGGTAGGCGGTGGGCGCCATGAGGAAGTCCAGCATCTGGCTTGAGAGGACGGGGACGAAGGGGTGCTGCCACACCAGGGGGTGGATGAAGAGCATCAGGCTCTCTGCCAGCAGGGTGAGCCGGGCCCAGTCACAGGAAAACAGTACCACCCTCTGCTCTGTCAGTAGGCTGGTAATGATCTGATGAGATTCAGACAGACTAACGTTGATATCAGTCCTGGCTTCAAATACATGTGTATTTTATTATTTGTTATTTAAATACTTATTTTCGGGGTATTTAAGTGTTTTCTAATAATGTGGCCCGAATCAACTATTGAAAGGATTTTCTTATTATTTCCTTATTTAATAGGCCTACTATTTGAAAGTTTTTTCCAAATACATTATTTTAAATGCCAAAACACACCTGGTTCAAATTCCTGGAATTATTTAAGCATTTGTATTAATACTGTGTATTTAAGTATTTCCAAATATATTCCTATGTTCAACTACCTGTGTTTTTTTTAAATAAAAATCTAAATAATTACTTCCAAATGACTTTGAAAGTACTTGAAATATCCTAAATCGTATTTGAACCCAGGTCTGATTGATATAGACATATCTTTTACCATTCCAAACAGATGAACAGAAACATACTGTACATTTGCACATTATCACAGTCTTTTAGTCTCCTTAATTGCATTGAAAGAAAATATAATGTAATGGGTTAGGCAGTTTTGTGGCAGTATAATCTGGCTGTCTGTCCTCACTTGGAGGAGCTGTCGGGGTCTAAAGCACAGGAAAGGCAGATGGAGGTCGAGGTCAACAGCTGGCCGGTCCTTATCCTCCCGGGAGGGAAGCCCAATCTGGAGAGGCCTCAGACTAAACACCTGGGACAGAACAGGTAGAGGAACACAGATAGTTAAATTACACTATTTTAATGTTGGTCACTTAATACAACACACTACATAGACATACAATAGACTGGGTGGAGCAGAGAGAAAGATGTCCATGATTGGTTTCACAGTTCATCCTTAACATGATCTCTACTGTTAAATAATGCCAGTAAATCATAGAGGGAGACAAATGGCTCACCACATGCAGTTGCCCAGGTGGAGGTATGGGCACCAGCGCCAGCTTGGCTGAAAACTCCTTCACCCTCTCCTCAAAGTCCCCCATCCAGCTGGGCTTGAGCTGGGACAAGAGACTGAGCACACACCCGTTAGATGGACACCATGCACCCAAAACACAACATACAGGTCAATAGGTGTCTAAGATGAGCTGAACTGATCCCTTTATAACAACGGCCCACATCTGGCCATATTTACTGTGATAACCTGTAGTCTACTTTTTTGTATTCTCGTTCGGTATTTACTTAAAACACGAAAACCTAGAGGAATGAGAGGATGGTAAGAGGATGGTGAATTGTTCTCACCATGACAGGCAGTCCCTGAGAGCGTTGTAGTAAGGGTATTTAGAGATGACACAGATACCGTACGCCGTGTAGAGACGGGACGACTTGGAGGACAACCGGTAGCCATTTTGGTGCCCACCATCCTGAGAGAACTGGGACCCAAGCAGACAACCAATCAGAGAGCAATGTTTTACACAGTGACCAATGGCCTGATGTGGACAGTAATTGAAATGACAGTTCATGTGGCTGTAGACTGTATTTATATTCCGTGTGTCCTTCTACATTCCCATAGCAGCAAATGTAAAAGTCTACAAATGTATTTAAAAAGAACATGGACCTAAAAGGGCCAACGTTCACAATAAATCTTTGTTTTGCTGATGAACATGCTTATGTCTATCCATCTGTCTTCAAATGATAAACCAGTCTTTATTGAAGAAGGTAAAGCATTCCAGTGGGCATGGATTAAGCTCAGCCGGTAAACCATCCCACCTGTATAGGTCTGTAGTACTGCACCACTACAGCATGTGTCCTGTTCCCGAAGACATCAGTAAACACCAGGTAATGGTACGAGTCTTCTCTCTGCTCACTGGCTATCTGAAGACCCCCTGGCCAATGGAAAAAAGCAGACACAAGACCTCATTATAAGAGGAATTATAAACTGGGTGGTTCAAGCCTTGAATGCTGATTGGCCAACTGCCGTGGTATATCAGACCGTATACCACGGATATGACAAAACATGTTTTTACTGCTCTAATTACCTTGGTAACCAGTTTATAATAGCAATAAGGCACCTCTGGGGTTTGTGGTATATGGCCAATATACCACGGCTAAGGGCAGTGTCCAGGCACTCCGTGTTGCATCGTGCTTAAGAACAACCCTAAGTCGTGGTATATTGGCCATATACCACACCCCCTCGTGCCTTATTGCTTAATCGCACGACACGACACATCCACCTTTGGTGATGAAGATGACAAATCTGGAGTTATGAACATACTCCTTTGAGCATTAATATGTAGTGCTATGGTGTAGTGTGTGTGTGTGGCTCGCCGAAATCACCACGCTGTGTCACCTGGGAAGCAGAGCTGAGGCAGGGCGATGAGGTCCAGGTCCTGGGGGACACTGATGTCCTCTGTGGTGCCACCCCATCCATCGCTACCCTTGGCTGCCTCTCCATTAGCCGTACCAGGCCTCCCCCTCTTCTTCTTGATGAAGGAGCGCCTCCTCTGGATCCTGGTGAAGGCCGGGGCGTGACCCTGACCCTTGGTCTCGCTACTCACACTCTCTTTGGTCACAAAGGGTGGGGCGTGCACCTGCAGTACCTCCGTCTCCAACAGGGGGAGCTCTTTGATTTTACCCTGCTGGTGTGACTGGCAGGAAGAGGAAACATTACATGATATCATATACAGGCCTACATGTGATGTGTATGACTATGTGTCATATGATTGATACAAAGTGGTGGAAGCCTAAGCCCACGAAAATCAATGTGTAGCAAAACCAACAGTGCAGTGAATCTGCACATTTCTGACATGATTTACTGAAGCTGGAAAGAGAGCAGGCAATGGGTTATGAAAACATACGCACGATTTGGAATCCGATCGCAGATTTGACCAGCTGAGAAGTAGGGGAAGATTTCATACCACAGAAACATTTTCTCTAACTTGTTGCGTTAGTGGTCAAAAGTGCAGTTGTTTGGGAGAAGTTGGAAGAACACGATTGAGTCAGCAGTACCTACCTGATAGAGTTCCCGGAGTGTACTGCTGACTGCTCCAACCACCACACAAGCCTCCAGTAGTCCAGAGGGAACATCTGCCATCAGAGCCTAGATGACAGCAGAGCCAGTCGGACAACACTGACACACACACACACGGCCATTGTCTTCTTTTCTGAGTCCAACAGGTGGCGTCACTCCTACGCAGAACTCCTCCTGTACGACGTAAGTTCAAACAAATGTGGAATGAGTCGCACTGTCTGACGTAAGACAATGGTGTTTGTCTACAGTCCATAGATAGAGTCAGAATGATAGGTCTCCTGCTTCTCCTCCTCTACCACTTTCTTCACTTCCACAGGACCCGTCTAGATCAGAAATCACCTCGAGGAAAAGCCCATCTCAGTAGAATCATCTGAAACATGGCCTCAGGTCTAGGGAACGACAGATACAGACATTAGTCAGTTAGGTTAGTCATTCTATAAGTCACTAAGGCCTGATAGAAGTCAGCATATAGACCCTATAAACTAAGATCCTGCATGCCGGCCTGGTAATCATGAAAAACCCATCGTCGTCCCACCAGATGTTGGGGCCTGATCACTCAGGCAGCTAACCAGAAACCGATCATTAACATGTTTAACATGAATTCCAAGCCCAGGGGAGGAAATCAAGTATCCGAAGTTACCGTAACTTATCTAAGTGAATAGTCAGGTTTATTTTTTGTCAACTGTGAAGCAGAAAGGTACGATTTGAAGCTCATATAAACCACGTACAACATGTTTTCTCCATAACGTATTACTTTGCCTGCATACTTGCCTCTGTTGTTGGCGATGGTAAAACTACAACAACTAATCAAGCAGAGATAGGGCTTTACTGATGTAGGTTCCAGAAAGGAGCTGGTCTGGGAGTGAAGATTTCTACAGAGATAAGAGCTTTCTCAGAGTCTATTCACAGTCTATTCTCAGAACAAGAATAGACTGATGAGTTTCGGAAGAAAGCTCTTTGTTTCTGGCCATTTTGAGCCTGTAAACCAACCCAGAAAGGCTGATGCTCCAGATACTCAACTAGTCTAAAGAAGGCCAGTTGTATTGCTTCTTTAAAATCAGGACAACAGTTTTCAGCTGTGCTAAAATAATTGCAAAAGGGTTTTCTAATGATCAATTAACCTTTTAAAATTATAAACTTGGATTAGCTAACACAGGAGTGATGATTGCTGATAACAGGCCTCTGTACGCCTATGTAGATATTCAGTAAAAAACAAATCTGCAGTTTCCAGATACAATAGTCATTTACAACATTAACAATGTCTACACTGTATTTCTGATTAATTTGATGTTGTTTTATTGGACAAATTAAAGTGCTTTTCATTCAGAAACAAGGACATTTCTACATTTGAATGGTAGTGTATATAAAAAGGTATAACTAAAATATAATCTTTGCATAAGTATTTGTTTAGGCAAGCTTAAATTAGTTCAGGAGTAAAATTTGACTTAACAAATCACATAATAAATTGCATGGACTCACTCTGTGTGAAATAGTTTTTTTTTTTAAATGATGAACCCATCCTCTGTCCCCCATAACATCTGTAAGGTTTCAGTCAAGTACTGAATGTCAAGCACAGATTCAACTACAAAGACCAGGGAGCTTTTCGAAAGCCTCAAAAAGAAGGGCAGTGATTGGTAGATGGGTAATAATAACAAATCAGACAGTGAATCTCTCTTTAAGTATGGTTAAGTTAATAATTATGCTGTGGATTATGTATTAGACCAACCAGACAACAAAGATACAGTCGTCTTCCTGAACTGAGGGGCAGGACAGGAAGGAAACTGCTCAGGGATGTTACCATGAGGCCATTGGTGATTTTAAAGCATTGTAGTGACTTCACAATAATAACATAAATGACAGACTGAAAAGAAGAATACAAATATGCATCTTGTATACAACAGGGCACTATCGTTATACTGCAACAAAAAAACAAAGCAAAGATATACACTTTTTGGCCTAGATGCAAAGCCTTATGTTTGGGGCAAATCCAACACAACACCAACGAGTAACTGACTCCTTATTTCCAAGAAAGGTGGTGGCTGCATCATGATATGGGTATGCTTGAAAAATCAGCAAATACAGTGGAGGATGAAAAGAAATGGGATTTGGCTAAGCATAGGCAAAATCCTAGAGGAAACCTGAATCAGTCTGCTTAACACCAGAGACTGGGAGAGGAATTCACCTTTCAGCAGAACAATAACCTACAACACAAGGCCAGGTCTACACTGGAGTTGCACATTAAGAACACAGTGAATGTTCCTGAGTGACCAAGTTGACTTAAATCTGCTTTAAAATATATGGCAAGACTTGAAAATGGCTGTCCAGACATGATCCCCAACAGCTTGACAGAGAATTTAGCAAATAATAAATGGGCAAATATTGAACAAATCTGGGTGTGCAAAGCCCTTATAGACTCCCCAAGAAGACTCACAGCTGTAATCGATGGCAAAGGTGTTTCCAACATGTATTGACTCAGGGGGCTGAATACTTACGCAACGATTATATTTCAGCATATTTAATTTGTATTAATCTTTAAAATATGTTAGAATATTTCTTCCACTTTAACAGAGTATTCGGTGTCGATTGTTGACGAAAAAAATGACAATTAAATACATTTTAATCTCACTTTGTAACACAATAAAATGTAAAGAAATCCAAACATACTTCCGGAAGTTACCATGAATTACTTAGTGAGATTTATTTGCTTTGTTGACACAGTTTAGATATCATCCTGTCATAACTGCCATTTTGTCTGCATGCAGTGCTCATAGTCTTTCTTTAACATGTAAATAATTATATTCCTAATACTACATATGACCTATTTGGTCACAAAGTTTAACTCAAAAGATAAAAACACAAGACACAACAAAGTCGCCTAGAGTAAGTAGGATTGTGTGATTTATAAAGGCCAAGCAGTTTGCTGTTCTCCCCAAAAGGCACATCCGTTTCTTATCATCAGTGCAGCTGCAGTGGTGCTTACAGCAGGTCTATGAAATCCCTGCCCAACATGTTGGACCAGTGTGTAGCCCAACCTTGTGTAATGGAAAACACTAGGAGTAATGTTATTCTCTCTCAAAATCCACAGTTGAGGGGGGGGGGGGGGCTTTCACAGTTCTGCCTGTACACAACTATTCAAGGTGCAGTTCAGAATAGCAATCCATCCAAATGTTTTCTACACAACTATTCAAGGTGCAGTTCGGAATAGCAATCCATCCAAATGCTACAGTAACTCCACAATAATGACAGAGTGAACAGAATACAAATATAGCAATATTCCAAAACATGCATCTTGAATACATAGAGAGGATGTTGAAAAGACACGTGCACTGTTACTACACTACATGGAACCAACGATGGGTTTTAAAATGTGATTTTCCAGAAATAAACGAGCCGATGAAACCCCAGACATCTAGTCTGTACTCTGCTCTGGCAGAACCCGGTCCTCCCGGCCGGTGGTCACACTGGTCATTCCAGTTCTAAATCTCAGGTACGTCGCAAGTCTGTGCCTCATGGATCTTATTGATAGGGTGCCATTTATAGTCTAACGACAGGTAGACTGATCTTTGTCCTAATCTATAAACGCATGTTGACTTCTCATTTAAACTACAGAACACAAACGAGGAAAAGTGATGACAGTGTAGGTAGGGGACAGCGTCAGCTGTATTCAGTTTTGACACGGTCTTGACACTTTAAATGGCATTGTTGTGACAAGAAGGATTACAGTTTAAATAAAAAAAAGTGGTCAGATTGTTTTAAACCTGACATATAGCTAGCTCTCTTATGACACTTTTAGAAAATACAAGACATCACCAACCTTTATTCAATCGGCTATTTTCCATCAGGTACCTTCGTTGGTGAAATAATGAAGGCGTCAAATGTAACTGTATTGTCGATAAAGCGCACACGAAGCTCCACACAGTACGCGGCTGACCCGACCCGAACACTCCACTCACCGGATAAGACCAGAGCAGTGGAGCAAATGCCACATTTCAACCGTTGTTGGCTCCATACAACTTCCTGGTAAAAAGGCGGCTCATAGCCTACACAGATTCAAAATAGATTCAGGACTAAAAATAATCAGACACAGATAACTCATTAAAACCATATTAGTTAAACCTTATTGCGATTCAATTAAGATTTATATTGTCGCCTACAACTACAATCATGTTACAAATAAAACGACTATAAATGTATAGTTCTGCTGGTTACAATATGCAGTTAAATGCTGCCATCCAGCGGCTGAGAGAAACATCCATGAAACGCAGAACCCTTTCCAGGGGTGAGAAATGTAACACGAGGAGAACACCACACGGTGGGAACATTGTATAAGAGACTGTTGTCAACATTCCCAGACGAGTGGCCCTTTTTGTGCAAGAGGTCTCATTTGTGCATTATGTTTAGATCATGTCCAAGACACAGTGGGCGCATGGTACTTAAGTAAAATACTTAAAAGTACTAATTAAGTATATATATATTTTTTTTTTGGGGGGGGGGTATCTGTACTTAACTTTACTCATTTTTTTTACCACTTTTGTTTCACTACATTCCTAAAGAAAATTCTGTACTTTTTACTCTATACATTTTCCCTGACACTCAAAAGTACTTGTTACATTTTGAATGCTAAGCAGGACAGGAAAATGGTCTAATTCACACACTTATCAAGAGAACATCCCTGGTCATCCCTACTGTCTGTGATCTGACTGACTCACTAAACAGAGAACATTCTGGTCATCCCTACTGTCTGTGATCTGACTGACTCACTAAACAGAGAACATTCTGGTCATCCCTACTGTCTGTGATCTGACTGACTCACTAAACAGAGAACATCCCTGGTCATCCCTACTGCCTCTGATCTGGTAGACTCACTAAACACATGCTTCATTTGTAAATGATGTCTGAGTGTTGGAGTGTGCCCCTGGCTATCTGTAAAATAAATAAAACAAGAAAATGGTGCCGTCTGGTTTGCTTAATATAAGGAATTTGAAATTATTTATACTTTTACCTTTGATACTTAAGTATATCTAAAACAAATACTTTTAGACTTTTACTCAAGTAGGATTTTACTGGGTGACTTTAACTTTGACTTGAGTCATTTTCTATTAAGGTATCTTTACTTTTACTCAAGTATGACAACCGAGTACCTTTTCCACTACTGGTAAGACATAGTATTGCAGTCTGGTAGATTTCCAGTCATTTAAATGAATCAAATACCCCCCTTGGTTTAGAAATAGTATACGACTTATGTAGCTTCGGCCAGCAACTGTTTCACCTTATCATAAACAGGATCTTACAGAGTGTGGCTTGAACTGAAAGAGGAAGCTGTGGTTAGCTCAGCGTAGATGACCTGTGATTTGACCCGAGGTGGAATGTGATGTGTGAAATGATGTGAAGGTGTAGCTATTCCCACTCCAGTTTATTATTCATTTTATAACCCTGATAAGTCATCATTAAAGTTTGGCGCTTAATGCACTGATAGCCTTGTCTTCTTCGTCTTCCAAGATCTTCGGGACTGTACACTGGCTCTCCTCATATTGACCTAAAAACAAACCACCCTCTAAAACTACCCTCTATGACTTTATATTACACGTGTAGAGTATTTCATAGATGATGGCAGTTTATTAACATAGTTACATAGCTAATATTTTGTTTTCAAAAGGTAATATATGAGTGCAATACAACAATAAAGCGACAGAAGCCCTTGAGTTCTCTTTTTTTTAAAGGTGCATTCAATACAGTGTTCTTCCATGGTTCTACATATGAAGGCTCAAGCATATTTACAGAATGTATATACAGTCCTTATATAAAAACAGCTAATACAAATAATCCGCTTTTTTATAGCAGCAAAATAAACTAAAATAGTATTTACACTGACTGCAAATACTGTTTTTCCCATTCTTTAAGTAATATCAGTGATAAATTCATTACATAAAATACTATATGCAACTCCCATTGTCCTAAAATAAAATGACCTTATAAAAGTATTTTTAAAATAATCAGAGATGAATGATAGCATTCTCCTATCAAAAGAAAAGAGGGAAATTAAATGAGTTTCATTATCAAATTGAATTATACTTATTCAAAAACACATTTCTGTCTGAAAAGTTAACAAATGAAATATTGGTATTGCAGTGTGACCTCAATCTTAGAAAATAAAGTGAGTTGAAAACCAGATGACACGCTCACGCACGTGTTTCAAACACATTCCAGTCCTCCGATTACTGTAACATACCTCTTGCATTTGTTACTGTAAATATATATCTGTATTTATATATGTTATATTTAAATAAAGTGAAAGCATCCATTTAACATGAAAAGAGCTATATATATATATATATATAAAACATATCCAGTACTTTTTCTTTTGCAAGATTATTCTTTTCTTCAAACTTTGTATGTGCAAGTTCTGTGCAGACCCTCTACCCATCACAAAATGACAAATATTTTACATTCATGACTTTAACATTGTCACCTGATGGAATCAAGGAAACGCAAACTCCCAGCAGGCCTTTCAACATGGTGGCCTATGTCAACATTCCAGAGTCAACAGCTAGAGGTTCAGGAAAACTATCATACACTTCCTTGCATCTTAGAAACACTCAAGTTGCACTTCAAGTATTCAACAAGGCATGGTTCTTCTCTAAAAAACCTAACCAATACTATGCTTATTTAGCTACGAATACATGGTTGTTGTTTTTCATACAGTATAACTATGATTCACATACATACAGCCATGCATTAAAAAGTTCACCCGATCATAGAATCTTAACACTTCCACCCTTGCTTACAGAGGCAGAAAACATTATTGCAACAATCGTCTGATTTGTCAAATACTTCATGCTCTCTGTTTGTTTCAAGTTTGGTTTGAATTGCCTCTTGACACTCTGAAAAGATTTCAGCTTTTTGTTTTTCAGTTCGACACATTAATGAAGGTTAAATTACACTTTCACAAATCTACCTCTACTGATTAACACGTATCCTTAACAAGAGACAACAGAGCGTTGTAGTCTGTAACTTCAATACAATAAACACATAGGAGAAGGAAGCCATATCTCATATACGGTAAGTATTCGTGTAGAAACACAGCCAACCTGGATGTAGTAATTGGGTAGTCCCAGCTCTATAGCCCTAAGGCTCTGATCTGACCTCCTGGGGCCTGTCACAGCAGAGACACATGGGCCTGTAAAGCCATAACCAGCATGCTCAACACAACAGACAGAGCCATAATGAGTTCCACAGTGGAGCTCTACTCCCTTCACTAGTTTCCACACTCAGTCCACCATGTCGTCTATAGAAGAATGCAACTGAGCCCCCATTCTGGCTCAGGGTGCATGTAGGCCATAGAGAGCCAACATGGTGTGTTAAGGCCGCTTCAGATAACAGCATAACTCGCCACAAGGCCCAAACCATGCAGCAACTAGGTGTTAAATGTAAATGCACTACAAGTGAGAGGATAAAACTCTTCTTTTCTATTTTTTACCCCATTTTCTCCCCAATTTCATGGTATTCAATTGGTAGTTACAGTCTTGTCTCATCGCTGCAACTCCTGTACAGACTCAGGAGAGGCAAAGGTAGAGAGCCGTGCATCCTCCTAAACACAACCCAACCAAGCCACACTGCTTCTTGACACAATGCCCACTTAACCCAGAGGCCAACAGCACCAATGTGTTGGAAGAAACACAGTGAACCTGGCGACCGTGTCAGCGCGCACTGCACCCAGCCAGCCACAGGAGTCGCTAGTGCGCCATGGGACAAGGACATCCCTGCCGGCCAAACGCAGAGCCAACTGTGCACCACCCCATGGGTCTCCCGGTCGCGGACGGCTGCGACAGAGCCTGGATTCTAACCCAGAATCTCTAGTGGCACAGCTAGCACCGCGATGCAGTACCTTAGACCACTGCGCCACTCGGGAGGCCCCTGGATATGAACTCTTCTATCAAGACCCATTACTTCAGTTAGAAAAATAAAAGGAAGACCTATATGGTAGGAAAATAATCAACTTGAATTCCTGCACAGTTTAAGTTCTGCCTAAGTGCTCTTCCCCCAAAACTCAGACTTGCACAACCCCCCCCCCCCCCGAGCAGGCACTCCCACATTTGACAAACATCTAGCTAGTATTAGTTACATCCTCAAACAAACGTCAGCAGCTGAAATTGTGCAGCGAGTGACACAATCCATTAACAATGCAATTGAAACAAGACAAAGGGAACGAATTGAAGCCTGAAATCTGTTTCTCCTCTGTGAGACAGAAGAGCTTCCAAGCTCCTTACAGTGCTCCTCAACTTCTGTCCTCCGTTTGGTATGCAATTCTTCGTAACTCCAATGCAGCATTGAGATTCTTTCTCATTTCCTAAAAGTGTTTCTGTTCTCCGTCAACGGTGAGGCCCTTGTGATCTCAGAAGGATATATTCTGAAAGGTGGAAAATAGGATCCTTACTATAAATTACTAAAGAGGATAAAGATATATTTGTGTGGATCAGCATTTCCCCAAACTCGTTCTTGGGGACCCCAAGGGGTGCCCGTTTTGGTTTTTGATCTAGCACTATACAGCTGATTCAAATGATCAAAGCCTGATGATGAATTCGTTATTTGAATCAGCTGTGTAGTGCGAGATCAAAAACCAAAACGGGCACCCCTTGGAGTCCCCAAGAGCGAGTTTGGGAAATGCTTGTGTACAGTTGATATAGTGTAACTCAGGTGTGTCAAACTCATTCCACGGAGGGTCGAGTGTCTGGCGTTTTTAGTTTTCCCTTTCAATTTAGACCTAGACAACCAGGTGAGGGGGAGTTCTTTACTAATTAGTGACCTAAATGTATCAAGCAAGTACGAGGAAGGAGCGAAAACCAGCAGACACTCGGCTCTGTGTGGAATGAGTTTGACACATGGTGTAACTGGTCTTATTACAATTTAGTATGTCATAACAGTTAGAAATTCAATAATTAGGAGAACTGATTGATTTACCAAACAATGCCTTCCTCCCCCTCCTCTCCTAACTGAGAAATCACCTCCTTATACATGTGCAGTTTCCTCTTAAAGCCACTAAAAACCTTTTAAGTCCAAAAAGTAATACATCAACCCTGTAAATGATACCGGGCCTGGCCCATTTGGTGATAACAATGTCCTTCTGCAACATAATGTCAAAAATATATAGAGGAAAGTAAACTAAATAATCATGTTCAATCAAAAGAGCAATTTTCTGCATTTTCAAATGCTTCACTTATTAGAAGAATATAATATTTCTTAGAGACTCTTCGTCTTTTCCTTCATCTTGACCCTTGAATGGAAGTGAGAGTGAAGTGCATGTCTTTTTCCAGAGATCCCAGTTCAGCGAGTGAACGTCGGTCACATGTGTATCCACTGTCCCCTGATCTGTCCAATTGGACCGCCTCGATCGCAGCCCCTGGTGGCCCTGAGAGGGAGAGACGCCTGTCCTCTCCTCGCCACACCACAGTCCATAGACCGTGACGAGCGAGAGACAGGCCCCAAATTAAATGAAATACAAGTCAAAACCTTAACACATCATGGCCCATGTGTGTCTTTGAGAAAGAGGTCGGTCAAGCCCATGCCATCAGCAGATTATTGGGTGGCAATGGCCCGGTTGTAAAAAAAGGAATGTCGGTTTTTATTTTTTGATGATCGTTGCATTGCTATGGTTACAGTAAGCTCCGACCTTTCCAGTTAATTGGCGATCACATCAAATTACAGAGTGGACTCGCACTGCACTTTACACGTAGTGGTGGCACCTTTCTTTGTCAGTTTTAGAACACTGGGTTTCTCAGTGACGCTGTTATCGGACACGGGTCCTGTTAGAGCCTTCTGCTCGCCCTTGGCCTCCGCGTTGCCGTGACTTGGGTAGATGACCAGGAACCAGGCGGTGAGGAAACCCAGGAAGGAGCCGCCGGACGCCACCATGGGGATGACCCGCACACTACCCGTGGCGTCCACTGCTGCGCCCAGCGCCGACGCCACCAGGATCTGGGAGATGTACACCTGGCACGACAGGATGGCACAGTCGATGCCGAAGCCCCGCTTGGAATTCCCCGGGCTGTGGTGGATGTACTGGGAGAGAGGGAGGGGAGAGGTGAGAGGGAGAAGAGGGAAGAGTGAGGGAGACAAGAAAGAGGGAGAAAAGAGAGCGGTAGAGAGGGATAGTAGAGAGAGGGATAGTAGAGAGAGGGAGAGTAGAGAGAGCAGCGAGGGAGAGTAGAGAGAGGAGAGTGAGGGAGAGTAGAGAGAGGGAGAGGGGGAGAGAAGTGAGAGGGAGAGAAGAGAGGGGAGTGAGGGAGAGTAGAGAGAGGGAGAGAAGAGAGGAGAGTAGAGAGCAGCGAGGGAGAGTAGAGAGAGGGAAAGTAGAGAGAGGGAGAGGAAGAGAGGAGAGTAGAGAGGGGAGTGAGGGAGAGTAGAGAGAGGGAGAGAAGAGAGAGGATAGTAGAGAGGGATAGTAGAGAGAGGGAGAGTAGAGAGAGGGAGAGAGGGATAGTAGAGAGAGTAGAGAGAGGGAGAGTAGAGAGAGTAGAGAGAGGGACATTAGAGAGAGGGAGAGAGTGAGAGAAGAGAGAGGGAGAGGAATAGTAAAGAGAGGGAGAGTAGAGAGAGCAGCAAGAGGGATAGAAGAGAGTAGAGAGGGAGAGGGATAGTAGAGAGGGAGAGAAGAGAGAGGGAGAGAGGGAGAGTAGAGAGAGGGATCGTAGAGAGAGGGAGAGGAATAGTAAAGAGAGGGAGAGTAGAGAGAGCAGCGAGAGGAAGAGGGAGAGGAGAGGGAGAGAGGGATAGTAGAGAGATGGAGAGTAGAGAGAGGGAGAGAGGGATAGTAGAGAGAGTAGAAAGAGGGAAAGTAGAGAGAGTAGAAAGAGGGAGAATAGAGAGAGGGAGAGTAGAGAGAGGGAGAGAGGGATAGTAGAGAGAGGGATAGTAGAGAGAGGGAGAGGAATAGTAAAGAGAGGGAGAGTAGAGAGAGCAGCGAGAGGAAGAGGGAGAGAAGAGAGAGGGAGAGAGGGATAGTAGAGAGATGGAGAGTAGAGAGAGGGAGAGAGGGATAGTAGAGAGAGTAGAAAGTGAAAGTAGAGAGAGTAGATAGAGGGACAGTAGAGAGAGGGAGAGTTGAGAGAGGAAGAGTAGAGAGAGGAAGAGTAGAGAGGGAAAGAAGAGAGGGAGAGAAGAGAGAAGAGAGTAGAGAGAGGGAGTGGAGAGAAGAGAGTGGAGAGAAGAGAGTGGAGAGAAGAGAGTGGAGAGAAGAGAGTGGAGAGAAGAGAGTAGAGAGAGCAGCGAGGGAGAGTAGAGAGAGGGAGAGTAGAGAGAGGGAGAAGAGAGAGGGAGAGAAGAGAAAGGAGAGTAGAGAGGGGAGTGAGGGAGAATAGAGAGGGATAGTAGAGAGAGGGAGAGTAGAGAGGGATAAGTAGAGAGAGGAGTGAGGGAGAGTAGAGAGAGGAAGAGAGAGAGAGAGAAGAGAGAAGAGAGGTAGAGAAGAGAGAGAAGAGAGAGGGAGAGAAGAGAGAGGGAGAGAAGAGAGAGGGAGAGAAGAGAGAGGGAGAGAAGAGAGAGGGAGAGAGAGGGAGAGAAGAGAGAGGGAGAGAAGAGAGGTAGAGAAGAGAGAGGGAGAGAAGAGAGGATAGTAGAGAGAGGATAGTAGAGAGAGGATAGTAGAGAGAGGATAGTAGAGAGAGGGAGACAAGAGAGAGGATAGTAGAGAGGGAGAGTAGAGTGAGGGAGAGAAGAGAGGATAGTAGAGAGAGGGAGAGAAGAGAGAGGATAGTAGAGAGGGAGAGAAGCGAGAGAAGAGAGAGGATAGTAGAGAGGGAGAGAAGAGAGAGGATAGTAGAGAGGGAGAGTAGAGAGAGGGAGAGAAGAGAGAGGATAGTAGAGCGGGAGAGTAGAGGGAGAGTAGAGAGAGGGAGAGTAGAGAGAGGGAGAGTAGAGAGAGGGAGAGTAGAGAGAGGATAGTGGAGAGGGAGAGAAGAGAGAGAAGAGAAAGAAGAGAGAAGAGAGATAACAACAAATGTAGAGTTACTGATGCTGGCATTGGATGTGCTGTGGAAGCAGAAAAACGTGTGTCTTCAACAGGTGCAGGTGTTGTACTGCTGGTAGTAGCAGTACTACCAGTAGAGCTGGTATGTGTCTCTATGGACTTTTAAAAATAATTTATCAATTTCAGAGCAAACAGAATGAGCAGCAGCTACGTTTGGCTACATACGGACCGTTAGTGCAATTCCCACGAGAGCGTAACATGATTGGATGTTAATTATTTGACGAGGCTTCCTGTATTTGACATTGTGTTGTTATTTCGCCGAACACTAGATCGCTTAATTGTATTTTTGGCAGTGAAATGAGGCTACTCAGGCGAGAGAAAAACCTCACCCATATGTATATCCCCGTTGGAAAATATGAAGATCAATTTTTAAATATATATTTTTTTATGTGAAGCACATTTTTATTTGGTGTACCCCCAGCGGCATTATCAGTCTATACTATCTAACCTGTTATATCAGTGTCTACTAACTAACCTGTTATATCAGTGTCTACTAACTAACCTGTTATATCAGTGTCTACTAACTAACCTGTTATATCAGTGTCTACTAACTAGCCTGTTATATCAGTGTATACTATCTAACCTGTTATATCAGTGTCTACTAACTAACCTGTTATATCAGTGTCTACTAACTAACCTGTTATATCAGTGTCTACTAACTAACCCGTTATATCAGTGTTTACTAACTAACCCGTTATATCAGTGTGTAACTAACTAACCGGTTATATCAGTGTGTACTAACTAACCGGTTATATCAGTGTATACTATCTAACCTGTTATATCAGTGTCTACTAACTAACCTGTTATATCAGTGTCTACTAACTAACCTGTTATATCAGTGTCTACTAACTAACCTGTTATATCAGTGTCTACTAACTAACCTGTTATATCAGTGTCTACTATCTAACCTGTTATATCAGTGTCTACTATCTAACCTGTTATATCAGTGTCTACTAACTAACCTGTTATATCAGTGTCTACTATCTAACCTGTTATATCAGTGTCTACTATCTAACCTGTTATATCAGTGTCTACTAACTAACCTGTTATATCAGTGTCTACTAACTAACCTGTTATATCAGTGTTTACTAACTAACCCTTTATATCAGGGTGTAACTAACTAACCTGTTATATCAGTGTCTACTAACTAACCTGTTATATCAGTGTATACTAACTAACCTGTTATATCAGTGTCTACTAACTAACCTGTTATATCAGTGTATACTAACTAACCTGTTATATCAGTGTATACTAACTAACCTGTTATATCAGTGTCTACTAACTAACCTGTTATATCAGTGTATACTAACTAACCTGTTATATCAGTGTCTACTAACTAACCTGTTATATCAGTGTATACTAACTAACCTGTTATATCAGTGTCTACTAACTAACCTGTTATATCAGTGTCTACTAACTAACCTGTTATATCAGTGTCTACTAACTAACCTGTTATATCAGTGTCTACTAACTAACCTGTTATATCAGTGTTTACTAACTAACCCTTTATATCAGGGTGTAACTAACTAACCTGTTATATCAGTGTCTACTAACTAACCTGTTATATCAGTGTCTACTAACTAGCCTGTTATATCAGTGTGTGCACTAACTAGTATAGATCCTTACCTCTTTCATCTCATGGTATTGTCCCAGGAGGGCATAAGGGCAGTAGGAGATGCTCATGGAGATGATGCCCATGCTGCTGATCATCACCATGGAGACGTAGACATTGGGGAAGAGGGCCATGACAGCTGTACCGATGGAGAAGCCCAGCGTACCCAAGACGTAGATGACCTTGATGCTCAGGTCAAAGTTGTCCAGGTACTTCTGCAGTACGGCTGCAAACAACAGAATAGAATCGTTTATAAGCATTTGGGAATATAAACAAGGAGATGCTAAATCAAATGTATTTTCTAAAGCCCTTTTTAGGTCAGCAGGTGTCAAAGTGTTTTACAGATACTCAGTCTAAAACCCCAAAGAACATGCAAAGCAGAAGGGAAGGCAGATTGGCGATGCTGGAAACCTAGATTTCATGTGGCCTGGAATAAGTTGGTTTGGGTGACTCCAGTGTTATCCACACCGTGGCTCAACTGGATGGCACCATGATTTAGTGACCAGTAGCTAGTACAACATTCCTCTGGGTGTTTAGATCCTGGGTTGCTGTACAGCTCTTTGTGAGTCGTCTGACTGTACTTGTACAGGTCGGCTCAGCTCACTAGCTCATCAGGGTCTAAAACCCTCCAGCATGTGAACAGAGCCAGAGATATAGCACCTTGACTGAAGACTTTGTGCACATTGTTCACTACTGTTTTAATGGCTGCCTCAAAGCACACGGCCTGCACATGCCTGTGTATGGGCATGTGCACTCATTCATTCATTGTTCACTACTGTTTTAATGGCTGCCTCAAAGCACACGGCCTGCACATGCCTGTGTATGGGCATGTGCACTCATTCATTCATTGTTCACTACTGTTTTAATGGCTGCCTCAAAGCACACGGCCTGCACATGCCTGTGTATGGACATGTGCGCTCATTCATTCATTGTTCACTACTGTTTTAATGGCTGCCTCAAAGCACACGGCCTGCACATGCCTGTGTATGGGCATGTGCGCTCATTCATTCATTGTTCACTACTGTTTTAATGGCTGCCTCAAAGCACACGGCCTGCACATGCCTGTGTATGGACATGTGCGCTCATTCATTCATTGTTCACTACTGTTTTTATGGCTGCCTCAAAGCACACGGCCTGCACATGCCTGTGTATGGGCATGTGCGCTCATTCATTCATTGTTCACTACTGTTTTTATGGCTGCCTCAAAGCACACGGCCTGCACATGCCTGTGTATGGGCATGTGCGCTCATTCATTCATTGTTCACTACTGTTTTTATGGCTGCCTCAAAGCACACGGCCTGCACATGCCTGTGTATGGACATGTGCGCTCATTCATTCATTGTTCACTACTGTTTTTATGGCTGCCTCAAAGCACACGGCCTGCACATGCCTGTGTATGGACATGTGCACTCATTCATTCATTGTTCACTACTGTTTTTATGGCTGCCTCAAAGCACACGGCCTGCACATGCCTGTGTATGGACATGTGCGCTCATTCATTCATTGTTCACTACTGTTTTTATGGCTGCCTCAAAGCACACGGCCTGCACATGCCTGTGTATGGACATGTGCACTCATTCATTCATTGTTCACTACTGTTTTTATGGCTGCCTCAAAGCACACGGCCTGCACATGCCTGTGTATGGACATGTGCGCTCATTCATTCATTGTTCACTACTGTTTTTATGGCTGCCTCAAAGCACACGGCCTGCACATGCCTGTGTATGGACATGTGCGCTCATTCATTCATTGTTCACTACTGTTTTTATGGCTGCCTCAAAGCACACGGCCTGCACATGCCTGTGTATGGGCATGTGCGCTCATTCATTCATTGTTCACTACTGTTTTTATGGCTGCCTCAAAGCACACGGCCTGCACATGCCTGTGTATGGGCATGTGCGCTCATTCATTCATTGTTCACTACTGTTTTTATGGCTGCCTCAAAGCACACGGCCTGCACATGCCTGTGTATGGACATGTGCACTCATTCATTCATTGTTCACTACTGTTTTAATGGCTGCCTCAAAGCACACGGCCTGCACATGCCTGTGTATGGGCATGTGCGCTCATTCATTCATTGTTCACTACTGTTTTAATGGCTGCCTCAAAGCACACGGCCTGCACATGCCTGTGTATGGACATGTGCGCTCATTCATTCATTGTTCACTACTGTTTTTATGGCTGCCTCAAAGCACACGGCCTGCACATGCCTGTGTATGGGCATGTGCGCTCATTCATTCATTGTTCACTACTGTTTTTATGGCTGCCTCAAAGCACACGGCCTGCACATGCCTGTGTATGGGCATGTGCGCTCATTCATTCATTGTTCACTACTGTTTTTATGGCTGCCTCAAAGCACACGGCCTGCACATGCCTGTGTATGGACATGTGCGCTCATTCATTCATTGTTCACTACTGTTTTTATGGCTGCCTCAAAGCACACGGCCTGCACATGCCTGTGTATGGACATGTGCGCTCATTCATTCATTGTTCACTACTGTTTTAATGGCTGCCTCAAAGCACACGGCCTGCACATGCCTGTGTATGGACATGTGCGCTCATTCATTCATTGTTCACTACTGTTTTTATGGCTGCCTCAAAGCACACGGCCTGCACATGCCTGTGTATGGACATGTGCGCTCATTCATTCATTGTTCACTACTGTTTTTATGGCTGCCTCAAAGCACGCGGCCTGCACATGCCTGTGTATGGACATGTGCGCTCATTCATTCATTGTTCACTACTGTTTTTATGGCTGCCTCAAAGCACACGGCCTGCACATGCCTGTGTATGGACATGTGCGCTCATTCATTCATTGTTCACTTCATTTATTTTTTTTGTTCACTCGTTCGCTCATTCGTCCGTCCATCCATCCTTCCTTTCATCCATCATTCAACTCAGTGACTGGTCAGTGACCTGAGCAGGAGGCAGCTGTCAGGGCGTAGATGACCAGCCCCCAGCAGCCCATCTGAACTCCTTTGTGGTAGTTCTGCAGTTCCGTGGAGTTAGCAGGAGCCTGGAGAGAGAAGATAAAACAACTTGGTTACTGAGAGAGAATGTGAGGCTGGTAGCACAGAGATTAGAGAAGCAGGCGAGCAACCAGAGTTTAGCAGGTTCAAATCACAGGTGGGCAAGAAAATCTGGTGTGGAGTGAGTTTTTTTGTGTGATCAATAGTTATTTATTTGCAGAAGACAAGGATATGTACATTTATGCCCAAAAAGAAAACTTTGCCCAAAATAAATACAATTGGCTTTATAATAACGTGACACAATGACCTTGGAGTCCCAGCAGCCTTACCGTGGGGTCTCCGTGGTAGATGACCTGGCCCATGAAGTCAGTGTAGAAGACAGCCTCAGCTATGATGGAAAACCAGGTGAGGAGATGACAGACACACAGCCTCATCAGCTCTGGAGGCATCTTCAGCATGGACAGCCACAGCAGCCTGACCGTGGTCTCCGTCTCCCCCTCCTCACTCTCTGTGTCCCCACTGGAGTTGGTGTTGCCTGACTGGTGTCGCGCTCTGGGGTTCTGCTGTCTCCTCTTCTGTCTCCGCTGCACCTCGTAGATGTCGTTCAAGCTGCGCGAGGACTTGATGAGCAGCGCGGCGTTGGCTCGCCGGTAGCGGTAGCGGTGGGAGCCCACGCGGCCGTAGTAGGAGAAGGTGCAGGACGGCTGGCGGTAGAAGATGTGGCGGCGGTGCCGCGTGGAGGCGTTGGTGCTGGCCGAGTTCTTCATGACTGAGCGGGTGTGCCCGTTGGCGCCCTGGCCCAAGCCGTTGGCGTGCGCCCGGCCGTTGGGCGTCTTCTGCTCGTTGACCTGGTTGTTGAGCAGCTCCTCCTCCCCGTCGTGGTCCTGCTCCTGCAAAAACTGTGACAGCCGGCAGATCTTTATGGAGGTTTTGAGGAGGTCCTGGCTGCCTGTGCTACTGCTGCGGCGTGGTGGAGAGCCGTGGTAGGATGACAGGTGGTCGGCGAAGATGGAGGGCTCGATGTGGCGCAGGAACAGAGCCTCGTGGTCCAGGTGATCCAGTGTTGCGTCGGCCATTTGCAGCACAGAATCAGACTTGGACCTCACCATCTCCACATCCAGGAAGTCCATGTTAATGTCGCGCAATGAGCGCCCGTCCTCGCCCCCCTCTCCGTAGAACTCGTAACGGTCACAAGGGTCGTAGATGTCGTCCTCTCCAATGAGCTCCATGTGGGGGGTGTTGTGGCCGTGGAGCTTCCCCAGGGTGTCGTTGACCTTGTTGACAGTGGAGGAGGCGGCGTCAGCCTCCTCGTCCAGCCGGTCCTGCTGGGGGCTGTACCGCTGCTCCTCGATGCTGAACAGATGCAGAGCCACCGAGATGGTGAACAAGATGGCGGCAAAGAAGAAGAGGATCTGCTCCTGGGACTTGAAGATTAAGCCCAGGAAGGTGTGGGTCCAGTCCAGACCGCCCAGCGCGTAGCCCACCGCTCCCCCACAACCTGGCGCAGACACACACATCATTTCCTGTTTGAGAATATTCAATCTATCAAAACTTTCACTGACATTCCAGACACAGGTATGTGATGGAAATATCCTGCTACTAAGACGTGTGTCATACCAGAGGAGAAGGCGTGGATGTTGAGGGCCATGTCTTGTTCTTCAGTGTCTGCCACGTCTAGTAGGTAGGCCCTTATGGGACCCTCTGTTGCATCTGCACTGAAGTCCAGCACCACCACTCCGAGCACCGTCAGGACGATCCCTATGGGCTGGTTATTTGGCACGTCGCCGACGGCAAGACCTTGACCACAACCAGAGACGGAGTTAGTATCCGAGCCAGTATAACAGGTTCAGAAAACCATAGACCTAATTCACAGACAGAGACAAGGTTGGACACAGAGATCATTCCATTCCATTATACATATATTGAAAAGCAATATCCATCTTAGTTCCTTTCAGCTCTCCCACTAGGAGCACACTGCTGGATCGATAGGGAGAGAGATGAAAAGAGAGAGAGATGGAGAGAGAGTTGATAGAGAGATGGAGAGATGAGAGAGTTGATAGAGATGAAAAGAGAGAGAGAGATGGAGAGAGAGTTGATAGAGAGATGGAGAGATGAGAGAGAGATGGAGAGAGATAGAGCGAGAGAGAGATGAAAAAAGAGATGGAGAGAGAGATTGAGAGAGATTTGCACATGTCAATTAATACCCGATTAGTGGGTTAGGCCTTCTTACACACAAACACACAGGACACACACACAATAGATCCCAAGTTCATACAACCAGTAGGCCTAGGCTACATAAAAAAAAAACGTTAAAAAGCAATGAGTCTGATGCAACAGATCAGAACATTTAATTCTAAAATGTTGATAAACCATTAGCAACGCACACAAGTCAGGAGTTCATAATACTATTAGCGGAAAACTCAAAGAGGTTTCATGTGACAGATGAAAATAACCCTTAGAAATGTAGAAATGTATGTAACGTGCTGAGGAAGCCTGCCTTCCGTTGCCTATGTATTTGCTGTTTGAGATGCTGCAGCAGCTCTCAACTGTCTGACAGATTTGTCTGCTCAACGGCTCTGTATCTGTACGCTGTTCAAATGATAACATACATAACAAATATACTATACACACACGCCAATTTAATTCCATTCAATTATGCAAATTAACCTATAGACCGATAAACAAGACCAGTCAAATGTATTTCCACCAATTAAGGGGCTAAAAAGCATTATTTCGCATTTCAATTTTTTTTCTTCTTCTCCGGTCTGACGTAAATTTTATTTATCGGCTGTTCTATTTATTTATTTTTAGGCCCAAATCCGGCTATTGCTGGCTAACGGAAACCCTGACACACCACCATATACCCTAGGTCAATCATAGCCCATTTCCCATAACGCCTTGCGTGGTGTGTGGCTACTCTCGTTGCCCTTGTGTCTGGTCCAAGCTGTGAGAGAGACCTCTTGTCTTACCCAGAAGTTTAGTATTACCCCAAAGGACATTGGTTCATGGCACACACTGACATTTATGACATATATCACCTCACAGACCAGGAAACACACGTCAAGGTTGACTGGATCATATGTACCCTTATGGCTACAGAGAACATCTAGGTGTTACCTCGTCTAGGGGTTACCTCGTCTAGGGGTTACCTCGTCTAGGGGTTACCTCGTCTAGGGGTTACCTCGTCTAGGGGTTACCTCGTCTAGGGGTTACCTCGTCTATGTGTTACCTCGTCTATGTGTTACCTCGTCTATGTGTTTCCTCGTCTATGTGTTTCCTCGTCTATGTGTTTCCTCGTCTATGTGTTTCCTCGTCTATGTGTTTCCTCGTCTATGTGTTTCCTCGTCTATGTGTTTCCTCGTCTATGCGTTTCCTCGTCTATGCGTTTCCTCGTCTATGCGTTTCCTCGTCTATGCGTTACCTCGTCTATGCGTTACCTCGTCTATGCGTTTCCTCGTCTATGCGTTTCCTCGTCTATGCGTTTCCTCGTCTATGCGTTACCTCATCTATGTGTTTCCTCGTCTATGGGTTTCCTCGTCTATGCGTTACCTCATCTATGTGTTACCTCATCTATGTGTTTCCTCATCTATGTGTTACCTCATCTATGTGTTACCTCATCTATGTGTTTCCTCATCTATGTGTTACCTCGTCTAGATGTAACCTCATTGGAACACTCCTGTTCTGGTCACACCAATGCAGAGTTATCAAAACAAGCATCTTATTCATCAAAATATAATTTCTAATACAAACTAGCCATGAAAGCTTGTGTTTCATTGTCGTAAAACAAAACAAAGCCAAAGCCTTATCGTAAGCGCCATTAGTGTCAATTTCACTGGGAACGTAAACTCCTAGTAGTGAATTTCCATCATAACATTGAGCCCAGAGGAACTCCCCGCACACAACAACAAACAAGTCATTATTCAGACCTTCTTATTAAAGGGAAAATGCTATTTTGAAAATATTTAGCTAATCAACAACGACCACAGATGAGGAAGAGAGGTATACAAGTTGAAGAAAGAAGTCTGTACTGAGTCTGTGTGTAGTCAGTCAGTGTGTAGTCAGTCAGTGTGTAGTCAGTCAGTGTGTAGTCAGTCAGTCTGTAGTCAGCCAGTCTGTAGTCAGCCAGTCTGTAGTCAGCCAGTGTGTAGTCAGCCAGTGTGTAGTCAGCCAGTCTGTAGTCAGTCAGTCTGTAGTCAGTCAGTCTGTAGTCAGTCAGTCAGTGTGTAGTCAGTCAGTCAGTGTGTAGTCAGTCAGTCAGTGTGTAGTCAGCCAGTCTGTAGTCAGCCAGTCTGTAGTCAGCCAGTCTGTAGTCAGTCAGCCAGTCTGTAGTCAGTCAGTCTGTAGTCAGTCAGTGTGTAGTCAGTCAGTGTGTAGTCAGTCAGTGTGTAGTCAGTCAGTGTGTAGTCAGTCAGTGTGTAGTCAGTCAGTGTGTAGTCAGTCAGTGTGTAGTCAGTCAGTGTGTAGTCAGTCAGTGTGTAGTCAGTCAGTGTGTACGTAGTAAGAAAAGCCTTTCTTCCTGACAATGGAATGGCTGATGGGGTGACGCGCAGTGAGCTAGCGCTGGAGACAGGAAGTAGCTCCAGATAGGCATTGAAAGGTAAGAAGGAGGGCACAACAGGAAACGTTTCCCTGTGAACTGGTTCCCAGTCCTTTCCCATGTCACGGAGAATGACGGTTCACACACACACCGCCTGGCCCAGCAGGTCAGCGGACACAGGAGTCTGTAGCCTTGCTGCTTCTGTTTCTCAGCAAGTTACTGGGACCTGAGATAGGGGTGACGATGCAAAACAATAGCTGCTCTGGGAGGCCTACGACGAGGGCACTGAGCCAACACACACGTTCATACACCTCTCTCCAACACTCTTCAAAGCAACACGTACATACACCTCTCTCCAACACTCTTCAAAGCAACACGTACATACACCTCTTTCCAACAATCTTCAAAGCAACACGTACATACACCTCTCTCCAACACTCTTCAAAGCAGTACGTACATACACCTCTCTCTAACACTCTTCAAAGCAACACGTACATACACCTCTCTTCGACACTCTTCAAAGCCACGCAGGCCAGCTAAATCAAATCCAACTGAAATCCAGGATCTCCAGCAAGCAGAAAAAATAAAGCTACTTGTCCTCTCTCTTCCACTACTACCAGACTCTTCAGTCCTACTTGGTGGACTGTCCTGAAGCCGGCAGCAAAACAACTCTATGGGTTATCTATCGATCTTCTCCTCTGCTGAACCTTTAAAGCATGGAGCAAAATGGATCCCTCCTCTCGTTCGCCTGCACAGTGTGAGGCACTTAGGGTCACTTTCACTGATAATTAATTTACCGAAGCCGATGGCTGGCTAATGTAGGATGTGAAACTTTTGGTCACGTTGCATTAGAACAGAATTGGTTATAGAATCAGGTTTTTCCTGACCTTTCTAAACTCAGGAGAACTACAGAGAGAGAGCTACTTTTCAATTCAATAAGCTTCATATCACACTCCAGAAGAGGACTTATTAGGTGAGGCAGAAAGCCTGCCGGACGGTCTGGCTGATATCACTGATAACAACAGCGAACATAATTAGTCTATCCTGTGAACTCAATCATGTCTCTCTCTCTCTGATTCACATTTCAGTTATTTAGCAGACACTCTCTTATCCAGAGAGACTTACAGTAGGGAGTGCACACACACACACACACACACACACACACACACACACACACACACACACACACACACACACACACACACACGATAGATCCCAAGTTCATACAACCAGTAGGCCTAGGCTACAACAAAAAAAAAAACATAAAAAGTTGAGTCTGATGCAACAGATCAGAACGTTTAACTTTATAATGTTAATAAACTATTATTTCTTCATATTATAAGCACAGCAACGCACACAAGGCAGGAAGCTACGCGTGAATGTTCATTATGCTATTAAAACACTGTTGTCAAAAGCACACCCCATATGCGAGCGGTTTCACGTGACAGAAATGAACGTATCCGTTAGAAATATAGAAAAAGGGGAGAACTAAATGAGGAAAACACATTTCAATTGAAGTCATTCAGTTGCACAACTGACTAGGTATGGCCACGTTTCCCTTTCAATGATATGCAACAACTGGCATGGGTTGCTAATATGACTAGGATTGTTCCTTTGGCTACTGGACAATGAAAGAAAGTTGAAATCAAATAATTGCCTCTATAGATATGGTCTGATTTTGGCTAGGCTGCTTTTGAAGCAAGGTAAGACATGCCTCATAATATTTAGTAAAATGTTAAGGTTTCAAACAATTAAGTATATGTTTTTAAAATGCATACTGCCTCCAGCTCCTTGCAAAATGGTGTGTGACACGCTGATGAAGCCTGCCTTCTGTTGCCTACGCTTTTGCTGTTTGAGATGCTGTGGCAGCAGCTCTCGCTCTGTCTGACAGATTTCCCGCTCAAAGCCTCTTTATCTGTATACATAACAAATATACTGTACACATGCACCAATTTAATTACACTCAATTATGCAAATTAACTATAGGCCGATAAGCATGACCAGTCAAACGCATTTACACCGACTGGTATTTCCATGAATTAACAGGCTGAAAGGCATTTCGAAATGGAATTTTCTTTTCTTTTTAACCCTAACCCTGCCTAACCCCCAGTTCCAATGCTGGACCTCTGTAGCTCAGCTGGTGCTTGTAACACCAGAATAGTGGGTTTGATTCCTTGGACCACCCATATATAAAATGAATGCACACATTACTGTAGTTGCTTTGGAAAAAATAAATGTTTTATCACTCCCATTGTATACGCAGTGGTGGAAAAAGTACTCAATTTTCATACTTGAGTATTAAGTAAAAGTGAAAGTCACCCAGTAAAATACTAATACTACTTGAGTAAAAGTCTAAAAGTATTTGGTTTTAAATTTACTTAAGTAGCAAAAGTAAATGTAATTGCTAAAATATACTTAAAAATATACTTTTGATCCACCCCTTATAAAAAAAGAAAAAAGAAATATATATATATATTTATTTATGTATACTTAACTTCTTATGGCTGGGGGCAGTATTGAGTAGCTTGGATGAATAAGGTGCCCAGAGGTGCCCAGAGTAAACTGCCTGCTACTCAGTCCCAGAAGCTACGATATGCATATTATTAGTATATTTGGATAGGACACACTCTGAAGTTTCTAAAACTGCTTGAATGATGTATGTGAGTATAACAGAACTCATATGGCAGGCAAAAACCTGAGACAAAATCAAACCGGGAAGTGGGAAATCTGAGGTTTGTTGTTTTTCAACTTATTCCCTATTGATGATAGTGGGATATTGGTCATGTTGCACTTCCTAAGGCTTCCACTAGATGTCAACATTCTTTAGAACCTTGTTTGATGCCTCTACTGTGAAGTGGGGGCTCATAAGGGCCGTTTGAGCCAGGTGTCTGGCAGAGTGTCATGAGCTCGTGCCGTGAGAGCGAGCTCTGTTCCATTGCATTTCTACAGACAAAGAACTTGTCCGGTTGGAACATTATTGAAGATTTATGTTAAAAACATCCTAAAGATTGATTGTATACTTCATTTGACGTGTTTCTACGGACTGTAACAGAACTGTTTGACTTTCATCTGCTCATGCGTCATAAATTTGGATTTGTGAACTGAATGCGCTAACAAAAGGAGGTATTTAGACATAAAGATGAACTTTATCAAACAAATAAAAACATTTATTGTGGAACTGGGATTCCTGGGAGTGCATTCTGATGAAGATCATCAAAGGTAATTTTATATCTATAATGCTATTTCTGACTTCTGTCCGCCATGACTCCAACATGGCGGATATCTATTTGGGTTGTTTTAGTCTCTGAGCGTCGTACTCAGATTATTACTCAATTTTTTTTAAATCTGACACAGCGATTGCTTTAAGGAGAAGTGTATCTAAAGTTCCATATATAACACTTGTATTTTCATCAACATTTATGATGAGTATTTCTGTAAATTGATGTGGCACTCTGCAAAATCACTGGATGTTTTTGGAACTACTGAACATAACGCTCCAATGTATACTGAGATTTTTTTTTATATAAATATGAACTTTATCGAACAAAACATACACAATACATGTAACATGAAGTCCTATGAGTGTCATCTGATGAATATCAAAGGTTAGTGATTAATTCGCTCTATTTCTGATTTTTGTGACTCCTCTCTTTGGCTGGAAAAATGGCTGTGTTTTTCTGTGACTTGGCTCTGACCTAACATAATCGTTTGTGGTGCTTGCGAAGGTAAAGTCTATTTGAAATCGGACATTGTGGTGGGATTAACAAGAACTGTATCTTTAAAATGGTGTGAAATACTTGTATGTTTGAGGAATTTTAATTATGAGATTTCTGTTTGAATTTGGCGCCCTGCACTTTCACTGGCTGTTGTCATATAGATCCCATTAGCGGGATCTCAGCCCAAAGAGGTTTTTAAGTATCAAAAGAAAAGTATATATCATTTAAAATTCCTTATATTATGCAAACCAAAAGACACTTTTTTTATTTTTTATTTACTGATAGCCAGGGGCACACTCCAACACTCAGACATAATTTACAAACAAAGCATTTGTGTTTAGCCTGTTTAGTGTTTAGTGAGTCCGCCAGATCAGATGCAGTAGGAATGACCAGGATTTTTTTTTTTAAGTGCGTGAACCAGACCGTTTTCTTGTCCTGCTAAGCAGGACCAAGTACCAAGTGCTTTTGGGTGTAGAATGTACATTATTTCTTTAGGAATGTAGTGGAGTAAAAGCAAAAGTTGTCAAAAATATAAATAGTAAAGTAAAGTACAGACACCCCAAAAAACTACTTAAGTAGTTCTTTAAAGTATTTTTACTTAAGTACTTTACACCACTGGGTCTGATATACCATGGCTGTCAGCCAATCAGCATTCAGGGCTCGAACCACCCAGTTTATAATATATTATTTGTTACCTATGAGTGACCCGTTGAGGAAGAGTGCCACTCCGAACAGCACGCCCACACACAGGGCCAGGATGAAAGGGCGTCGCCGGCCCCATTTCAGGGTGCAGCGATCGCTGGCTGAGCCAATCAGAGGTGTGAAGATCAGACCCAGGATGGGGCTCAGGAACCATGTCAGGCTGTTATACTGTTCTGGAAGACCTGGAGATGGACAGGAAGGAAACGAGAAGGGGTTTAGGGTTTATCATCAAATATAAACACAATGTAAAGCATTGGTCCCATGTTTCATTAGTGGAAATAAAAGATCCCCAAATTATTCCATACATACAAAAAGCTGATTACACACTAATTTTCTCTGGGCTATTAAGGCTACCTGCACGTTTCTGTCATCTTGGTCAAAGTAGCCCTTTTACGTAGTGTTACTTGCTGAATGACAAAGCAGATTCGGTAAAGTGTGCCAATTCACTGGCTACTACGCAGGCACAGAATGGAGTCCTGGTGTACATAAATGGGGTAGCGTACATGCTAGTAATATGCAAGTAACAACACCATCTTAGAAGGACACTTGTGGGTGATTGTCATTCATCCATCGTCTTATTAACAAACTGATATTTGGAAACATTTTGTCACAATGAATCATACCAGCTGTGTTTAAGATCCATTCAAGTGCAATACGTTAGATGAGGCCTATTCTGCCTTCTTCTTCTAAGTTGCTTTTGATTTGGCGCCATCCAGTGGCTGTTTCGTGTAGCAGCAGCTAGCGTGTACTCCGCTGTGCTACTTCTTTGTTGGTGGTAAAACGGGAAAAATAGGAAATGATGCAGTTCATGATGTTGGAAAAGAGTGCCATAATACGGAGGTTTATCTTCCGCCATGCTTCTTGCTAAGCCTTCGTTAAGCATGGCCTGTAAGTACAAATCATTTCTAAGATGTTCATCTTTTACTATTCTAAGTATTTTCTGCAGGTCATGTTTTAATTCTGAGTTTTTAAGTAAATCGATTACATGTATTCCCTCGTTAGCCTAGCCTGCCTGTTAAGTGCTGTTTTGGAGCTAGCTTCTCCCTACATGTGATTTCTCTTCACACTTAAGTTAGTTTACATGTTATATAAATACTAATCCTATTTAGAACAATATTCAAGCAGGATATGTTTTCTATGTACAGTGTTGGTCAAGTATTGTATTGTTCACTATGTGACTATGATACGTCAGTTAGACTCGGTTGTGCATTAATAATGAGATGCTCCAATGACTTCATTTTTACACCGTTTCAACTATAAAACTGGAGGGTTATGGAAAGCCTATCCCTGACTCTGGTTAAGTTCTTGATTGGAGTTTGGCTGGCTGTCACATTATGGTTGCATACACCTTAAGAAGGACAGTACGAGGCCACACCCCTCACTGTGTTATACGAGGCCACACCCCCTCACTGTGTTAGACGAGGCCACACCCCACACATTTTCAATGAAGCAAAGTGATAATTTATAATATAAAACTTTGCCAGTGAGAATAAATCTCACATTTCATTCTAAGAACTCTGGAATCAGCTAAAAAATGAAATAAAAAGAGTAGGCTACTTTTATAGCTGCTCAGAAAATGTTATAACTTTCCCACTGGGAACACACTGGTCGAATCAATGTTGTTTCCATTATAGTGGATTATGGTCTTATCAGAGTGTAGACTAGTGGGTTATGGTCTTATCAGAGTGTAGACTATACAGGATCTCACGGTAAGTGAAGCCCTGTTCACATTCTGGTTCAAGTGAACCAGATGGTTGTTGATGATGACCATGACCCAGGTGGCTTGGGAACCCAGAGCTCCACTGTGCCCCAAACATCACTACTTCCTGTTGCCTGTAGACGGACTTGCTGTAGACATGTCCTTATGACCCCTCAATGACCAATCAATGAGACATGACTTCCTCCTCAAGATTTTAATTGAGGTTACTCACAGGGCCCCAAAACTGTGTTTCTGTAAATTGTTCACTTGTTTTGGTCACAACCTGCTGTCGGCGTCGGATACAAACACATAAAATGTCGCAAACAGATTTTAATCTGTCGGTAAGCAGTTTGTTTCTTTGGGAAAGCGGTCGGGGTAAACAGGATGTCCGATTCTAGTAAATAAAGACCAGGATTTTTCTCTCCACCGGGTCAAAGATGTGGAACAATACTGAGAGCAGTGTGACTCGCACTACTTCAGGATATATTTACTGTTGCCCAGCGAGACTTAGGACAGACAGATTTAGACCATGTAGGAAAGAGCAGAGTCACAAAACTAGACAGAGAGAGGGGGGTGGGGGATAGAGAGAGACAGTGAGAGGGACAGAGAGACAGATGGACAGAGGCAGAGACCGAGAGACAGAGAGCGAGAGAAACATAAAGAGAATGACTGAGGGGAAAAATTAAAACAACCCACAGTGGGTAATAAGGACGTGAGAAGGGGGCAACTCACAATCTTCTCCATCAAAGACGTTAATCTTGACACATCATTCCCATTTGACACACAATGGCGTCCCATATGTGGAACTGAACGAGCACAGCTGGCTCATTCAAATGGCTCTGGTCCAGGCCTTACAGTGTGTTTAGTCAGTCTTGGTGCCAGCTCATATAGCTCCACAATGGAATCATTAGACACAAATGGTATCAGTGCATCTTGTGGAATTCCTTGGGTAAGTAAGGTGTCAGGTCAGTTTACCCTTCCCAACCCAATGACCATTAGGCCACAGTCAATAACAATGACATTTACATTGACTTGGCTGAGACACTTAGAGGTGATTTATCGATGGCTAATGTCTGGAAGTGGATGGGACATGTAGAAGGACAAAGGTTTTTATGACTTCTATGAGGATGTTCTGTTCTGAGGAATGGAGAGCTTAACAGTGTAGAGTCTGGTCCATCTCATGTGTCACAACACCTTATATAGTAGGCCCTTGGCTGCAAAAGCTGCTCAGATCAAAACAAGTGTCAAGCACGCACGCACACACACACACACACACACACACTAATTAACCACCTGTACACTAATTTACGCTCCCAGGATTGAGCTTTCAACCTGTCCATTCCTCCTTTGCTGCTGCCATTTAGATATCTGGATAAGAGCGTCTGCTAAATGACTTAAATGTAAATGTAAATATAAAACAATTTTATCCGATACCTCACCCTTCCCATCCAAACATTTTTATTAGAGGGCTTTTCTTGAGAAAATGAAACTGACCATAAATCATGTTGGGGTCTGAGTGGTTGGTGTGAAAAGTGAAAGCAAGTCAGGGACTGTAGGAGAGAGGGAGGAGGGCTGGGGGGGTGAAGTGAAGTAGTCACAGGCTAGATGATAGAGGACTGGCAGGAAACGGGTGCTTTGTGGGCTGCACTGCTGCCAGCTAGACTTGGTCAGGTGCATAACAGCCTGCCTGGCCTTAACACTTGGAGGGAGAGAGACAGACAGAGGAGGAAACATAGCAGGACCTTAACAGACCAGGGTTACAGTACAAATCATTGTCCCAAATGGCATACTATTCCCTATATAGTGCCCTACTTTTGATCAGAGCCGATAGGGCTATATAGGGAATAGGTTGCTGCTAGGGAAACATCCATTAACAACTGCTAACAAAGCCCTCTTCAAGAAAAACACCTTGACAACGATCAACGTATAGCTGAGATGGCTGGCAGTTTAAAATCCTTGGCAACAGGGACAGAGGTGCAATCTAGAACCTAAAAGGGTTATTCAGCTGTTCCCATAAGATAATCCTTTTTGGGTCCAGGTAGAACCCTTTTGGGTTCCATGTAGAACCCTTTTCACAGAGGGTTCTACATGGAACCCAGGATCCCAAAATGGTTCCACCTGGAACCAAATAGGGCTCTCCTATGGAGGACAGCCGAAGAACCCTTTTGGAACCCTTTTTGCTTAAGAGTGTCGGCTCGCAGAGGGATGTCCTGTATGAATTATTTACAGGATCATTTCACATGCTGTTCTCAACCCTCACTGTGTTTCCAACAATAGAAATGCTGTTCTCAACCCTCACTGTGTTTCCAACAATAGAAATGCTGTTCTCAACCCTCACTGTGTTTCCAACAATAGAAATGCTGTTCTCAACCCTCACTGTGTTTCCAACAATAGAAATGCTGTTCTCAACCCTCACTGTGTTTCCAACAATAGAAATGCTGTTCAACCCTCACTGTGTTTCCAACAATAGAAATGCTGTTCTCAACCCTCACTGTGTTTCCAACAATAGAAATGCTGTTCAACCCTCACGGTGTTTCCAACAATAGAAATGCCGTTCTCAACCCTCACTGTGTTTCCAACAATAGAAATGCTGTTCTCAACCCTCACTGTGTTTCCTACTTCCGGCGCCGACAGAGATGGCCGCCTCGCTTCGCGTTCCTAGGAAACTATGCAGTTTTTTGTTTTTTTACATGTTATTTCTTACATTAGTACCCCAGGTCATCTTAGGTTTCATTACATACAGCCGAGAAGAACTACTGTATATAAGATCAGCGTCAACTCACCATCAGTACGACCAAGAATATGTTTTTCGCGACGCGGATCCTGTGTTCTGCCTTACAAACAGGACAACGGAATGGATCGCATGCAGCGACCCAAAAAAACGACTCCGAAAAAGAGGGAAACGTGGCGGTCTTTTGGTCAGACTACGGAGACGGGCACATCGTGCCCCACTTCCTAGCATTCTTCTTGCCAATGTCCAGTCTCTTGACAACAAGGTTGATGAAATCCGAGCAAGGGTAGCATTCCAGAGGGACATCAGAGACTAACGTTCTGTGCTTCACGGAAACATGGCTCACTGGAGAGACGCTATCCGAAGCGGTGCAGCCAACGGGTTTCTCCACGCATCGCGCCGACAGAAACAAACACCTTTCTGGTAAGAAGAGGGGTGGGGGTGTATGCCTTATGGCTAACGAGGCATGGTGCGATGAAAGAAACATACAGGAACTCAAATCCTTCTGTTCACCTGATTTAGAATTCCTCACAATCAAATGTAGACCGCATTATCTACCAAGAGAATTCTCTTCGATTATAATCACAGCCGTATATATCCCCCCAAGCAGACACATCGATGGCTCTGAACGAACTTTATTTAACTCTTTGCAAACTGGAAACCATTTATCCGGAGGCTGCATTCATCGTTGTTGGGGATTTTAACAAGGCTAATCTGAAAACAAGACTCCCTAAATTTTATCAGCATATCGATTGCGCAACCAGGGGCGGAAAAACCTTGGATCACTGTTACTCTAACTTCCGCGACGCATATAAGGCCCTGCCCTTCCCCCCTTTCGGAAAAGCTGACCACGACTCCATTTTGCTGATACCTGCCTACAGACAAAAGCTAAAAAAAGAAGCTCCCTGTTCATCGACTCTCTGTCCAACGCTGGTCCGACCAAGCTGACTCCACACTCCAAGACTGCTTCCATCACGTGGACTGGGACATGTTTCGTATTACGTCAAATAACAACATTGACGAATACGCTGATTCGGTGTACGAGTTCATTAGAACGTGCGTTGAAGATGTCGTTCCCATAGCAACGATTAAAACATTCCCTAACCAGAAACCTTGGATTGATGGCAGCATTCGAGTGAAACTGAAAGCGCGAACCACTGCTTTCAATCAGGGCAAGGTGTCTGGTAACATGACTGAATACAAACAATGCAGCTATTCCCTCCGTAAGGCTATCAAACAAGCTAAGCGTCAGTACAGAGACAAAGTAGAATCCCAATTCAACGGCTCAGACACAAGAGGCATGTGGCAGGGTCTACAGTCAATCACGGACTACAGGAAGAAATCCAGCCCAGTCACGGACCAGGATGTCTTGCTCCCAGGCAGACTAAATCACTTTTTTGCCCGCTTTGAGGACAATACAGTGCCACTGACACTGCCTGCAACGGAAAAATGCGGTTTCTCCTTCACTGCAGCCGAGGTGAGTAAAACATTTAAACGTGTTAACCCTCGCAAGGCTGCAGGCCCAGACGGCATCCCCAGCCGCGCCCTCAGAGCATGCGCAGACCAGCTGGCTGGTGTGTTTACGGACATATTCAATCAATCCCTATACCAGTCTGCTGTTCCCACATGCTTCAAGAGGGCCACCATTGTTCCTGTTCCCAAGAAAGCTAAGGTAACTGAGCTAAACGACTACCGCCCCGTAGCACTCACTTCCGTCATCATGAAGTGCTTTGAGAGACTAGTCAAGGACCATATCACCTCCACCCTACCTGACACCCTAGACCCACTCCAATTTGCTTACCGCTCAAATAGGTCCACAGACGATGCAATCTCAATCACACTGCCCTAACCCATCTGGACAAGAGGAATACCTATGTGAGAATGCTGTTCATCGACTACAGCTCGGCATTCAACACCATAGTACCCCCCAAGCTCGTCATCAAGCTCGAGACCCTGGGTCTCGACCCCGCCCTGTGCAACTGGGTACTGGACTTCCTGACGGGCCGCCCCCAGGTGGTGAGGGTAGGTAACAACATCTCCTCCCCGCTGATCCTCAACACTGGGGCCCCACAAGGGTGCGTTCTGAGCCCTCTCCTGTACTCCCTGTTCACCCACGACTGCGTGGCCACGCACGCCTCCAACTCAATCATCAAGTTTGCGGACGACACAACAGTGGTAGGCTTGATTACCAACAACGACGAGACGGCCTACAGGGAGGAGGTGAGGGCCCTCGGAGTGTGGTGTCAGGAAAATAACCTCACACTCAACGTCAACAAAACTAAGGAGATGATTGTGGACTTCAGGAAACAGCAGAGGGAACACCCCCCTATCCACATCGATGGAACAGTAGTGGAGAGAGTAGCAAGTTTTAAGTTCCTCGGCATACACATCACAGACAAACTGAATTGGTCCACTCACACAGACAGCATCGTGAAGAAGGCGCAGCAGCGCCTCTTCAACCTCAGGAGGCTGAAGAAATTCGGCTTGTCACCAAAAGCACACAAACTTCTACAGATGCACAATCGAGAGCATCCTGGCGGACTGTATCACCGCCTGGTATGGCAACTGCTCCGCCCTCAACCGTAAGGCTCTCCAGAGGGTAGTGAGGTCTGCACAACGCATCACCGGGGGCAAACTACCTGCCCTCCAGGACACCTACACCACCCGATGTTACAGGAAGGCCATGAAGATCATCAAGGACATCAACCACCCGAGCCACTGCCTGTTCACCCCGCTATCATCCAGAAGGCGAGGTCAGTACAGGTGCATCAAAGCTGGGACCGAGAGACTGAAAAACAGCTTCTATCTCAAGGCCATCAGACTGTTAAACAGCCACCACTAACATTGAGTGGCTGCTGCCAACACACTGACACTGACTCAACTCCAGCCACTTTAATAATGGGAATTGATGGGAAATGATGTAAATATATATCACTAGCCACTTTAAACAATGCTACCTTAAATAATGTTACTTACCCTACATTATTCATCTCATATGCATACGTATATACTGTACTCTATATCATCGACTGCATCCTTATGTAATACATGTATCACTAGCCACTTTAACTATGCCACTTTGTTTACATACTCATCTCATATGTATATACTGTACTCGATACCATCTACTGTATCTTGCCTATGCTGCTCTGTAGCATCACTCATTCATATATCCTTATGTACATATTCTTTATCCCCTTACACTGTGTATAAGACAGTAGTTTAGGAATTGTTAGTTAGATTACTTGGTTATTACTGCATTGTCGGAACTAGAAGCACAAGCATTTCGCTACACTCGCATTAACATCTGCTAACCATGTGTATGTGACAAATAAAATTTGATTTGATTTGAAATGCTGTTCTCAACCCTCACTGTGCTTCCACCAATAGAAAGAGCTAATATGCAAGCAGTGGGCCTCAGCCAATGAATAATTATGTGATGCACAACAAACCGAAACACAGAGTGAAGATATAGAAGCTGAGAGAGAGCGAGACTGAGCTTGAGAGAGAGAGAAGCTGAGTGAGAGTGAAGATAAACTGAGTGTACAAAACATTAAGAACGCATGTTCTTTCCATGACATCTACTGACCAGGTGAATCCAGGTGAAAGCTGTGGTCCCTTGTTGATGTCACTTGTTAAATCCACTTCAATCAGTGTAGATGAAGAGGAGGAGACGGGTTAAAGAAGGATTTTTAAGCCTTTTAATACAATTGCGACATGGATTGTGTATGTTTGCCATTCAGAGGGTGAATGAGAAAGACAAAAGATTTAAATGCCTTTGAACGGGGTATGGTAGTAGGTCCCAGGCACACTGGTTTGTGTCAAGAACTGCAAATGCTGCTGGGTTTTTTCACACTCAACAGTTTCCCGCAAGTATTAAGAATGATCCACCACCCAAAGGACATCCAGCCAACTTGACACAACTATGAGAAGTGTAAGAATATTTCCAAGATAAAGAGAGAGACAGAGGACTAACAGCCAATAGAGGACTAAAGATCAATGGAAAGTGTTTTTTTTCTGTAGTAGGGGATTAATGTAGGGACATGGGAGGAATTTGTCTGTATATTGAGTCTGAAATAGAATACTTATCTGGCCATTGGCCCAGTTTTATTGCAAGGAATTCTAATTGGTCAACCACAGGCGAGGGCTGGGTTCTAAAACTAGATCCTGCCCCTTTGTTCACTGGAGAGAGTCTCAGGAGAGCATCACTGAGGACAGGGGAGAATGACCATCTACTTCCAAGCATGATTTGTCCTATTTGAATAAACCCTGATTTGATTTGGGGTCTGTGTTATTAAAGAATAACATCAACTGCTAACAAAAGCATTGGAGTCAACATGGGCCAGCATCCCTGTGGAATGCTTTCAACACCTTGTAGAGTCCATGCCCTGACAAATTGAGGCTGTTGTGAGGGCAAATGGGGGGGTAGCAACTCAATATGAGGAAGGTGTTCTTAATGTTCAGACACATAGAGAAAGAGATCAAGAGAGAGAGAGAAAGAGAGCAAAAGAGAGAAAGAGATTGAGGGACTAAAAGAGAGAGATGCCAGTTTAAATGCATTGACACATTTGTAGCAGAGCCCCTGAGAGGTGAGAGCGGTGGAAGGGAGGGGGGGGGGGGCCTGGCCTACATTGTGTTGGGTGTGTCCGGGAGGAGATTATTTTATAAAAACGCCCATCCATTCCAGAAGAGATGCGGTCCTACTCACACAAACACACAACATTTGATGGATGGAGGCAACAGAGCACTCGTTTCCCAGTTAAACAGTGGTACGGTACACTCTTTGAAAAAAAGGGTAGAACCCTTTTGGGTTCCATGTAGAACCCTCTGTGTACAGGGTTTTACATGGAACCAAAAGGGTTCTACCTGGAATCGAAAAGGGTTTCTCCTATGGGGACAGCCAAAGAGCCCTTTCAGGTTCTAGATAGCACCTTTTTTCTAAGAATGTAGGGAGCAGTGATTAGAGCAGCTGGGTCCACAGTACTGCCGGTTCCACTGTACTGCCGGGTCCACTGTACTGCCGGGTCCACTGTACTGCCGGGTCCACTGTACTGCCGGGTCCACTGTACTGCCGGGTCCACTGACAAAGTACTATAGCTTGTAAACAACTTCAGAAAACCAGAGGAGCGAAACTTCAATTCATTCTGTAGCCTAGAGATATCTATCAACAATAGACAATAACACTGAAATATAATTAAGAAACTAAATAAACTGCATCAACAAAATGTAATTTTGTTACGCACTTAAGAAGTGAAACATGATGACAGGTGGAGGCTCCTGCCAATAGAGCCACCGGTGGCACAGTGGCCTGCCTGCCTTCCTGCAGTTGACATCGAGAAGGGTGATTTAATTACCGAGGGCGGTTTAAAGTGCACCCAGTGATGAAGAGCTTTTGCCAGGCTCCTCCGACCGAGCAGAGAGCAGGGTATATCTGACTCAAATAAGAGACCTAGAGACAGACAGACAGACGTACAGACAGAAATCCCCCTCACGGCAGGCTACGTTGCAGCGTTTGTTTGTTTTCCGTGCTGAGCTGAGGGTGTGTGTGCATGTCTGTGTGTGTGAGTGAGTGAGAGGCTGGTTGTGTTTGTATTGGTGCATTCATTAAGCAGCGAAAGGAGATGCTCAGGACTCAGGTTGGGGAGTCCGTACTGCCCTGTAATACAGAATAGAAGAGAGCCAGGACAGGGGAGTCCGTACTGCCCTGTAATACAGAATAGAAGAGAGCCAGGACAGGGGAGTCCGTACTGCCCTGTAATACAGAATAGAAGACAGCCAGGACAGGGGAGTCCGTACTGCCCTGTAATACAGAATAGAAGAGAGCCAGGACAGGGGAGTCCGTACTGCCCTGTAATACAGAATAGAAGAGAGCCAGGACAGGGGAGTCCGTACTGCCCTGTAATACAGAATAGAAGAGAGCCAGGACAGGGGAGTCCATACTGCCCTGTAATACAGAATAGAAGACAGCCAGGACAGGGGAGTCCGTACTGCCCTGTAATACAGAATAGAAGAGAGCCAGGACAGGGGAGTCCATACTGCCCTGTAATACAGAATAGAAGACAGCCAGGACAGGGGAGTCCATACTGTCCTGTAATACAGAATAGAAGAGAGCCAGGACAGGGGAGTCTGTACTGCCCTGTAATACAGAATAGAAGAGAGCCAGGACAGGGGAGTCCGTACTGCCCTGTAATACAGAATAGAAGACAGCCAGGACAGGGGAGTCCATACTGTCCTGTAATACAGAATAGAAGAGAGCCAGGACAGGGGAGTCTGTACTGCCCTGTAATACAGAATAGAAGAGAGCCAGGACAGGGGAGTCCATACTGTCCTGTAATACAGAATAGAAGAGAGCCAGGACAGGGGAGTCCATACTGTCCTATAATACAGAATAGAAGACAGCCAGGACAGGGGAGTCCATACTGTCCTGTAATACAGAATAGAAGAGAGCCAGGACAGGGGAGTCCGTACTGCCCTGTAATACAGAATAGAAGAGAGCCAGGACAGGGGAGTCCATACTGTCCTGTAATACAGAATAGAAGACAGCCAGGACAGGGGAGTCCGTACTGCCCTGTAATACAGAATAGAAGAGAGCCAGGACAGGGGAGTCCATACTGCCCTGTAATACAGAATAGAAGAGAGCCAGGACAGGGGAGTCCGTACTGCCCTGTAATACAGAATAGAAGAGAGCCAGGACAGGGGAGTCCGTACTGCCCTGTAATACAGAATAGAAGAGAGCCAGGAGAAGAGCTAGGCTCAGCAGTCCCGCAGTATGAATCACACACACACGCACAGCTGTCTGTTCCCCCTTCTTAGCGCGTAGAACAGTAGTGTCATCAAGGTGCCTTCAAGGTCATTTGCACAGTGCGGTAAGATGATGTATTGTGTGTTAGCAGTGTACGGGTGATTGAGAAGCGAGGGGCCGTCCTCAGCTCTGATTGATTCCTAATGTAACAAGGATATTTTGTTTTATGCTGCATCCACTCTGCTCGCCTTTAAAACTGCAAGGCACACGCACACGCACACACACGTTAGTCAGCAGTGTTACATAATACTGCAGTAGTCAGTAGTCAGCCACAGTCCTGGGACACTGCAGTAGAGGAAGAGAGTGTTCTTCCTCCAATCAACCCCAGCAGAGACATGGTGAATTTAACACAGACGGGGACAAAATAAGACTAAATTGCGTTGTGTTGTATGTTTGCAGATTATTAAAGGGATTATTAAACGGATACTTTTGGGATTTTTGGCAATGAGACCCTTTATATACTTCCGCTAACGTGAGTTAGCATTGGCTTGTGAAACTACCTCCAACTTCCTTCATACTGGACACAGAGACATAAAAATGGCTCTGGGGGAAGTAGGTAAAGGGCCTCCTAAACATCCCTTTAACACAGCCCCCCAAAGTCAAATCAGACAGAAGATCACTAAAAATGAGACATTTCTTACATTATACTGTCATCTACATGGACTCCCTCACAATACATAACTCTAAATTCCCTTTTTTACAACTGGGAGTAAACCACAGCATCACAGATTCTAGGCTAAAATGAACTGCTGCAGTAGCATCTGCAACGTTCTGTGACAACACAACTACAACACAACAACAACATTACCACCCAGTCACTACACCTCATTAAACATTCTCTATTGGAAGCTAGTCAGACAAATTAGGTTCCCAACGGGGCTCCTGGAACGAAATAGGTCACAGTGTGGGTGTTTCCTGCTTTTGTGGGCACAGATGGCTCAAGGTTCGGAGAGTGATGACGATGGCTATATTGAAATAAAACAAACCCTAAATGAATAGGTCTCGCTCTAGCCAAAGGATCTGGGTTCACCAGGCACTGATTGTTTTAGGGAAGCTGATGAAAAGCCTCACAGGCCACGAAACAATGGAAGACAACCAGAGAGAATAAAGGTTGATTGTAAAGAGCGTGGTAATGTTTATGATATTAAAAAGAACAGAGGCCAACATGGACCATAAAGCTCCTAGGCTTAATGGTTCCCATCAGGGTTGGGGTCAATTCCATTTCAAATCCAGTCAATTCAGGAAGTACACTGAAATTCCAATTATATTCAATACTTTTCAATGAGGGAAAATTTGGAATTGGAATGTGGTTTACTTTCGGAATAGAAATGGAATTGACCCCAACCCCGGTTCCCATCCATTTATTACCAGTGGTTTTGTTTCTAGTTGGCCTGTTATAGTCAATCTATGTTCAACCCATCAGATCCATGGTCACTGTGATGTCTAGGAACAAGATGTTGGCCTAACACTTTACATAATGCATTTTATAGTCAAAAATTAGCTAAAGCTCACACTGACAATTATTAAAAATCCATTATGAAAGAGAGTGTGTGTGTGTGTGTGTGTGTGTGTGTGTGTGTGTGTGTGTGTGTGTGTGTGTGTGTGTGTGTGTGAGAGAGACTCGGCTCTATCTGTGAGATGTGGCATACCCATGAGGCACGGCACAGTGATGTCTGGGGGCTGGCAGCAGGCTGGCAGCAGGCTGTGAGATGCGCGTGTGTGTGTGCCTCAAAGCCTCTCTCTATCAGTAAGCTCCAGAGTCACGGAAGGTTCCTGCCCCTTGCCTGCCCACACACACTGCTTCCCGTGTGACATCACACACACTGCTTCCTGTGTGACATCATACACACACACTGCTTCCTGTTTGACATGTAATAAGGTAAAGGGCCCGCTAGGACGACATGGGATGAGCCCCATAGGAATGACGACATGGGATGAAGCCAGCTCATATTGACAGAGTACTGGACAAATGAACGAGCACATGACATAACGCATCCAGCTCATATCAGTGTGCTATATGTCATCTAGCTATCATCTCACGTTAATGAAAGGAAAACGCCCCAGCTTAATGTGAATTAAAGCAGTTAGATCTGATCTGAAAGTGATGAGATGAGTCTACCCCAAGTCCTCCATCTCATTGCCTGAGTTCAACTGTGAGCAGTCAGAGAAATGGCAAAATCTCTCCTTGCTGTCTAACTGGGAGGGAAAGAGGGACAGAAGCTAGCAGTAGTGGGTGCCCTGGGGGGGGCCTGTGTGTATTTGTGTGTGTGTGTGTGTGTGTGTGTGTGTGTGTGTGTGTGTGTGTGTGTGTGTGTGTGTGTGTGTGTGTCATAGCAGTATAAATTTCAGAGGTCTACTAGCAGTGCATTCATTAAACCCACAGTGGGATTTCCAGTGTGTAAGTCACTGGCTGTTCTTTGATCTGTGGCCACACCGTAACCTTGCGGAGATTGGACATTGGACATATGCTATGCAATGTTCAGCTAGTTTAGAGGTAGGCAACTTGATGTTTTAACTGAACTGGAAGAACAGGTGACCAGACCAAGTGATCCATTAGCTCAGTTGGTCAGGTCTGGTGCCTCCAATCCTGCAGCACCTGCAGCACTCCAGGAACAGGGTTGCCTACCCCCGAGATAGATGACCGAAACATGTCATCTAGCATTATTTATTGGAGTCAACTGTGTAGTGCAAAACGTGAACCCAGGGGGGGGGGCACAGGACTGGATTTGGGCAAGGACAAAACCCAAAACGTGGACCCAGGGGGGGCCCACAGGACCGGGTTGGGGCAAGGACAAAACCCAAAACGTGGACCCAGGGGGGCCACAGGACCGGGTTTGGGCAACCCTGATCTGAGCTGTGACCCTACTTATACAATGTCCAACTGACAATATCCAACTAATTATTTTTACCAGAATTCAATATCCAGCGAACAATGTCGAATGTCCAGCTATGCTACCCCACTGTCCAACTAACTTTTACCCAGAATTCAATATGCAAGGTATGCAGGAATGTTGGATGGGGATTGAGGACTAGTATTTTAACAGAGAACCACAACAACACAGCCTTACAATTCTACAAATTCTAGCCTCATTAGAAATGCCACCTGTCCCGTGTTTTTCCAGTTGGATCATCCCTCCCATCACCAGCTGAGAGTTGGGTTTGTCGGTGACCTCACCCCCCAAAAATGATTCCACAGAGAAAAACAGGAGGGGGGGGGGGTTCAAAAATGTGCCGGCTCACACATTCCCGCCTAGCAAACTTCTCAATCTACATCTCTTTGTGATGATTCTTCTTATTCAGCATAGGGAAGTAAACACGGATGGACAAAATGGAAGCCTCCTTGCTGCCTTGCAAATAGTTGGCATTTCTGGACAACATACCATAGGGCAGGGATGCCAGGGATTAGCCAGTGGCGTGGTGTTATAATCCAATCATACGATATGCCTACCGTTATTTAGGCAAACCTGTAAAGTTCACAATTCGTTTGCACTGGGGACGGAAAATAACCAAGATGACCGGCTGTCGGACAGATGTGTTGTTTTACTGTGTTGGGGCGTAATCAAATATTTAGCCTCAATTAAAGCATGGCTGGTTAGATTTTTTGCATACTCTGTAGCATGATGATAGTACTCATAAATCACCCGTCCTACTGCAGCTATTACGAAATAGTAAAAACCTATAAATAGGCACGTTTGAGGCACTAAATAGGCACTATGTAGCATATATCAGTGGACAGTCAAACGTGCCTATGTAACTAATGTGAAATGGCTGGCTAGTTAGCGGTGCGCGCTAGTGGCGTTTCAAATCGATAACGTCACTCGCTCCGAGACCTTGAAGTAGTTGTTTCCCTTAGGGATTTTTCTTAACGTTAAGGATCTTAACTTTTGTTTTAATGTTTCAACATTCACACACTTAACTCCTCCCTGTAATAACACTAAAGGCACATAACCTGGATCCATCTAAACCTATACCCAGCCTTCCAACATCCAAATATAACCTGGATCCATTTAAACCTATACCCAGCCTTCCAACATCCAAATATAACCTGGATCCATCTAAACCTATACCCAGCCTTCCAACATCCAAACATAACCTGGATCCATCTAAACCTATACCCAGCCTTCCAACATCCAAATATAACCTGGATCCATTTAAACCTATACCCAGCCTTCCAACATCCAAATATAACCTGGATCCATCTAAACCTATACCCAGCCTTCCAACATCCAAATATAACCTGGATCCATCTAAACCTATACCCAGCCTTCCAACATCCAAACATAACCTGGATCCATCTAAACCTATACCCAGCCTTCCAACATCCAAACATAACCTGGATCCATCTAAACCTATACCCAGCCTTCCAACATCCAAACATAACCTGGATCCATCTAAACCTATACCCAGCCTTCCAACATCCAAACATAACCTGGATCCATCTAAACCTATACCCAGCCTTCCAACATCCAAACATAACCTGGATCCATCTAAACCTATACCCAGCCTTCCAACATCCAAACATAACCTGGATCCATCTAAACCTATACCCAGCCTTCCAACATCCAAACATAACCTGGATCCATCTAAACCTATACCCAGCCTTCCAACATCCAAACATAACCTGGATCCATCTAAACCTATACCCAGCCTTCCAACATCCAAATATAACCTGGATCCATCTAAACCTATACCCAGCCTTCCAACATCCAAATATAACCTGGATCCATCTAAACCTATACCCAGCCTTCCAACATCCAAACATAACCTGGATCCATCTAAACCTATACCCAGCCTTCCAACATCCAAACATAACCTGGATCCATCTAAACCTATACCCAGCCTTCCAACATCCAAATATAACCTGGATCCATCTAAACCTATACCCAGCCTTCCAACATCCAAATATAACCTGGATCCATCTAAACCTATACCCAGCCTTCCAACATCCAAACATAACCTGGATCCATCTAAACCTATACCCAGCCTTCCAACATCCAAATATAACCTGGATCCATCTAAACCTATACCCAGCCTTCCAACATCCAAATATAACCTGGATCCATCTAAACCTACACCCAGCCTTCCAACATCCAAATATAACCTGGATCCATCTAAACCTATACCCAGCCTTCCAACATCCAAACATAACCTGGATCCATCTAAACCTATACCCAGCCTTCCAACATCCAAATATAACCTGGATCCATCTAAACCTATACCCAGCCTTCCAACATCCAAATATAACCTGGATCCATCTAAACCTATACCCAGCCTTCCAACATCCAAACATAACCTGGATCCATCTAAACCTATACCCAGCCTTCCAACATCCAAACATAACCTGGATCCATCTAAACCTATACCCAGCCTTCCAACATCCAAACATAACCTGGATCCATCTAAACCTACACCCAGCCTTCCAACATCCAAATATAACCTGGATCCATCTAAACCTATACCCAGCCTTCCAACATCCAAACATAACCTGGATCCATCTAAACCTATACCCAGCCTTCCAACATCCAAATATAACCTGGATCCATCTAAACCTATACCCAGCCTTCCAACATCCAAATATAACCTGGATCCATCTAAACCTATACCCAGCCTTCCAACATCCAAACATAGGTTTAGATGGATCCAGGTTCCAACATCCAAACATAGGTTTAGATGGATCCAGGTTCCAACATCCAAACACCGTTTTAGCAAGCCTGGCTTTCTATAGATTAGAGCAAATCCACAACCTTATTCGTGAGTTTATACAACAGTAAAACTAGATTAACTACATCTATTAGTTTATAGAGCAGTAGGAATAGATTAACCTTAGTCATAAGTTTATATAACAGTAGGTCTAGAGTAACCTTACTCATAAGGGCAGATGTCATGTAACCTGGTATTATTCTTAATGTTAGACAGAGAGAGAGACAGAGAGAGAGACAGAGAGAGAGACAGACAGAGAGAGAGACAGACAGAGAGAGAGACAGACAGAGAGACAGAGAGACAGAGAGACAGAGAGACAGAGAGACAGAGAGACAGAGAGACAGAGAGACAGAGAGACAGAGAGACAGAGAGACAGAGAGAACAAATCTATATTAGGAAGATGTTCATAATGTCTGGTATACTCAGTGTATATCCTCTAGTTCCCATACATTGTCTGGTGTAATGCCATTCGCTCTAGGCCTATTCAGGTAGACAGTAGTACTTATACCCTATAATACTTATAACCTATATTCCCATGCACTGTATAGTTCTCGTATATCATGTGGTTCAGATGTTCTGAGCTAGGCTTATTCATCTAAACAAATGTCACATTTTTTGGTCGTTACCCTTCTGTGAAGAAAATAATAAACAATGAGTGTTGTTGAAAAATGAGCAAAAAGCCCTCTGATACGGGGATATTATTCTCCTGAGATTGTGTTCCCACGTTTATGAGCCATGAGTGGGTTCCTGCTGGGGGAAGCCACAACTCTGTAGAGGAGCCAGCCAAACATTCACAGGAGACTCAGACCAAAGAGTTCACACACTTTTGCATATACTGTACCTAACAGCCTGGGCAAATATATATATATTTTTTTTTTTAAGAAAACAAATTGTTACATAAACCTTACGTTACCTCTTAGCGTTGCTTATGTCACATCTGTCAATCACTCCATCCACTCCCTCTTACCAACCCTCTGCCCCTCGCTCTCCACCTTCCTACCCCTTTATCACGTTCCCGCTCTCCCCCTTCCTACCCCTTTGTCCCGTTCTCACGCTCTCCCCCTTCCTACCCCTTCGTCACGTCACGTTCCCACTCTCTCCCCCTTCGTCACGTTCCCACTCTCTCCCCCTTCGTCACGTTCCCACTCTCTCCCCCTTCGTCACGTTCCCACTCTCTCCCCCTTCGTCACGTTCCCACTCTCTCCCCCTTCGTCACGTTCCCACTCTCTCCCCCTTCGTCACGTTCCCACTCTCTCCCCCTTCGTCACGTTCCCACTCTCTCCCCCTTCGTCACGTTCCCACTCTCTCCCCCTTCGTCACGTTCCCACTCTCTCCCCCTTCGTCTCGTTCCCACTCTCTCCCCCTTCGTCACGTTCCCACTCTCTCCCCCTTCGTCACGTTCCCACTCTCTCCCCCTTCGTCACGTTCCCACTCTCTCCCCCTTCGTCACGTTCCCACTCTCTCCCCCTTCGTCACGTTCCCACTCTCTCCCCCTTCGTCACGTTCCCACTCTCTCCCCCTTCGTCACGTTCCCACTCTCTCCCCCTTCGTCACGTTCCCACTCTCTCCCCCTTCCTACACGTTCCCACTCTCCCCCTTCCTACACCTTTGTCCCCTTCCCGCTCTCTCCCCCCTCCTACACCTTTGTCCCCTTCCCGCTATCTCCCCCCTCCTACCCCTTAGTTCCGTTCCCACTCTCTCCCCCTTCCTCACGTTCCCGCCCTCTCCCCCCCTCTTACCCCTTCGTTCCATTCCCACTCTCTCCCCCTCTTACCCCTTCCCGCTCTCCCCCTCCTACCCCTTCGTTCCGTTCCCGCCCTCTCCCCCCCCTACCCCTTCGTTCCATTCCCACTCTCTCCCCCTCCTACCCCTTCGTTCCGTTCCCACTCTCTCCCCCTTCATCACGATCCCGCTCTGCCCCCCCCCCCCACCCATACATACCCTGCACACCTGACTCAGCATAAATGACACTTCTGAAGACGCATGACACAGTTATTACAACACTCTTATAATAAAGAGTGTACTAAGGCGAGACCTCAAACGGTGACATAATCAGAACGCTGAACAGCAATGACAACCACCAGCAGACCAAGGAATTGAGGCGTCTCAAGCCGAATCAGTTCAGTTGAATCTGACCCTGACTGTCACCATCCTACAATGATGTTCGTTTACATATAAATTGTATTTGAACAGCTCTAGTGGAAAATACCATTACCCTTCTCTACTGTAGGCTGTGTCAACAAACATCCCCTACGTGAGCTGGCTGTTGAGGGATCAACATTTTTTTATGTTTTATTTCACCTTTATTTAACCAGGTAGGCAAGTTGAGAGCAAGTTCTCATTTACAATTGCGACCTGGCCAAGATAAAGCAAAGTAGTTCGACACAAACACAGAGTTACACATGGAGTAAAACAAACATAAAGTCAATAATACAGTAGAAAAATAAGTCTATATACGATGTGAGCAAATGAGGTGAAATAAGGGAGGTAAAGGCAAAAAAAAAGGCCATGGTGACAAAGTAAATACAATATAGCAAGTAAAACACTGGAATGGTGGATTTGCAGTGGAAGAATGTGCAAAGTAGAAATAGAAATAATGGGATGCAAAAAATAAATACAGGAGGGGGAGAGGTAGTTGTTTGGGCTAAATTATAGATGGGCTATGTACAGGTGCAGTAATCTGTGAGCTGCTCTGACAGCTGGTGCTAAAAGCTAGTGAGGGAGATAAGTGTTTCCAGTTTCAGAGATTTTTGTAGTTCGTTCCAGTCATTGGCAGCAGAGAACTGGAAGGAGAGGCAGCCAAAGGAAGAATTGGTTTTGGGGGTGACCAGAGAGATATACCTGCTGGAGCGTGTGCTACAGGAAGGTGCTGCTATGGTGACCAGCGAGCTGAGATAAAGGGGGACTTTACCTAGCAGGGTCTTGGAGATGACCTGGAGCCAGTGGGTTTGGCGACGAGTATGAAGCGAGGGCCAGCCAACGAGAGCGTACAGGTTGCAGTATATGGGGCTTTGGTGACAAAACAGATGGCACTGTGATAGACTGCATCCAATTTATTGAGTAGGCTATTGGAGGCTATTTTGTAAATGACATCACCGAAGTCGATGATTGGTAGGATAGTCAGTTTTTACGAGGGTATGTTTGGCAGCATGAGTGAAGGATGTTCTGTTGCGAAATAGGAAGCCAATTCTAGATTTAACTTTAGATTGGAAATGTTTGATGTGAGTCTGGAAGGAGAGTTTACAGTCTAACCAGACACCTAGGTATTTGTAGTTGTCCACATATTCTAAGTCAGAACCGTCCAGAGTAGTGATGCTGGACGGGCGGACTGGTGCAGGCAGCGATCGGTTGAAGAGCATGCATTTAGTTTTACTTGTATTTAAGAGCAGTTGGAGACCACGGAAGGAGAGTTGTATGGCATCTGAAGGGTTGTTAACACAGTGTCCAAAGAAGGGCCAGAAGTATACAGAATGGTGTCGTCTGCGTAGAGGTGGATCAGAGACTCACCAGCAGCAAGAGCGACATCCTTGATGTATACAGAGAAGAGAGTCGGTCCAAGAATTGAACCCTGTGGCACCCCCATTGAGACTGCCAGAGGTCCGGACAACAGGCCCTCCGATTTGACATACTGAACTCTATCAGATAAGCGTTGGTGAACCAGGCGAGGCAATCATTTGAGAAACCAAGGCTAGCGAGTCTGCCGATGAGGATGTGGTGATTGACAGAGTCGAAAGCCTTGGCCAGGTTAATGAATACGGCTGCACAGTATTGTTTCTTATCGATGGCAGTTAAGATATCGTTTAGGACCTTGAGCGTGGCTGAGGTGCACCCATGACCAGCTCTGAAACCACATTGCATGGCGGAGACGGTACGGTGGGATTCGAAATGGTCGGTAATCTGTTTGTTGACTTGGCTTTCGAAGACCTTAGAAAGGCAGGGTAGGATAGATATAAGTCTGTAGCAGTTTGGTTCATGACGGACTCATCAGGCTAGGTTAAAATAAACATTCAATAACAACAAAAGAACAGTGGGTCGCCATCCTAACCTGCACATCAAGAACAATACTGCTGCGCTCTGTCTTTCCCAATATGTTCGGAGGAAACTGATGGTCAGAATGCAGGGTACTGGGTTTCTAGTTTAGGCCTATTCCCTGGGGCACCTATTTAGTCCAACTCGTCACCTATGGCTTCATATTGCTATAGGAGAAAAGTCACTTCTTTAACGGTAAAAAGTAGTGCATTATATTGGGCACTATACAGTATAGGGAATAGTGTGTATGATAATGTACAATGGTATATATGGAATTTTACCTACCAAAAGGTAGTAAAGTGGGTTGTGACTCTGCCAAAAACAAATAACACATCAATCAGTGATAGTTTGTGACGACAGAGGCCTACTTTACGTCAAAGGAGAGAACGAAGAGACGTTTCAACAGACTGTAATGACGGACGGCACCTTATGATGAACACAGTCAGACAATACTGAAGTCAAACACTACCCTGGGGTGGCCTAGTGGTTAGAGCGTTGGGCTAGTAACAGAAGGTTGCAAGTTCAAACCCCCGAGCTGACAAGGTACAAATCTGTCGTTCTGCCCCTGAACAGGCAGTTAACCCACTGTTCCTAGGCCGTCATTGAAAATAAGAATTTGTTCTTGACTGACTTGCCTAGTAAAATAAAGGTAAAAAAGAAGTCACTTCCACAGATGGTGTGGGTGACATTGCGTGCTCTGGGCTATCACTGGAACTCAGTCTGAGTGAGGAGGTAGGTCTACAGGCCCTGGTCAAATGTAGTATACTATAAAGTAAATGGGTGCAGGGAACACATGGAGTTGTAAACTCAGTCAAAGCTCTGAGCAGAGAATGTCTCTCTCTCCCTCCCTCCACACATCTCTCCCTTTACTACCCCCCCACCCCCTCTGTGAGGTGCCTTGCTGTGAGGTAAGGTGTCTTTGAGGCCAGGATGGATTGTGGTGTTTCAGAGAGCTGTAATCCCCAAGCAGACGCAACAGCAAATTTAGAGGCATGGGCAGCCAGAGACAGCTAGCTAGACCTTAAAAACACTGGAATCAAAACTGACGTCAGACAGAGGTGGCTGGATGGACTCAAAGGATGATTTAATGGCATTAATAATGATTTTTTTGTCCACATCTGTAGTCGACTGAGCTATCATTAGTCAAGAAGAACACTAGTGTATCAGCGCATCCCCCAGCATCCCCCACGTGGTTATTCTAATCCTCTGCTAAGTCACATCCAGTGTCTCTATACTTTGCTGCCGCCACGACCCCAGGCCAGTCAAACAGTATGATTTACTGTTTACAGTCGAGATAGCATCTAATCAGATGGACTGTAAAAGGACTGGAGCCTTGTCTTTCCTAGGCAGGCCTGTTATTAGGGCTGTGGCAGGAACACTGAAGAGCAGGAAGGACCTTGAATTCTTATCCAATGTGTTTACGATGGACTTTTGGATATGTTGTGTGGATATGCTGTGTGGATATAGATGTTGATATAGATGTGGGGATACGCTGTGTGGATATAGATGTGGGGATACGCTGTGTGTTGATATAGATGTGGGGATACGCTGTGTGTTGATATAGATGTGGGGATACGCTGTGTGTTGATATAGATGTGGGGATATGCGGTGTTGATACAGATGTGGGGATATGCGGTGTTGATACAGATGTGGGGATATGCGGTGTTGATACAGATGTGGGGATATGCGGTGTTGATACAGATGTGTGGATACGCTGTGTGTTGATATAGATGTGGGGATACGCTGTGTGTTGATATAGATGTGGGGATACGCTGTGTGTTGATATAGATGTGGGGATACGCTGTGTTGATACAGATGTGGGGATATGCGGTGTTGATACAGATGTGGGGATACGCGGTGTTGATACAGATGTGTGGATACGCGGTGTTGATACAGATGTGTGGATACGCGGTGTTGATACAGATGTGTGGATACGCTGTGTGTTGATATAGATGTGGGGATACGCTGTGTGTTGATATAGATGTGGGGATACGCTGTGTTGATATAGATGTGGGGATACGCTGTGTTGATATAGATGTGGGGATACGCTGTGTTGATATAGATGTGGGGATACGCTGTGTTGATACAGATGTGGGGATACGCTGTGTTGATACAGATGTGGGGATACGCTGTGTTGATACAGATGTGGGGATACGCTGTGTTGATATAGATGTGGGGATACGCTGTGTGGATATAGATGTGGGGATACGCTGTGTTGATATAGATGTGGGGATACGATGTGGGGATACGCTGTGTTGATACGCTGTGTTGATATAGATGTGGGGATACGTTGTGTGGATACGTTGTGTTGATATAGATGTGGGGATACGTTGTGTGGATACGTTGTGTTGATATAGATGTGGGGATACGCTGTGTTGATATAGATGTGGGGATACGCTGTGTTGATATAGATGTGGGGATACGATGTGGGGATACGCTGTGTTGATATAGATGTGGGGATACGCTGTGTTGATATAGATGTGGGGATACGCTGTGTTGATATAGATGTGGGGATACGCTGTGTTGATATAGATGTGGGGATACGCTGTGTTGATATAGATGTGGGGATACGCTGTGTTGATATAGATGTGGGGATATGATGTGCGGGCAGCGTCAACAGTATAGTAGAGTATGTGAATTCACCCACCTGGCTCCTTCATCATCTGCATGACTCTGGTTAACTCTTGCTGTGTGTGTGTGTTTACATACATGTGCGCACATGTCTGTACAATCTCCATGCTTTATATAGTGATCTCTTACCTATTTGCAGCAGTACAGGCGTAACCAGGGCCGTTTCCATGGCGTAGCAGAACTCTCGTCCGAACATGACGGCTCCGTGCATCACCCAGTGGCGCAGCGGGATCCGGTCTATAGACCCCTCGCTCACCGACTCCTCCTGGCATGACTCCAGCACCACACCTCCTGCTGCTCCTCCGTCTCCTGTGGAGGCAGAACCTGTGGTGGTTTTCTTAGCAGCGGGGACCACCATTACCCCCTGCACTTGCATAGCATCGGCCTCAGAGTTCTGGGGAGCCATTTTCTTCTTCTTCGGCATGCACACAACCAAACGCACAACCCTTCAGGCTCCAGAAGAAAAAAATAGATTCAAAACTAAATAAAAAAATAGATCTGTAGTCATACACTGGCGGTGGCAGGTGTGAGCTCGTCCTCAAAGTAGCTCCCTCTGCTGTCGATGTCCTCCAATGTCGTTATCAGGAAGAATAATCTCTTAAAGCGTACAATACATTCCTTGTGTGTTCCTTAAAGAGGCATTGGGTTGTTTTTCAGGGTGGGCTGTCAACTCAGGCAGCTCAGAACCCCACAGGCAGGTTCATTTAGTGTGAAGAAGGACGTGTGAAAATTAGATGGCTTTTCCTCCCTATCTGTGTTAGTTGGTTTACTGTCTACTAGAATCAGTAAAAATCCATATCAATTGCCATTCAGTTAATACCAGTTTCATGATGTGTGTGGAGGAGGTGCAGAAGAGGGAGGGCAGGCGGCAGGGCGGAGGGCAGGAGGCGACACAGGTGAGAGCTCCTCTGTGAATCCCCATCGAGTGGCCGATCAATCTGCACATACCCAGGATGCACCACGGGAATAGACGCCAGTAAGCCAGAGAGAGAGAGAGAGAGAGAGAGTTAGTTATTAAAAAATGGAGGTTGGCAGACTAATGACAGTAACGTTTTTAAAATTCCAGTAAGACTACAGAAAACTGAACCATGCCAACCTGTACTGAACCACACTAGTCCAATAAAGAATGATATGGATCAGGTTGGCTTGACTGTGGAAAAGGTGGAAACAGATTCACAACATTGTTTAAAAAACTCTTTGAGTTGAATCAAAGATGACTTGATGATTTAAGCATGTAAAAGGCCTAGTTCTTAGTCATCTGGCTATTCGTAGTGTTTAAGCCTCTTGGCAGAGACTGGTGAATACTGTACAGGGTAGAGTATAGAGAGAGGGAGGGAGGGAGAGAGAGAGAGAGGACCCACTCGCGCCTCACACACCTCCTGGGGGATTTTCAGTATTCTCCTTTATCCTGTGATAAAGCATGAATAAAGCTGCCTTTAATAACCAACCCCTCCTGTCTGTCTGTGTGTGTGTGTGTGTGTGTGTGTGTGTGTGTGTGTGTGTGTGTGTGTGTGTGTGTGTGTGTGTGTGTGTGTGTGTGTGTGTACTGTTGTGTCCTGAACAAACAGCTAGGCATTAGAATGACTCAGGGGATCGAGTCTGGGATGGGGAAATGTCAGGCTGGTCTGTGTGAGTGAATCAGTAGCTTCCTGTTGGTTTTTAAAGGCAGAGGCAGTGAGTGGCAAATCCAGTAAGATTTGAAATTAGAATGCCAATCAAATCTCAGAACACGTCTGACTCCGGGGGCACGGCAAAGATGGTGGAGAAATGAAGAGGTCTTTCTCAGGCCATTTACCATTGAAACAAATGTTCACAGTTCAGGTTTACTTATGGAGTGGCTCTCCCAAAGTCACCAATGTGATAGCAGCTGGGTCTGGTCTACTTAGTTCATTGACTGTATATGAACCAGAAAAAAAATGAGTGCGTGGGATGTCTTGCTTCCTCTTCAGTCTCTGTGAGGGATAGGAGCTCCTGTAGCAGTCAACCAAGACATTTTAGCACCTGGACAGCAGTGGAGGTTAATTACATTGTGACCTGACTGGGGGAGGCTCTCTGGGTTAGGCTTAGCTCTCACACAGCCTGTAAGACAGTCGTGAGTGGAGTGGAGTGGAGAGAGATGGGGATTAAGGGAGTTAGAGCGCAAGATGTATATACTGTATATATAGAGCGAGAGAGAGGAGGAGGGGATTAAGGGAGATATACAGTATATACATATTGCGCTCTATGGAGAGAGAGAGAGAGACAAGGAGAGAGGTGAGAGAGAGGAGGGGGGTGAGAGAGGAGAGGGAGAGAGGAGAGAGAGGAGAGACAGGACATGCTGAAAGGAGGCTGAGGGTACATAGAGCCGTGACTGTACATGAGGGGGCCAGGGTTTCAGAAGGAAATTAGTGAGTGTGTGCTGGAACTGTTGGTTTAATGCATGTTCCAATCTGAGATTACACTATCCAATGTCCACGTTAAAACGTCTCCCTCTCTCTCCGACACGTTTAATTTATATACTGAGATAATGAGACCTGGGAGAGATGAGTGCATTATAGGCTCTTATCTTATATGAATCTCGTCTTCAGAGAGGCTTCCTCATCAGATGCCAAATGAAAACCCCCTGAGAGAAAGAGATATCCTCAGAGGGGTATTTCTTTAGATTTGGGTAATTGGTGGTGGTTGTGTCTTTATTCTTGTATTGATGTCTGATGCAATAAAATATACGTATTTTAAGTCTCAGATTTGCAACCAATGTAAGAGAAACTTTACATTTACATCATTTAGCAGACGCTCTTATCCAGAGCAACTAGGGTTAAGTGCCTTGCTCAAGGGCACATAGACATATTCTTCACCTAATCAGTTCAGGGATTCAAACCAGAAACCTTTCAGTTACTGGGGCACCGTTATTAACCGCTAGGCTATCTGAGCTATACCCATGTACAGTAGATGCTCAACAACGTTAAGACAATACAGTAATGTTATACTTTTTCACTGTAACATTCAACCACTGTAGCATTTCCACTAGTGCCCTATACGATACTACAGTCGTAAAGAAGAGCCATCCATCTGTTCAGCACCTGAGGAATAGGCTATTGGTCCCTTTCAATAATGCTGTTGCCAGGCAGAATGATGATCTCCACGGTCTAGTCTCCTCACCACTGAATGGTATTGAGAGAGAAAAGCAAACAAAAGGCCTCAGCAGAAACATTCTGCAGAACAGGATCAGATTCAGTGCGTCGTCTGTGTGAGTAAAAAGCAAGAGCCCGTTATTACCTGCCCTCCCTCTCAGCCTGCAGGACGGTTACATAACACAGTCACGTGGTACTGAACCCTACATGTTGTTCTCTGTGGACTGAAATATGGCAAGGTTACGTAGCCTAGGCCGAGTGAGTTCAAAAGGCCAAAACAAAACTACACTGAACAAAAATATAAACACATAATATATAATAATATATCCCATTTAGCAGACGCTTTTGTCCAAAGCGACTTACAAGTCGGCTGGGGCCACTACTTTTACATATGGGTGGCCCCAGCGGGAATCGAACCCACGACGCTTGGCGTTGCAAGCGCCATGCTCTACCGACTGAGCCACACAGGACCTCACATCATGCAACAATTTCAATGATTCTACTGAGTTACAGTTCATATAACAGGAAATCAGTCAATCTAGTCAGGCCCAGCCAATCAGAATGACTTTTAAACATTAAATTCTTTGGCAACAGCTCTGGTGGACATTCCTGCAGTCAGCATTCCAATTGCACGCTGCCTCAAAACTTGAGACATTTGTGGAATTGTGTTGTGTGACAAAACTGCATCTTTTGAAAGTGCCATTTTATTGTACCCAGCACAAGGTGCACCTGTGTAACGATCATGCTTTTTAATCCGCTTCTTGATATGTCACACCTGTCAGGTGGATGGATTATCTTGGCAAAGGAGAAATGCTCACTAACAGGGATTTAAACATTTTAAAGAAATAAGCATTTTGTGTCTATGGAACATTTCTGTGATATTTTATATCAGCTCATGAAACATGGGACCAACACTTTACATGTTGAGTTTATATTTTTGTTCAGTATGAATTAGGACCATACTTAAAACTTTGAGCTTGACCAAATATCGAGTGACAAAATGGGACCAGGGAAGTACCTTCAGTTCTAGAACACTGGGAGAGAGAGCCTTCAATGTCAAGTCACCCAACACCAGCATTCATGCAAGTTCAAAGACTATAACTGCCTATGTTACTCAACTCTAGGGATAAACATTTGTTCTCATATGCAGCTATAAAACAGAAGTTGTAATTTCATGGTCTCTCAGGGGGGGAATTACGATCAGTGTGATGATAATGTCTGAAGAACAAGATAGGATACCGTTTATCCTTAGACACTCATTATCATCGCACCTCTAGAACGTGTTTGTACTTGTATGTAGCCTATACGCGTGTGTGTTTGTATACGTGTGTGTGTGCACGTGTTTATGTACATGTGTGTGCTCGCGCGTGTGTATGTATGTATATGTGAATGTGTGTTACTACTTGACTGACCCAAATAGAGGCCCAGATATGGATTACACTGGGCATACTGAGGAGTCAGGAGGCCAGCTAACCAACCAGGCAGGCAGGGGGAGGACAGGGGCACAAATAACCACCAACCACAACACACCCAGGGAGAGCTGGGAGGTCTGGTGAGGCCTTATTCAGGATTGGCCATTTAGATTTTAATTGTTTTCATTGGCTTTGGTGAGGACAGCCAGGCTGTATACCCATTGAGCAATTCATCTATGATGGTGTCTTTGATGAGCCACCTCCAAGCCATGAGCCATCTGAATTATTGGACCGTGTTGCATGGCGGCCAATTTTAAGCTTGGTGACTCACTGACAGTCCATCGAATTTATTGATATTTGCTGAGCTACCGAGGTTAGAGGGTCGGCTTGGGGGGGGTGAGCTGCTGTAACCTTCTGATCACAGAGCCATTTACAACTCCCTGTCCCGCATTCCACATCTCTCTAGGTCAGACACCAGCATACCACATCTCTCTAGGTCAGACACCAGCATACCACATCTCTCTAGGTCAGACCACAGCATACCACATCTCTCTAGGTCAGACCACAGCATACCACATCTCTCTAGGTCAGACACCAGCATACCACATCTCTCTAGGTCAGACACCAGCATACCACATCTCTCTAGGTCAGACACCAGCATACCACATCTCTCTAGGTCAGACACCAGCATACCACATCTCTCTAGGTCAGACACCAGCATACCACATATCTCTAGGTCAGACACCAGCATACCACATATCTCTAGGTCAGACACCAGCATACCACATCTCTCTAGGTCAGACACCAGCATACCACATCTCTCTAGGTCAGACACCAGCATACCACATCTCTCTAGGTCAGACACCAGCATACCACATCTCTCTAGGTCAGTCCACAGCATACCACATCTCTCTAGGTCAGTCCACAGCATACCACATCTCTCAAGGTCAGTCCACAGCATACCACATCTCTCAAGGTCAGTCCACAGCATACCACATCTCTCTAGGTCAGACCACAGCATACCACATCTCTCTAGGTCAGACCACAGCATACCACATCTCTCTAGGTCAGACCACATCTCTCTAGGTCAGACCACAGCATACCACATCTCTCTAGGTCAGGTAACAGCATACCACATCTCTCAAGGTCAGACCACAGCATACCACATCTCTCTAGGTCAGACACCAGCATACCACATCTCTCTAGGTCAGACACCAGCATACCACATCTCTCTAGGTCAGACACCAGCATACCACATCTCTCTAGGTCAGACACCAGCATACCACATCTCTCAAGGTCAGACCACAGCATACCACATCTCTCTAGGTCAGACCACAGCATACCACATCTCTCTAGGTCAGACCACAGCATACCACATCTCTCTAGGTCAGACCACAGCATACCACATCTCTCTAGGTCAGGTAACAGCATACCACATCTCTCAAGGTCAGACCACAGCATACCACATCTCTCTAGGTCAGACACCAGCATACCACATCTCTCTAGGTCAGACACCAGCATACCACATCTCTCTAGGTCAGACACCAGCATACCACATCTCTCAAGGTCAGACCACAGCATACCACATCTCTCAAGGTCAGACCACAGCATACCACATCTCTCAAGGTCAGACCACAGCATACCACATCTCTCAAGGTCAGACCACAGCATACCACATCTCTCTAGGTCAGTCCACAGCATACCACATCTCTCTAGGTCAGTCCACAGCATACCAAATCTCTCTAGGTCAGACACCAGCATACCACATCTCTCTAGGTCAGACACCAGCATACCACATCTCTCTAGGTCAGACCACATCTCTCTAGGTCAGACCACAGCATACCACATCTCTCTAGGTCAGGTAACAGCATACCACATCTCTCAAGGTCAGACCACAGCATACCACATCTCTCTAGGTCAGACCACAGCATACCACATCTCTCTAGGTCAGACCACAGCATACCACATCTCTCTAGGTCAGTCCACAGCATACCAAATCTCTCTAGGTCAGACACCAGCATACCACATCTCTCTAGGTCAGACACCAGCATACCACATCTCTCTAGGTCAGACACCAGCATACCACATCTCTCTAGGTCAGACACCAGCATACCACATCTCTCAAGGTCAGACCACAGCATACCACATCTCTCTAGGTCAGACCACAGCATACCAAATCTCTCTAGGTCAGACACCAGCATACCACATCTCTCTAGGTCAGACACCAGCATACCACATCTCTCTAGGTCAGACACCAGCATACCACATCTCTCTAGGTCAGACACCAGCATACCACATCTCTCTAGGTCAGACACCAGCATACCACATCTCTCTAGGTCAGACCACAGCATACCACATCTCTCTAGGTCAGACCACAGCATACCACATCTCTCTAGGTCAGACCACAGCATACCACATCTCTCTAGGTCAGGTAACAGCATACCACATCTCTCAAGGTCAGACCACAGCATACCACATCTCTCAAGGTCAGACCACAGCATACCACATCTCTCAAGGTCAGACCACAGCATACCACATCTCTCAAGGTCAGGGAAAAGTTCTGATATGTATTTTTTACATCATGAAATTTAGGATGCTCAGTTTTTTTGTTTCATAGTCATAGACTAGTTATTGTATTTCTTAGTCCCATTCCCTCCCTTGATGGCTAGGCATCTCATCAACTCTGAGGACACCATGCGAACGTGTAGCCTACTGTGCGGACTCATTACAGTATTAATTTCCTCTCCAGCTCAGACAAGATGCAGATTTGCTTAGGGAAGTGGCAGCAGATGGATTTGTTGAGACTCACTCCCCCACGGTAGCCTGATAATACAGTAGGACTGTAAACAAAGTGGAACAGGTTGTGTGTGTGTGTGTGTGTGTGTGTGTGTGTGTGTGTGTGTGTGTGTGTGTGTGTGTGTGTGTGTGTGTGTGTGTGTGTGTGTGTGTGTGTGTGTAGCACTGCTGCAGTGGGAGAGTGGGTGGGGTCGTGAGGACAGAGGGCATCCACGTGTGCCAACGTTAACAGGGAGTATGACAAATCCCCCTCCCACTCACCGGAACTCTCTCTCTCACACACACACGCATGTCCGGAGACACTGCATGCACACCACACACAGGGGTGGGGAGGAATTAAAGCACTCACAATGTGCTATGTGGATCAGTAAGTCTGCAGTTTCACCAGCTTGAAGTCTGACCGTGTCAACAACAACCCTGCAGTGTGATTTATAATGGTGGATTTAAAATGGTGGATTTATAATGGTGGATTTATAATGGTGGATTTAGCTCACAGAGACCAGTAGGACCAACTGCTTCGTCAACAATTCATATTTCTTAAAGCTTAAAATATAGGAGACCAGTTCAAGTGTAAGACAAGAAAATGAAGCACGTTCTCAAGTGGTGTTGGTCATTTATGCAGCTATGTCGATCCTACCAAAACGTCTCGGTGAGAATGGAGTGCTTGTCTAGTAGAAGTCTTCCAAACGTTAGGGCAGACGACTGCTACACCCAAGAAAGGACCGCAGCTATATTTCTCAGAGGTCCATTCTTGGGAGTTGCTTTTACACGAATTCTGGTAAAAATAACATGCAGTATATCCCTGCAATGCCTCCCTGGGGTGTTGTTCAGTGAAGCTTGTTGAGGCACTCATGAAAACGGTTCATAAATCACCCTCTCGCCTTATTCAGTTTCCCCCAAAAGGAAACAGAATAAGTCATAAACACAAGTCTTGTAAAAGTTGGCCTACCACTTGTCATGCACAAATAAATCATTAACAAAATCAATCCAAGGAAATGGGGAATGTAGGCCTCGTCAGGCCCTTCAATCCCTTAGTGGTGTGTGCCTAAGTTGCTGTAATCAACCACAGCAAAGAGATGGAATCACTACTGAAGGAAAGGCCCTGGACCACTACTGAAGGAAAGGCCCTGGACCACTACTGAAGGAAAGGCCCTGGACCACTACTGAAGGAAAGGCCCTGGACCACTACTGAAGGAAAGGCCCTGGACCACTACTGAAGGAAAGGCCCTGGACCACTACTGAAGGAAAGGCCCTGGACCACTACTGAAGGAAAGGCCCTGGACCACTACTGAAGGAAAGGCCCTGGACCACTACTGAAGGAAAGGCCCTGGATCACTACTGAAGGAAAGGCCCTGGACCACTACTGAAGGAAAGGCCCTGGACCACTACTGAAGGAAAGGCCCTGGATCACTACTGAAGGAAAGGCCCTGGAGCAAAATGAGAGTGATATTCAAAGACCAAAGAAAGCAGGAAAACATCCAACAAAATCCCTTTCATAGATCCCTCTCAGTGGCGTGATGTCGGTGATCTTGATTAAGACAACAGTAGAGTAACTACTAAACTAACTCAACCCACATCTAACAATGGACTCCACCTAGAAAAACTCCTACACCACAGTACTTCAGTTAGACAGGGCCTTCCTCCCTGTTTCCTGTCCTATCTGACAGCCCTGACCATAAAGTTATACACACAGTACACTTTAGGCCCTGTCTATCTGACAGCTCTTCCCCCCTTCTGAAAAAACCTACACTCGATCCCTCTGATGTCAACAACTACAGACCAGTATCCCTTCTTTCTTTTCTCTCCAAAACTCTTGAACGTGCCGTCCTTGGCCAGCTCTCCCGCTATCTCTCTCAGAATGACCTTCTTGATCCAAATCAGTCAGGTTTCAAGACTAGTCATTCAACTGAGACTGCTCTTCTCTGTATCACGGAGGCGCTCCGCACTGCTAAAGCTAACTCTCTCTCCTCTGCTCTCATCCTTCTAGACCTATCGGCTGCCTTCGATACTGTGAACCATCAGATCCTCCTCTCCACCCTCTCCGAGTTGGGCATCTCCGGCGCGGCCCACGCTTGGATTGCGTCCTACCTGACAGGTCGCTCCTACCAGGTGGCGTGGCGAGAATCTGTCTCCTCACCACGCGCTCTCACCACTGGTGTCCCCCAGGGCTCTGTTCTAGGCCCTCTCCTATTCTCGCTATACACCAAGTCACTTGGCTCTGTCATAACCTCACATGGTCTCTCCTATCATTGCTATGCAGACGACACACAATTAATCTTCTCCTTTCCCCCTTCTGATGACCAGGTGGCGAATCGCATCTCTGCATGTCTGGCAGACATATCAGTGTGGATGACGGATCACCACCTCAAGCTGAACCTCGGCAAGACGGAGCTGCTCTTCCTCCCGGGGAAGGACTGCCCGTTCCATGATCTCGCCATCACGGTTGACAACTCCATTGTGTCCTCCTCCCAGAGCGCTAAGAACCTTGGCGTGATCCTGGACAACACCCTGTCGTTTTCAACTAACATCAAGGCGGTGGCCCGTTCCTGTAGGTTCATGCTCTACAACTTCCGCAGAGTACGACCCTGCCTCACACAGGAAGCGGCGCAGGTCCTAATCCAGGCACTTGTCATCTCCCGTCTGGATTACTGCAACTCGCTGTTGGCTGGGCTCCCTGCCTGTGCCATTAAATCCCTGCAACTCATCCAGAACGCCGCAGCCCGTCTGGTGTTCAACCTTCCCAAGTTCTCTCACGTCACCCCGCTCCTACGCTCTCTCCACTGGCTTCCAGTTGAAGCTCGCATCCGCTACAAGACCATGGTGCTTGCCTACGGAGCTGTGAGGGGAACGGCACCGCAGTACCTCCAGGCTCTGATCAGGCCCTACACCCAAACAAGGGCACTGCGTTCATCCACCTCTGGCCTGCTCGCCTCCCTACCACTGAGGAAGTACAGTTCCCACTCAAAACTGTTCGCTGCTCTGGCCCCCCAATGGTGGAACAAACTCCCTCACGACGCCAGGACAGCGGAGTCAATCACCACCTTCCGGAGACACCTGAAACCCCACCTCTTTAAGGAATACCTAGGATAGGATAAAGTAATCCTTCTCACCCCCCCCTTAAATGATTTAGATGCACTATTGTAAAGTGGTTGTTCCACTGGATGTCATAAGGTGAATTCACCAATTTGTAAGTCGCTCTGGATAAGAGCGTCTGCCAAATGACTTAAATGTAAAATGGAAATGTAAAGTTATACACACAGTACACTTTAGGCCCCGTCTAGGTGACAGCCCTGACCATAAAGTTATACACACAGTACACTTTAGGCCCCGTCTAGGTGACAGCCCTGACCATAAAGTTATACACACACAGTACACTTTAGGCCCTGTCTAGGTGACAGCCCTGACCATAAAGTTATACACACAGTACATGCAGAGTGATCGATTGCACTGAAACGTGAACATGCAAACCCTCTCAAAAACAAGCAGACCCGCCAGGCTCTGTGATGCAGCAGTGTTCCCCTAACAACAACATAACCGATTTGTAAGTCGCTCTGGATAAGAGCGTCTGCCAAATGACTTAAATGTAAATGTAAATAACAACCACGTTCAAAAGTAACAAAGCAGAAAAAAATGGAAGCTAAAAACAACACTAGGAGTTAGTAGAGGTGTTGACTCGAGTCACATGACTTGGACTAGAGTCAGACTCGAGTCACAAATATGACGACTTGCAACTCGACTTTGACACCAATGACTCGTGACTTGACCTTGAGCCTTTTGACTCGAACTGACTTGATACCCTCCACAAGCCCAGATATTAAAATTATGTTATTAAAAAAAAGTGTGCAGCGCATCAATTCTTCATTTAACGGATTATAGGTTGAATCGGACAGCAGCCAATCATATTGTGCCAGCTGAGAAAAAGTTGTGTGTGTGGCAGTGCAGAGGAACTTCGGTGAGTAAATTGAGATGGAGCTCTTGGAAAGATGACACCCAAACATTTTTATATGAAGATGACGCTGTATCAACAAAAAACGGATTGCAACTTGCAAAACATGCGGGAAGAAAATGACAGATGGAGGCGCAACAACTTCCAACTCTGTTCCACATTTGAAGCTGCACAAAGAACGGTAAATTGTGGCTAATACAGCCAACAGCAATTCATAACTTTGCCAGTGTAGCATGTTGGCTAACTTAAAATTAAATCAATGAGCCTCCACACAGTCAGTCAGTGCGGGAATGTGATCATTGCACCCAGATTGAGCTACAACTGGCCAGGCAGTAGGTAGCCTAAATCCTGCCTGATGTTACTGTTGTTCCTAAAGCCATTGGCATATGTTAGCCTACTGTAACCACACACACAGTGTTGGCATATGGTGTAGGATCACTATTAGGGGGGGGGGGGGGGGGTCTTTCTCATGGCTACCCATGGAGATATAAAGTTTATTTGGCAAGTAGTAAGTATATTTTTAAAAGCATTCATGATTTGCATTAATGTAATATACTAACTATTATTCTTGTTAAAAATATGAAATGGTATTACATTTGGTGAAGAGCACATTATGACTTGTTTAGGACTCGAAACTCAAAGTTTAGGATTTGAGACTTGATACTTGCCGGTCTTGACTTGAATCGGACCTGCCTGTCTTGACTTGGGACTTGAGTGCTAAGACTTGAGACGTAATTGCGTGTGCCAGTGCAGAGTTAGGTACTATACTTTGATACTTGTAAAACAATGACTTGGTCCCACCTCTGGGAGTTAGGCTTAGGCCACGCCCCTCCTAGTGAGGACACACTAGTCTGGCCAGAGTGTGTGAACAGCCACCCCATAGTCTGATCTGGGAGTTCCTGATGTATAAATCTCCAGTTTAGCGTTGGGTTGACCGAACTGCCACACACACACACAGTACCCAAACACAGACGCAAGAATCAGTACACTCGCATTAACATCTGCTAACCATGTGTATGTGACAAATAGAATTTGATTTGATTCAACTGCAGGCTATTTGTAGAATAGGCTACTATTTACAACAACAAATGCAACAGCCCTGCGGCAGTCTCACGAAGCCTTAAACCAACATATGATAAATACATAGCGTGACTACAGATTAACACTAAAGTGGTGTTATTGCATGCACCATTCAATGTAGGCTAATTTCCCCCATCTCATCCTGGCTATTCAGTATGGTGCCTTAATTGGTTTTCCCAGAACCTGGTGGTGACATCAACTCAAGGAACTTTAGCTACAGATAACCCTTTATTTCCCTATGCATATACACTCGGCTCTGTATAATCCCAGTGTTCCTGGCATGCTCCACATATGACACACAGCACAATGAGCAGACAGACAGACACTGACCGACGCTGTTAAAAGCCATAGTTTAGGTACTATAGGGACAGTAGGTACTGTAGGGGACGTAGGTACTGTAGGGGAAGCAGGTACTGTAGGTACTATAGGGGCAGTAGGTACTGTAGGGGGAGTAGGTACTGTAGGGGGAGTAGGTACTGTAGGGCAGCAGGTACTATAGGGCAGCAGGTACTGTAGGTACTATAGGGGCAGTAGGTACTGTAGGGGCAGTAGGTACTGTAGGGGCAGTAGGTACTGTAGGGGAAGTAGGTACTATAGGGGCAGTAGGGCAGCAGGTACTGTAGGGGCAGCAGGTACTGTAGGTACTATAGGGGCAGTAGGTACTGTAGGGGCAGTAGGTACTGTAGGGGCAGTAGGTACTGTAGGGGAAGTAGGTACTGTAGGGGAAGCAGGGGCAGTAGGTACTGTAGGGGCAGCAGGTACTGTAGGGGCAGCAGGTACTGTAGGTACTATAGGGGCAGTAGGTACTGTATGGGGAGTAGGTACTGTAGGGGGAGCAGGTACTGTAGGGGGAGCAGGTACTGTAGGTACTATAGGGGCAGTAGGTACTGTAGGGGCAGCAGGTACTGTAGGGGCAGCAGGTACTGTAGGGGCAGCAGGTACTGTAGGTACTATAGGGGCAGTCGGTACTGTAGGGGCAGTAGGTACTGTAGGGGCAGCATGTACTGTAGGTACTATAGGGGCAGTAGGTACTATAGGGGCTGTAGAGGCAGTAGGTACTGTAGGGGGAGTAGGTACTGTAGGGACAGTAGATACTGTAGGGGAAGCATGTACTGTAGGTACTATAGGGGCAGTAGGTACTATAGGTACTAACGTCCCAACCTTCGCTCTCTCTCCCCCGCTACTCTCTCCTCTTCCATCCTATCATCTCTTCCCTCTGCTCATACCTTCTCCAACCTATCTCCTGATTCTGCCTCCTCAACCCTCCTCTCTTCCCTTTCTGCATCCTTTGACTCTCTATGTCCCCTATCCTCCAGGCCGGCTCGGTCCTCCCCTCCCGCTCCGTGGCTCGACGACTCATTGCGAGCTCACAGAACAGTGCTCCGGGCAGCCGAGCGGAAATGGAGGAAAACTCGCCTCCCTGCGGACCTGGCATCCTTTCACTCCCTCCTCTCTACATTTTCCTCCTCTGTCTCTGCTGCTAAAGCCACTTTCTTCCACTCTAAATTCCAAGCATCTGCCTCTAACCCTAGGAAGCTCTTTGCCACCTTCTCCTCCCTTCTGAATCCTCCTCCCCCCTCCTCCTCCCTCTCTGCAGATGACTTCGTCAACCATTTTGAAAAGAAGGTCGACGACATCCGATCCTCGTTTGCTAAGTCAAACGACACCGCTGGTTCTGCTCACACTGCCCTACCCTGTGCTCTGACCTCTTTCTCCCCTCTCTCTCCAGATGAAATCTCGCTTCTTGTGACGGCCGGCCGCCCAACAACCTGCCCGCTTGACCCTATCCCCTCCTCTCTTCTCCAGACCATTTCCGGAGACCTTCTCCCTTACCTCACCTCGCTCATCAACTCATCCCTGACCGCTGGCTACGTCCCTTCCGTCTTCAAGAGAGCGAGAGTTGCACCCCTTCTGAAAAAACCTACACTCGATCCCTCCGATGTCAACAACTACAGACCAGTATCCCTTCTTTCTTTTCTCTCACGCGCTCTCACCACTGGTGTCCCCCAGGGCTCTGTTCTAGGCCCTCTCCTATTCTCGCTATACACCAAGTCACTTGGCTCTGTCATAACCTCACATGGTCTCTCCTATCATTGCTATGCAGACGACACACAATTAATCTTCTCCTTTCCCCCTTCTGATGACCAGGTGGCGAATCGCATCTCTGCATGTCTGGCAGACATATCAGTGTGGATGACGGATCACCACCTCAAGCTGAACCTCGGCAAGACGGAGCTGCTCTTCCTCCCGGGGAAGGACTGCCCGTTCCATGATCTCCATTGTTTCCTCCTCCCAGAGCGCTAAGAACCTTGGCGTGATCCTGGACAACACCCTGTCGTTCTCAACTAACATCAAGGCGGTGGCCCGTTCCTGTAGGTTCATGCTCTACAACATCCGCAGAGTACGACCCTGCCTCACACAGGAAGCGGCGCAAGTCCTAATCCAGGCACTTGTCATCTCCCGTCTGGATTACTGCAACTCGCTGTTGGCTGGGCTCCCTGCCTGTGCCATTAAACCCCTACAACTCATCCAGAACGCCGCAGCCCGTCTGGTGTTCAACCTTCCCAAGTTCTCTCACGTCACCCCGCTCCTCCGCTCTCTCCACTGGCTTCCAGTTGAAGCTCGCATCCGCTACAAGACCATGGTGCTTGCCTACGGAGCTGTGAGGGGAACGGCACCGCAGTACCTCCAGGCTCTGATCAGGCCCTACACCCAAACAAGGGCACTGCGTTCATCCACCTCTGGCCTGCTCGCCTCCCTACCACTGAGGAAGTACAGTTCCCGCTCAGCCCAGTCAAAACTGTTTGCTGCTCTGGCCCCCCAATGGTGGAACAAACTCCCTCACGACGCCAGGACAGCGGAGTCAATCACCACCTTCCGGAGACACCTGAAACCCCACCTCTTCAAGGAATACCTAGGATAGGATAAAGCAATCCTTCTCACCCCCCCCTAAATGATTTAGATGCACTATTGTAAAGTGGCTGTTCCACTGGATGTCAGAAGGTGAATTCACCAATTTGTAAGTCGCTCTGGATAAGAGCGTCTGCTAAATGACTTAAATGTAATGTAAATGTCTATAGGGGCAGTAGGTACTGTAGGGGCAGTAGTTACTGTAGGTACTGTAGGGGCAGTAGGTACTGTAGGGGCAGTAGGGGAAGTAGGTACTGTAGGGGAAGTAGGTACTGTAGGGACAGTAGTTACTGTAGGGACAGTAGTTACTGTAGGGGAAATAGGTACTGTAGGGCAGAAGGTACTATAGGGTCTGTAGGTACTGTAGGGGCAGTAGGTACTGTAGGGGCAGTAGGTACTGTAGGTACTGAGGGGCAGTAGGTACTATGGGGGCAGTAGGTGAGGTAGGTACTATGGGAGCAGTAGGGGAGGTAGGTACTATGAGAGCAGTAGGGGAGGTAGGTACTGAGGGGCAGTAGGTACTATGGGGGCAGTAGGTGAGGTAGGTACTATGGGGGCAGTAGGGGAGGTAGGTACTGAGGGGCAGTAGGTACTATGGGGGCAGAAGGTACCGCTCCATCATTTCCCTGTTTGCCTGGTCGCACGATTCTTGCCATTCTCCTTCGACCTCTGATCAACGAGACGTTTTCGCCCACAGGACTGACGGAGACTTAGAGTCGCTTTGGTCACTCGTTTTGCCCATTCTAACGTTCACTTTTACATTACATTTAAGTCATTTAGCAGACGCTCCTATCCAGAGCGACTTACAAATTGGTGAATTCACCTTCTGACATCCAGTGGAACAGCCACTTACAATAGTGCATCTAAATCATTTAGGGGGGGGGGGGGGTGAGAAGGATTACTTATCCTATCCTAGGTATTCCACTTGACCAGTAACCAAATGCCTCGGTGCCCATCTGCCTGCTTTTTTCTGTTGGAGCGAACCATTTTCGGAAGTGAGGTGGTATACCTAATAAAGAAGGGCACCTATTAAACATCCCTAAAAGCAGACATTGAACATCCCTATGAGCATGGTGAAGTTGTTAATTTTACTTTGGATGGTGTATCAATACACCCAGTCACTACAAAGCCACTTGTGTCCTTCTTGTCTCAGTTGCCGAAGAGGAAGGAAACTGCTCAGATATTCCAAAACATGCATCCTGTTTGCAAATCATACACAACACGTGTTGAGTACCACTCTTCATATTTTAAAGCATGGTGGTGGCTGCAACATGTTATGGGTATCCTTGTCATCGGCAAGGACGAGGGAGTTTTTTTAAGGAAAAAACAGAAATGGAATAGAGCTAAGCACAGACAAAATTCTAGAGGAAAACCTGGTTGTCTGCTTTCCAACAGACACTAGGAGATCAATTCACCTTTCAGCAGAATAATAACCTAAAACACAAGGCAAAATCTACACTGGAGTTACCAAGAAGACATTGAATGTTCCTGAGTGGCCTAGTTACAGTTGACTGAAATCGGCTTGAAAAGCTATGGCAAGACTTAAAAATGGCTATCTAGCAATGATCAGCAACCTACTTGACAGATATTTTTTAAAGAATAATGTGCAAATATTGTACAATCCAGGTGTGCAAAACTCAGACTGCCAAAGGTGATTCTAACATCAGTTGGGTGTGAATATTTAGATATTTCTGTATGTGATTTTTCTTTAAAATCATTGGATAAAATTATAAAAACATGTTTTCACTTTGTCATTATGGGTATTGTGTGTAGATGGGTGAGAATTATTTTTTTTTTTATCCATTTTGAATTCAGGCTGTAACACAACAAAATGTGGAAAAAGTCAAGGGGTATGAACACTTTCTGAAGGCCTATCATTTTATACTTCCGTAAGTCTAGCCTAATCAACCAAGGTCAGGTTATTATAAAACCAAGCACACGTGTAACTAAAACTAACCTGTTGAATTCCATCATCATACAGCACAGTTCACAGTAGCAGGACACAGCTGGCTAAACTGTATGGGGCGGAAGGAGAGGTTTGACAAAAACATACATATTTCATTCCTTGAAATCAGTCCTCAACAGAGTATGCTGCTCTGGTGCTCGCCATAAGATGTTCCATGACAGATCCACGACAAACCTGGCAGACGTCACAATCACAGTAGAACTAGAATGAGTATACAAAACATTAAGAACACCTGCTCTTTCCATGCAACTCAATATTAGGAAGGTGTCCCTTATGTTCGGTATACTCCGTGCAGACTCTATTTCTATGTTCAGGTATCTGTGTGTAAACTAGGCTATGTCATCATCACCTATCTATTCTTAATCTAAACCATAGCCAGTTGACAATGCACAACACAAACTATTATGGTTATCATATCTCACTAACAATTGCACATTTAAATTAATGACAAACAAAACCAGTAACGTTAGGCTTATCTTGAAAAGTCTTCATTCTCTACATCATCACTAAATGAACAATGGCCCACCTGTGTGTCAAGATGGAGGCATCTCATATCAACCCTATCCAAATAGATCTGGCCCAGGTAAACACTACAAGGAAACCTTTCATACCAAACCAGCCACAATGCATTTGTTGTCTGAGAGGAGATGTTCTTACTCACTAGATGGCTGCTGCCTTAATGTTGTTCTTGAACCGCTGCCAAGTCTTGTCACCCAAGCTTCTGAGTGAGTTACTTGGGTTGGAGTGGAGACACATTATGGGAGAGAGGGGTTGAGGGAGGGGAGAAAGGGGGGCAAACCTCCTGCTTCTCTCATTTCAAGAGGGGCATGACGATACAAAACAACCTGAGCAGTCTGGTAGCGACACTTAGCCATGAATTAATCTAGTGACTGAGCATCAACAATACTCAGGTGTCAACAATACTCGGGTATCACCCAACAATACTCGGGTATCACCCAACAATACTCGGGTATCACCCAACAATACTCGGGTATCAACCAACAATACTCGGGTATCAACCAACAATACTCGGGTATCAACCAACAATACTCAGGTATCAACCAACAATACTCAGGTATCAACCAACAATACTCAGGTATCAACCAACAATACTCAATGATCACCTCACCAGACACACCCATGAATTAATCTAGTGACTGAGCATCAACAATACTCAGGTATCAACAATACTCAGGTGTCAACAATACTCAGGTGTCAACCAACAATACTCAGGTATCAACCAACAATACTCAATGATCACCTCACCAGACACACCCATGAATTAATCTAGTGACTGAGCATCAACAATACTCAGGTATCAACAATACTCAGGTATCAACAATACTCAATGATCACCTCACCAGGCACACCCATGAATTAATCTAGTGACTGAGCATCAACAATACTCAGGTATCAACAATACTCAGGTATCAACAATACTCAATGATCACCTCACCAGACACACCCATGAATTAATCTAGTGACTGAGCATCAACAATACTCAGATATCAACAATACTCAAATAAAAACCAACTGCACCCTCTAGATACTTCCTTGTTTGGAGGGCCCTCCAATATCAACTCATAGCGTGGGTACACAGGTAGACCGGCATCTCAGACAGACATTACAGCCCGCGGCAACAACAGACAGCAGTCAGGTCTGTTTAGTCACAAGAGTCAAACAGCTGACAAACATCACAGCCCTGACTACCATCACAGCCCTGACTACCAGAGAACTACCAGACAATCAATCAAGGTTGAGCGCAGACAGGAACGATACGTAGTGCAGTCTTTCATCTTAGACTTTCCCATTCAGTGGAGTCAGAAACCTCCTGCTGCTGCAAGGCAGGCTACATAGGAGCTGGACTGGCTGAGCTTGTGTTGTGATGCGGCAATGTAACTGGTAATGTAACTGGTAATGTAACTGGTAATGTAACTGGTAATGTAACTGGTAATGTAACTGGTAATGTAACTGCACCTCTGGCTACCTTATGAGCAGGCTGCATGGCGCGGAGAGAGGGAAAAACAAGTTCATCAAGAGAGAGACGGGGAGAAAGACAGTGAGTGGAGGGAGAGAGAGAGAGAGAGAGAGAGAGAGAGGGGGGGAGAAAGAGAGTGAGTGGAGGGAGAGAGAGAGAAAGAGAGGGAGAAAGAGAGTGAGTGGAGAAAGAGAGAGACGGTGAGAAAGACAATGAGTGGAGGGAGAGAGAGAGAGAGACGGGGAGAAAGACAGTGAGTGGAGGGAGAGAGAGAGTGAGTGGAGGGAGAGAGAGAGACAGGGAGAAAGACAGTGAGTGGAGGGAGAGAGAGAGAAAGAGAGACGGAGAGAAAGACAGTGAGTGGAGGGAGAGAGAGAGAGAGAGAGAGAGCGATGGGGAGAAAGACTGAGTGGAGGGAGAGAGACGGTGAGAAAGACAGTGAGTGGAGGGAGAGAGAGACGGGGAGAGAGAGAGAGAGTGGAGGGAGAGAGAGAGAGGGAGAATGAGAGAGTGGAGGGAGAGAGACGGAGACAGGGAGAAAGAGAGAGAGAGATGGAGTGGAGGGAGAGAGTGAGTGGAGGGAGAGAGAGAGACGAGAGAGTGGAGAGAGAGAGACGAGAGAGTGGAGAGAGAGAGATGAGAAAGAGAGTGAGAGGAGGGAGAGAGAGAGAGTGAGACGGAGAGTGTGGAGAAAGAGTGAGTGGAGGGAGAGAGAGAGAGATGAGAGAGGGAGAAAGAGAGTGAGTGGAGTGAGAGAGAGAGAGAAACGAGGAGGAGAAAGAGAGTGAGTGGAGAGAGAGAGAGAGGGAGAGAGAGAGAGAAAGAGGGTGAGTGGAGTGAGAGAGGGTCCAGCCACTAGCCCAAGAGTCCATCCTAAGTAGTGTTGCACAGCATACCGGTACCACTGCAATATCACGGTACCAAAACATCATGATACTGTACTTACGATACCAACATTTTAGAATACCGTTGTACCATTTCATATGATACTACCATATGAAAACGATACTACTCTACCGATCCTAAAGAACCCGCTGGTGCCCGTTATAAGATGTTTAGAAATGTTTAAAAATGTAAGCAATAGCAACTATTCTATTGTATGACCGGCCCAATAATGCCCACGTGTTGCAGCTGTCATCAGCCAGCTGCATCCCCTTTCAGCCATCACTCACCTGCTTCTCCTGTTCATCTATTCCTCCAGCCTTAGACAGCTGTGCCACTCAGGAGCACAAAACACTCTGTTCAAAACATTAACTTCAGCAAAACGCTGCAACACAACGCCATACATGTGGTCTACCGCTGCGAAGCCGGTTGGACGTACCGCCAAATTCTCTTAAACAGCTTATGGTAGAGAAATAAACATTCAATTTTCTGGCAACAACTCTGGTGGACATTCCTGCAGTCAACATGCCAATTGCACACTCCCTCAAAACTTGAGACATCTGTGGCATTGTGTTGTGTGACAAAACTGCACATTTTAGAGTGGCCTTTTATTGTCCCCAGCACAAGGTGCACCTGTGTAAGGAGCCTGTTTAATCAGCTTCTTGACATGCCACACCTGTCAGGTGGATGGTTTATCATGGCATAGGAGAAATGCTCACTAACAGGGAGGTAAACAGATTTGTGCACAGAATGAGAGAAATAAGCTTTTTGTGCATATGGAAAATTTCTTGGATCTTTAATTTCAACACTTTACATGTTGCGTTTATAATTTTGTTCAGTATAGGAGGAAAACTATAAGACTTAAGGTGGAGAATGAAGACACTTTGCTAACAGGACAGGAGCAGTGTGTATCTGACCTCTACATTAGAACCAGGGCTATTATTAAACCTCAGTAGCATCATGCTGAATGCATGTGACCTGATGTCGATTTAGAACTACGACAATGTGTCCGCGTGGCCAGAGTCAGGTCTGCTCTCCATCAGCAGTCACTGTGACATCAACAAGTAACCACAGACAAACAACAAACGGTTTTAGCCTGATTTACAGTGCATTCAGAAAGTATTCAGACCCCTTCCCCTTTTCCACATTTTGTTATGTTACATTGGATATTATATGCCCTAATATCCAATGTCTCCCACAACAACAAGTTAAGCAAAAAAAAAAAAAAATCAAACTATAGGCCTAGATTTAGGAATACCATTTCTAAACTCACTGTCCATTTAAAATTAAAATAATTAGACCTTGTCAGAAGCATACAACCAAAGACAAGATAAGATATCCTAAAAATAAACGTATCATTGTTTTTAAAGAGACTTGCTTCGCCCATTTAAGAGGATTTCTCATGCCTCCACATCAAGCAGTCAGACAGAAAGGTTTAATCAGCTGTTTTAAGTTGCAATGAGGAACACAAAGTGCTGGAGGGACAAGTTGTGTGAGGGTGCAGTCCAGTGACTTCTGGGGTTGTGGAAGAACACTTCCACTTTAGTAGCTGAAGCGCCGACAGTAACCTTTCTGTCATGTGTCGTTGAGGCTTTATTCAGGGGTGGTGACGCAACATAGAAAGTCTGCAACGAATCAAGAACAAGGGTCTGTGGTTGCCTGGCTCGTGCCATCTCTTTTCAGTGGTGCCGCCTGCTGAGTCAGCAGGAGTGTTTAGAAATCAATAGCATTAATGGGAAGTAAAGGTTTCACTTCATGACGGTCGAGCTGAAACCAGACCGGACCGGCACACCCTGCATCACTACAGTTCCAGGTCAGGAGAGTGTGTGAGAGGGTGTTTATGGGTTTATGTGTATGTACTGTATGTATATACACATACATACATACATACATACATACATACATACATACATACATACATACATACATACATACATACACATGTATATATACGTATATGTATATACATACACACATACACATACACACACACATATGTCTATGTCTGTGTATCTATGTCTGTATGTGTATGTACTGTATGTGTATGTACTGTATGTGTATGTGTATGTACTGTATGTGTATGTACTGTATGTGTATGTAAATGTATGTATGTGTTTGTGTGTGTGTATATGTAAATGTATGTATGTGTTTGTGTGTGTGTATATGTAAATGTATGTATGTGTTTGTGTGTGTGTATATGTACTGTATGTATGTGTTTGTGTGTGTATATGTACTGTATGTATATGCATGTGTGTTTGTGTGTGTATATGTACTGTATGTATATGCATGTGTGTATATGGGTGTGTGTCTATGTCTGTGTGTCTATGTGTACGTGTGTCTATGTGTACGTGTGTCTATATGTACGTGTGTCTATATGTACGTGTGTCTATATGTACGTGTGTCTATATGTACGTGTGTCTATATGTACGTGTGTCTATATGTACGTGTGTCTATATGTACGTGTGTCTATATGTACGTGTGTCTATATGTACGTGTGTCTATATGTACGTGTGTCTGTCTGTGTGTGTCTGTGTGTGTCTGTGTGTGTCTGTGTGTGTCTGTGTGTGTCTGTGTGTGTGTGTCTGTGTGTGTGTGTCTGTGTGTGTGTGTCTGTGTGTGTGTGTCTGTGTGTGTGTGTCTGTGTGTGTGTGTCTGTGTGTGTGTGTCTGTGTGTGTGTGTCTGTGTGTGTGTCTGTGTGTGTGTGTCTGTGTGTGTGTCTGTGTGTGTGTGTGTCTGTGTGTGTGTGTGTCTGTGTGTGTGTGTGTCTGTGTGTGTGTGTGTCTGTGTGTGTGTGTGTCTGTGTGTGTGTGTGTCTGTGTGTGTGTGTGTCTGTGTGTGTGTGTGTCTGTGTGTGTGTGTCTGTGTGTGTGTGTCTGTGTGTGTGTGTCTGTGTGTGTGTGTGTGTATATGGATGTGTGTGTGTGTGTGTATATATGTACTGTATGTATATGTATGTATGTGTATATGGGTGTGTGTGTCTATCTACATGGTCTAGATCTGGTATCTAACCTGAATAGTCTAAAAATGAATGAGCTATAAAAAACACCCAGACAGACTCACCAAAAAGGCCTTAAAAGCTTCATACAGTAACCTCTGCAGACGACTGCCTGCAACAGCAGTGGTTCCTAAGACGGAGTACGGCTAGTCCTCTTGGAAAAGAGGAGGAGTGGTCTTCTTGGCACCTGCGAAAGACAAACAAAGCATCGTGGTTAGGTTAGCACACTTTTCTGGAAAGCAAAGAAGTACCCAGTGCATCGCCACCCTCGAGGCACTTGGGTAATCAGCAGAAGAGAAAACCTACCGCAGGCTCTCTCTACCCTGCTGTTTTGCATCTCAGCGCAAAACAGCAAAGGGCGATTTACATCTGATTTCAATGTCCTCCACACAACACACTACTTCCCTGACATGAACCTGAACATTGCAGTAAATATAGACTCACGCGATGCAAGTACATAAAGCAGATGTCAATTACTTGTTAGAGTAATGCCAAACAACAAGACATCCACAATCATCCATGTCATTTTGTTGTTCTATCCTTGCCTTGAAGTTTAGTGATACATATGCTCTATAGGCTAGATATATATTCTATAATGATAGTCTATTCTATAACGATAGTCTATTCTATAACGATAGTCTATTCTATAACGATAGTCTATTCTATAACGATAGATATTCCATAACGATAGATATTCCATAACGATAGATATTCCATAACGATAACGATGCAAGGTGCCCCTACCTGTTAGTTTTATCTGTATGCTCAGAATGAACTGTGATGCAACTAGACTATTATGGGGGGGAACGTATTCTCAAGTATGTGATGGGTAACTTTTCAGGTACAGAGCTGAGCTGACCGTGGTCTGCTTGGTTTGTTTACCCAGCTCAAACACACTCAGAGTGAGGTATGTGACATTGTCGCTGAGGGTATCAAAAGCTGGACCTCTCAATTAGCACACTATATTCCACCACTACTCCTACACTCTTTCCGATTGTACTGCTGTAAATTAGAATACTACAGGTGTATCATTTGTACTGTACTATGCTGAAGAGTAAAAGCTAGAGGTACAAATTTATTTTGAAAAACTGGTCAACAAACAAACTTGGTTGCTTTTACTGTATAATTAACTGGCCTATTTGACAAAATGAAATATGCTATTTAAGAATGTGCTTTGACTATAAATTGCGTCATATTCACCTTACACATGCATATTGCTAATTTGGAGACTAGTGTTGATTGCAATTTCACAATAAAGCAATTGTACAGGATTGAGCGTTGGATTTTTACTTATTTAGCCATGTCTGTGCTGCGATCGTAGTAGGTACAAAATGATGCGAGGCAACAAAACAAATGTAATGCATTTTTTTTTATTAATGCCATGACAAGACATGTCAAAAAATCTTGTCAATGTATATTTATATTACTAATGCATAACAATGTTATTCTGTGAAATCAAACGCACAACATATAGGCTACTTTTTACAGGCGCACGCGCACCTGTACAGTAACGTTAACTACAGTAGTTGAACGGGATGACACGTTAGAAAATAGTAGCTGGCTCTCGTGGAATATATTGTAGAGTGCTTTTGAAATAATTAACGTTATAATGTAAATGGTTATATGAACCTTTTTATTGTATTATACGAAAAGGTTAACGATTACAATTTGTAATTGACAACTGGCCAATTAACGTTATGCCATCGTCCGTCTACTCTGGCCACCGTCAACAGCATCCATCGTAGACAGCTGCACGAGCACTCCAAATGATTATCTAATTAAGCCCGCTGTGTATTCGACGTTATCAACAAACTTGAGGTTGTCAGTTCGTTCATTCTAGTACAGTGTAAAACACATATAGAGAAACGCGTTTATTATAGCCTACCACGGAACATTTCGATGCTGCTTGTCACACAAGTATAACGTATCGCATTGCTACTGTAACCGTCGAGCGAAACCTTTTGCTGCAGCAACTAACCTGCGATGCTTGGTAATGATAGTTGGTCAATAATAATAATAATGTAATCTGTTAAAACATGCATTATGCTTACCCAGTTATCGTTATCTCTTTTCTTCGTAACTGTTGCGATAGTGTTTTCACGTCCCCTCGGAAGGTATTTTGGTGCATCGACTGGATCCTCTGGGACGTCTAGCAGTCAGTCAACCCACAGCATTAATTTGCCTTTAAAGGAATATCTGTCGGAAATAAGTGTACAGCCAGCTTCCGCTGACGGAGGTGAGTGATTTGCATAAAGGGGAGTGGTTTTCGATTTAAACTGCGAAAAATTTGAGCCTAGTGGGCGTGTCCAGAGAACCTCCTGCATAATCTCACACAATCTCATGTTACTTGAATAGATAAACCTCTGCATTGACACTAAATACTATAACTTTATTATTAAACAGTTATTAATTTGTTATTATCTGAAAAACGTTACCAGGTAAAGCAACAACAACAAAACACTGCATAAAAGGATGATCTATTATCCAGGCATTAAATTTCTCCTCATCCAGAGTATAGCAGTAGGCACCTCATGCATACTGTGAAGGATAAATAGTACTCTCCCCTGCAGAGGGAGGCTGTGACACCCTGATCTATTTCACCTGTCTTGTGCTTGTCTTCACCCCCATCCAGGTGTCGCCCATTCTCCCCCATTATCCCTTGGGTATTTAGACCTGTGTTTTCTGTTTGTCTGTTGCCAGTTCGTCTTGTCTCGTCAAGCCTAACACCGTGTTTTCTCCCCCCGTACTCTCTCTAGTCCATGTTTTCTAGTTCTTTGACCATTCTGCCTGCCCTGACCCTGAGCCTGCTTGCCTTTCTGTACCTTTCTGACACTGCCCTGGATTACTGACCTCTGACTGCCCTGACCCTGAGCCTGAGCCTGCCTGCCATTCTGTACCTTACTGACTCTACCTTGGATTCCTGACCTCTGCCTGCCCTGACCCTGAACCGGTCTGCTGTTCTGTACCTTTCTGACTCTACCCTGAATTCCTGACCTCTGCCTGCCCTGACCCTGAGCCTGCCTGCCATAGTCCTGCCATAGTTCTACCATAGTCGCACCATAGTCCTGCCATAGTCCTACCATAGTCCTGCCACAGGTCTACCATAGTCCTGCCATAGTCCTACCATAGTCCTGCCATAGTTCTACCATAGTCCTTCCGTAGTCCTGCCATAGTTCTACCATAGTCCAGCCATAGTTCTACCATAGTCCTGCCATAGTTCTACCATAGCCCTGCCATAGTTCTACCATAGTCCTGCCATAGTTCTACCATAGTCCTGCCATAGTCCTGCCATAGTTCTACCATAGTTCTACCATAGCCCTGCCATAGTTCTACCATAGTCCTTCCGTAGTCCTTCTGTAGTCCTGCCATAGTCATGCCATTGTCCTACCATAGTCTTGTCGTAGTCCTACCATAGTCTTACACAGGGGGTAAGACGAGGTGGAGATGGTCTTTGTGAAATTAAATTTAAATAATTTTTATGCTGAGAAATAATGAGAATCAAATGGTATGACATGGACTTGTTGAGGCATTATACTCCAGGTGTGAAGATGAGGTGGAGGTGGAAGGTGGAGAAATAAAGCAGTACTGGCTAGCGGCTAGACCTCTGTGATGTAAGCAGTACTGGCTAGCGGCTAGACCTCTGTGATGTAAGCAGTACTGGCTAGCGGCTAGACCTCTGTGATGTAAGCAGTACTGGCTAGCGGCTAGACCTCTGTGATGTAAGCAGTACTGGCTCGCGGCTACACCTCTGTGATGTAAGCAGTACTGGCTAGCTGCTAGACCTCTGTGATGTAAGCAGTACTGGCTAGCGGCTAGACCTCTGTGATGTAAGCAGTACTGGCTAGCGGCTAGACCTCTGTGATGTAAGCAGTACTGGCTAGCGGCTAGACCTCTGTGATGTAAGCAGTACTGGCTCGCGGCTACACCTCTGTGATGTAAGCAGTACTGGCTAGCTGCTAGACCTCTGTGATGTAAGCAGTACTGGCTAGCGGCTAGACCTCTGTGATGTAAGCAGTACTGGCTAGCGGCTAGACCTCTGTGATGTAAGCAGTACTGGCTAGTGGCTAGACCTCTGTGATGTAAGCAGTACTGGCTCGCGGCTACACCTCTGTGATGTAAGCAGTACTGGCTAGTGGCTAGACCTCTGTGATGTAAGCAGTACTGGCTAGCGGCTAGACCTCTGTGATGTAAGCAGTACTGGCTAGCGGCTAGACCTCTGTGATGTAAGCAGTACTGGCTAGCTGCTAGACCTCTGTGATGTAAGCAGTACTGGCTAGCTGCTAGACCTCTGTGATGTAAGCAGTACTGGCTAGTGGCTAGACCTCTGTGATGTAAGCAGTACTGGCTAGCTGCTAGACCTCTGTGATGTAAGCAGTACTGGCTAGCTGCTAGACCTCTGTGATGTAAGCAGTACTGGCTAGCTGCTAGACCTCTGTGATGTAAGCAGTACTGGCTAGCTGCTAGACCTCTGTGATGTAAGCAGTACTGGCTAGCGGCTAGACCTCTGTGATGTAAGCAGTACTGGCTAGCTGCTAGACCTCTGTGATGTAAGCAGTACTGGCTAGCGGCTAGACCTCTGTGATGTAAGCAGTACTGGCTAGCTGCTAGACCTCTGTGATGTAAGCAGTACTGGCTAGCGGCTAGACCTCTGTGATGTAAGCAGTACTGGCTAGCGGCTAGACCTCTGTGATGTAAGCAGTACTGGCTAGCGGCTAGACCTCTGTGATGTAAGCAGTACTGGCTAGCTGCTAGACCTCTGTGATGTAAGCAGTACTGGCTAGCTGCTAGACCTCTGTGATGTAAGCAGTACTGGCTAGCGGCTAGACCTCTGTGATGTAAGCAGTACTGGCTAGCTGCTAGACCTCTGTGATGTAAGCAGTACTGGCTAGCTGCTAGACCTCTGTGATGTAAGCAGTACTGGCTAGCGGCTACACCTCTGTGATGTAAGCAGTACTGGCTAGCTGCTAGACCTCTGTGATGTAAGCAGTACTGGCTAGCGGCTAGACCTCTGTGATGTAAGCAGTGCTGGCTCGCGGCTACACCTCTGTGATGTAAGCAGTACTGGCTAGCTGCTAGACCTCTGTGATGTAAGCGGCTTTTCTGAGTTATAGGGATCTAGGTTGGGAACGGGAAGATAATGTTTTGTGTGGACAGGACAGGGGGGAAACTAGAAGAAAAAACGAGTCAAAGTCACCGGGTATGAGTTTCCTGGTGTAATATACACAGAAGAATAACAAAACAGTGGGAAATCTCACAAAAGACTTCCTGCTTAACATTAGCTGAAGCACAACATGATCACACGGTCGATCGCTGCCTGGCGGAAAAGTCTGAAAGTCAGGGTTACACACATCCAAGTTGTGGGTTCATTTTTCCTCATCCATAAGTGGTGGGAAAAACAGTGGGTTAACATTTTTTTTAAATATGTATAAGAATGGTTATAACAATGACATAGTAAGTCAGAGGTTCTTCATTCTATCCAAGAGGTAAAATACCCTGCATCACGGCAGGGTGCAGAAAGTTCTACCCACTACTCTTCTACAGTAGGTCTGTGTCTTTATTGTATACATATGTGTAAGTAACTGTTTCCATAGGGTTCATTTCCTCCGTCCTCTATGTATGGTACAGTATACTGTAGTAAAGATATGATGGATGGTACAGTATACTGTAGTAAAGATATGATGTATGGTACAGTATACTGTAGTAAAGATATGATGTATGGTACAGTATACTGTAGTAAAGATATGATGTATGGTACAGTATACTGTAGTAAAGATATGATGTATGGTACAGTATACTGTAGTAAAGATATGATGGATGGGACAGTAGAATAAAGCTCATGGAAGGTCACTGGGAGCCAAACACCTCCTAACAGCAGTGTCTGGGACCCAGTCACACACACGCACATATGCAGGCGAACAAACGCGCAAGAGCACAGACACACACGCACACACACGCACAAATACAATTTGATTTGATACACACCAGTGAGTGTGAGGACAGGAAGACGCTGTGTTCATAAACTTAACTCTGAGAGGCCACAGTGCTCCTGGGGACCCTGGTTTGACCTCCTATTGTTCCTCGCTGTCAAGTAGACGATTATCTCCCGTGTCCATGTCTCCTTAGTCACTTTCACACCCGGCGGAACAATATAGCTGCCTTTGAGAACACAAGGGCCAAACAGGACACTCTCTCTGTTTCTCTCTCTCTGTTTTTCTCTCTCTCTCTCTCTGTTTCTCTCTCTCTGTTTTTCTCTCTCTCTCTCTCTGGTTCTCTCTCTTGCTGTTTTTCTCCTCTCTCTCTCTCTCTCTCTCAATTCAATTCAATTCAAGGGGCTTTATTGGCATGGGTAACATGTGTTAACATTGCCAAAGCAAGTAAGGTAGATAATATATAAAGTGAAATAAACAATAAAAATGAACAGTAGACATCACACATACAGAAGTTTCAAAACAATAAAGACATTACAAATGTCATATTATATATATATATACAGTGTTTTTACAATGTACAAATTGTTAAGGACACAAGATAAAATAAATAAGCATAGATATGGGTTGTATTTACAATGGTGCGTGTTCTTCACTGGTTGCCCTTTTCTTGTGGCAACAGGTCACAAATCTTGCTGCTCTGATGGCACACTGTGGAATTTTACCCAGTAGATATGGGAGTTTTTCAAAATTGGATTTGTTTTCGAATTCTTTGTGGATCTGTGTAATCTGAGGGAAATATGTCTCTCTAATATGGTCATACATTGGGCAGGAGGTTAGGAAGTGCAGCTCAGTTTCCACCTAATTTTGTGGGCAGTGAGCACTACGGCGGCCTTTCTCAATAGCAAGGCTATGCTCACTGAGTCTGTACATAGTCAAAGCTTTCCTTAATTTTGGGTCAGTCACAGTGGTCAGGTATTCTGCCGCTGTGTAATCTCTGTGTAGGGCCAAATAGCATTCTAGTTTGCTCTGTTTTTTTGTTAATTCTTTCCAATGTGTCAAGTAATTATCTTTTTGTTTTCTCATGATTTGGTTGGGTCTAATTTTGCTGCTGTCATGGGGCTCTGTAGGGTGTGTTTGTGAACAGAGCCCCAGGACCAGCTTGCTTAGGGGACTCTTGTCCAGGTTCATCTCTCTGTAGGTGATGGCTTTGTTGTGGAAGGTTTGGGAATCGCTTCCTTTTAGGTGGTTATAGCTCTTTTCTGGATTTTGATAATTAGTGGGTATCGGCCTAATTCTGCTCTGCATGCATTATTTGGTGTTCTCCGTTGTACACGGAGAATATTTTTGCAGAATTCTGCGTGCAGAGTCTCAATTTGGTGTTTATCCCATTTTGTAAAGTCTTGGTTGGTGAGCGGACCCCAGACCTCACAACCATAAAGGGCAATGGGCTCTATGACTGATTCAAGTATTTTTAGCCAAATCCTAATTGGTATGTTGAAATTTATGTTCCTTTTGATGGCATAGAATGCCCTTCTTGCCTTGTCTCTCAGATCGTTCATAGCTTTGTGGAAGTTACCTGTGGCGCTGATGTTTAGGCCAAGGTATGTATAGTTTTTTGTGTGCTCTAGGGCAACAGTGTCTAGATGGAATTTGTATTTGTGGTCCTGGTGACTGGACCTTTTTTGGAACACCATTATTTTGGTCTTACTGAGATTTACTGTGAGGGCCCAGGTCTGACAGAATCTGTGCATAAGATCTAGGTGCTGCTGTAGGCCCTCCTTGGTTGGTGACAGAAGCACCAGATCATCAGCAAACAGCAGACATTCTACTTCAGATTCTAGTAGGGTGAGGCCGGGTGCTGCAGACATTTCTAAGGCCCGCGCCAGTTCGTTGATATATATGTTGAAGAGGGTGGGGCTTAAGCTGCATCCCTGTCTAACCCCACGACCCTGTGTGCAGAAATGTGTGTGTTTTTTGCCAATTTTAACCGCACACTTGTTGTTTGTGTACATGGATTATATGATGTCGTATGTTTTACCCCCAACACCACTTTCCATCAGTTTGTATAGCAGACCCTCATGCCAAATTGAGTCGAAGGCTTTTTTGAAATCAACAAAGCATGAGAAGACTTTGCCTTTGTTTTGGTTTGTTAGGTTGTCAATTAGGGTGTGCAGGGTGAATACATGGTCTGTTGTACGGTAATTTGGTAAAAAGCCAATTTGACATTTGCTCAGTACATTGTTTTCATTGAGGAAGTGTACGAGTCTGCTGTTAATGATAATGCAGAGGATTTTCCCAAGGTTACTGTTGACGCATATTCCACGGTAGTTATTGGGGTCAAATTTGTCTCCATTTTTGTGGATTGGGGTGATCAGTCCTTGGTTCCAAATATTGGGAAAGATGCCAGAGCTAAGGATGATGTTAAAGAGTTTTAGTATAGCCAATTGGAATTTGTTGTCTGTATATTTGATCATTTCATTGAGGATACCATCAACACCACAGGCCTTTTTGGGTTGGAGGGTTTTTATTTTGTCCTGTAACTCATTCAATGTAATTGGAGAATCCAGTGGGTTCTGGTAGTCTTTAATAGTTGATTCTAAGATCTGTATTTGATCATGTATATGTTTTTGCTCTTTATTCTTTGTTATAGAGCCAAAAAGATTGGAGAAGTGGTTTACCCATCTCTCTCTCTCTCTCTCTCTTTCTCTGTTTTTCTCTCTTGCTGTTTTTTTCTCTCTCTCTCTCTCTCTCTCTCTCTCTGGTTCTCTTTCTCTGTTTCTCTCTTGCTGTTTTTCTCTCTCTCTCTCTTTCTCTCTCTCTCTCTCTCTCTCTCTCTCTCTCTCTCTCTCTCTCTCTGGTTCTCTTTCTCTGTTCCTCTCCCTTGCTGTTTCTCTCTCTCTCTCTCTCTCTCTCTGTTTCTCGCTCTTGCTGTTTCTCTCTCTTCCTCTCTCTCTCTCTCTGTTTCTCTCTTGATGTTCCTCTCTCTTTCTTTGTTTCTCTATCTCAGTATTTCTTTCTGTTTTTCTGCCTGTCTATCTTTTTTCTGTCTCTCTCACTCTTTCTCTCTCTGTCCCCCCTCTACCTCTCTCTGCTGGACTGGACTGTGCAGTTAATTTGGGTCTATAAATACAAATGATAGAAAAGCACCTTACATAAAGGCATGTATGTTAAGCTAATGTTGAACAAAGTGACACCAGAGCAGTGGTGTAAAGTACTTAAGTTTAAAAATAATGTAAAGTACTACTTAAGTAGCTTTTGGGGGGTATCTGTACTTTACTATTTATATATATTTTTCACTACATTCCTAAAGAAAATAATGTACTTGTTACTCCATACATTTTCCCTGACACCCAAAAGTACTCGTTACATTTGAATGCTTAGCAGGACAGGAAAATGGTCTAATTCACACACTTATCAAGAGAACATCCCTGGTCATCCCTACTGCCTCTGATCTGGTACACTCACTAAACACAATTGTTTTGTTTGTATACTTACGTTTGAGTTTTGGAGTCCACCTGGCTTTCTGTAAATTATTATCATTATTTTATATATAATTTAATGATTTATACTTTTACTTTGATACTTAAGTATATTTTAGCAATTAAGTTTACTTTTGATACTTAAGTATATTAAAAGAGGTCAGGGAGATGAATGGGTTCAATTCACTGTTCATTTATCGGCCTAAGAGGCAGATGTCAGTATCAGAATAAACTTCAGCCACAGGTAAAAGACTAGTTTGTTTCAATAGCATACAGTACAGTACATTCACTATAATCAGCTGATAGCCGATCACCACTTTGTCCTCTTTGTGAGCAGTAGGTTAGCAGTTGAATGTGTTTTTGTAGAAAATAAATGCAACAAAATATATTTATGTACAGTAGATAATTATGAATGGGAAGGAATTTAAGACCAAAAATGTGTTGCAGTTCTAAAAACAAATTGAGGGGGGTGTTCTTTTTTTCACTTTGACCACCTGCCTGTCAGAAGGTCTGCATTGCCCTGCTCACACATGATGATTTTCTTTACCAACGGAGACATCGTACGCAAATAAGTTAAACAAAAAAATCCATGCAAGTTAGAAATAGTTAAAAAAATGTTCATTGTACTGAGAGCTGTGAGGAAACAAACGTTTGGTAATAAGAGAGAGTGGTAGAATCCCCACAGCAGTGACTGTTACTGAAGACCGCATTCCATCTGCTTGCAAAACCAGAGTTGAAGTTGGCAAGCCGTCTTGGTGTGTGGAGCTTTAAAGCCAAACTCCATTTGGCAACACCCTTTTTAAAAATAGGCCACCATCAAAAATTGTAACAATTGAACAAATGCATTCCATCACATTTTCACAAGCAAATAGCAATTCATTTACTTGATACATCTGTAGTTCTTAAGTAATGACTCTGTGGCACAATTAATGTTCATATGAGCTGCCAGCATGCAGGCGCTTTCAACATGATGGCAAATTCAACACTCTTATTGGTGTGTGCCCACACCCACAGTGTCTCAGTTTCCTCAGTTTCTAAAATACCTAATAAAGTCTATGGAGTTCAAATCAAATACATTTTTATTTGTCACATGAGCCGAAAATACAACAGGTGTAGTAGACCTTACCGTGAAATGCTTACTTACAAGCCCTTAACCAACAATGCAGTTTTAAGAAAATATAGTTAAGAAAATATTTAGTCAAGAAAAAACAGTAAAACATTTTTTTAAATAAAGAACACAATAAAATAGCAATAGCGAGGCTATAAACAGCGGGTACCGGTACTGAGTCAGTGTGCGGAGGTACAGGTTAGTCAAGGTAATTTGTAAATGTAGGTAGGGGTGAAGTGACTATGTATAGATAATAAACAGCGAGAAGCAGCAGTGTACAAAACCAAGGGGGGGGTCAATGCAAATAGTCTGGGTGGCCATTTAATTAATTGTTCAGCAGTCTTATGGCTTGGGGGTAGAAGCTGTTAAGGAGCCTTTTGGTCCTAGACTTGTACCACTTGCCGTGCGGTAGCAGAGAGAACAGTCTATGACTTGGGTGACTGGAGTCTTTGACAATTTTTTGGGCCTTCCTCTGACACCTTCTAGTATATAGGTGGCAGGAAGCTTGGCCCCTGTGATGTACTGGGCCGTAGACACAACCCTCTGCAGTGCCTTACGGTCGGATGCCGAGCAGTTGCCATACCATGTGTGCCCTCTTTACAACTTACTTGGTGTGTTTGGACCATGATAGTTTGTTGGTGATGTGTACACCAAGGAACTTCAAACTCTTGACCCGCTCCACTACAACCCCGTTGATGTGAATGGGGACCTGTTCCGCCCGCCTTTTCCTGTAGTCCACGATCAGCTCCTTTGTCTTGCTCACGTTGAGGGAGAGGTTGTTTTCCTGGCACCACACTGCCAGGTCTCTGACCTCTTCTCTATGGGCTGTCTCATTGTTGTTGGTGATCAGGCCTACCACTCTCATCAGCACTGTCGTGAGCAACCTTAATGATGTGTTGGCCACGCAGTCATGGGTAAACAGGGAGTACAGGAGGGGCCAAAGCACGCACCCCTGAGGGGCCCCCGTATTGAGGATCAGCATGGCAGATATGTTGTTGCCTACCCTTACCACCTGGGGGCAGCCCGTCACGAAGTCCAGGACCCAGTTGCAGAGGGAGGTGTTTAGTCCTAAGATGCTTAGCTTAGTAATGAGCTTGTGGGCACTATGGTGTCTTGAATGCTGAGCTGTAGTCAATGAACAGCATTCTCACTTAGGTGTTCCTTTTGTCCAGATGGAAAAGGAGAGTGTGAAGTGTGATTGAGATTGTGTCATCTGTGGATCTGTCAGGACGGTACGTGAATTGGAGTGGGTCTAGGGATTCCGGGATAAAGGTGTTGATGTGAGCCATGACCAGCCTTTCAAAACACTTCATGGCTACCGGCGTGAGTGCTATGGGACAGTAGTCATTTAGGCAGGTTACCTTTGCTTTCTTGGGCACAGGGACTATGGTGGTCTGCTTGAGAAACACGAAGTTATTACAGTCTTGGGCAGTTGAAAATGTCAGTAAAGACACTTGCCAGTTGGTCAGCTCTGAGTACATGTCCTGGTAATCTGACCTGTTGACCTGTTTAAAGGTCTTGCTCACATCAGCTGCGGAGAGCGTGTTCACACAGTTGTCCTGAACAGCTGGTGCTTTCAAGTATGCTTCAGTGTTGCTTGCCTCGAACCGAGCATTAAAATTAATTTAGCTCATCTGGGAGGCTTGCGTTACTGGGAAGCTCACGGCTGGGTTTCCCTTTGTAGTCCGTAATAGTTTGCAATCCCTGCCACATCCAACGAGCATCAGAGCCGGTGTAGTAGGATTCAATCTTAGTCCTGTGTTGATGCTTTGCTTGTTTGATGGTTCATCTGTGGGCATAGCGGGATTTCTTATAAGAGTCCGGATTAGTGTCCCGCTCCTTGAAAGCAGCAGCTCTAGCATTTAGCTCGGTGCGAACGTTGCCTGTAATCCATGGCCTCTGGTTGGGATATGTACGTACGGTCACTGTGGGGACGACGTCGTTGATGCACATATTGATGAAGCCGGTGACTGATGTGGTATACTCCTTAATGCCATTGGATGAATCCCGGAACATATTCGTTGTCATTCTGGAAGACCCAGCCACAACCCATCTTCAATACTCTTACTGAGGGAAGGAGGTTGTTGGCCAAGATCTCACGATACATGGCCCAATCCATCCTCCCGTCAATACGATGGGGTTGTACTCATCCTTCTTCTTCCTCCAAACACGGCGAGTGGAGTTTAGACCAAAAAGCTCTATTTTTGTCTCATCAGACCACATAACCTTCTCCCATTCCTCCTCTGGATCATCCAGATGGTCATTGGCAAACTTCAGACGGGCCTGGACATGCGCTGGTTTGAGCAGGGGGACCTTGCATGCGCTGCAGGATTTTAATCCATGACGGCGTAGTGTGTTACTAATGGTTTTCTTTGAGACTGTGGTCCCAGCTCTCTTCAGGTCATTGACCAGGTCCTGCCGTGTAGTTCTGGGCTGATCCTTCACCTTCCTCATGATCATTGATGCCCCACAAGGTGAGGTCTTGCATGGAGCCCCAGACCGAGGCTGATTGACCGTCATCTTGAACTTCTTTAATTTTCTAATAATTGCGCCAACAGTTGTTGCCTTCTCACCAAGCTGCTTGCTTATTGTCCTGTAGGCCATCCCAGCCTTGTGCAGGTCTACAATTTAGCCCTGATGTCCTTACACAGCTCTCTGGTCTTGGCCATTGTGGAGAGGTTGGAGGCTCTTTGATTGAGTGTGTTGACAGGTGTCTTTTATACAGGTAACGAGTTCAAACAGGTGCAGTTAATACAAGTAATGAGTGGAGAACAGGAGGGCTTCTTAAAGAAAAACTAACATGTCTGTGAGAGACGGAATTCTTACTGGTTGGTAGGTGATCAAATACTTATGTCATGCAATAAAATGCAAATTAATTACTTAAAAATCCTACAATGTGATTTTCTGGATTTTTGTTTTAGATTCTGTCTCTCACAGTTGAAGTGTACCTATAATAAAAATTACAGACCTCTACATGCTTTGTAAGTCGGAAAACCTGCAAAATCGGAAGTGTATCAAATACTTGTTCTCCCCACTGTACATGCTTTGTTTGTAAATTATGTCTGAGTGTTGGAGCATACCCCATCTGTAAATAAAATAAATAAATAAATGGTGTTGTCTGGTTTGCTTAATATAAGGAATTTGAAATTATTTATACTTTTACTTCTGATACTTAAGTATATTTTCTCAGTACACTTACTTTTGATACTTAAGTATATTTAAAACCAAATGCTTTTAGACTTACTTTTTAGACTTACTTAAGTAGTACTCTACTGGGTGATTTTCACTTTTACTTGAGTCATTTTCTATTAAGGTATCTTATTCCTGATGTTCAAACCCTGGCCAGGTCTCATCAATAATTATTCAGCTTAATTTCATTTCATAACCTTTCAGATCGACACTGGACAAAAACATTAACACAACATGCAACAACTAAAACGTTTTTACTGAGTTACTGCCCTTTACTGCCCTTCCCCGTTCACGCCTTAGATAGTCGACCATTAGGGTCAGGGTTGATTAGGGTGGCCACCGCTCCTCTGGGCATGGTGACGCAGGGGGGTCACAAGGAGAGAATTAGTCTCTTCCTTATTTACTCTCCTGTGTTTCCTGTGGTGCTAGGCCTACCCTGGTTAGTTTGTTATAACCCCACTGTTTCATGGCGGGGTGGTTGTGTAACGGATGTGAAACGGCTAGCATAGTTAGCGGTGGTGCGCGCTAAATAGCGTTTCAATCCGTGACGTCACTTGCTCTAAGACCTTGAAGTAGTAGTTCCCCTTGCTCTGCAAGGGCCGCGGCTTTTGTGGAGCGATGGGTAACGATGCTTCGTGGGATATAGGATATAGTGTCTGATCAAGGTCCCCAGTTCATGTCTAGGGTTTGGAAGGCGTTTATGGAACTTCTAGGTGTCTCGAGCAGTCTTACTTCAGGGTTTCACTCTGAAAGTAATGGGCACGTAGAGAGAGTAATCCAGCATGTGGGCAGGTTTCTGTGGTCCTATTGCCAGGAGCGGCCGGGGGAGTGGGCGGCGTTCGTGCCCTGGGTAGAGATGGAGCAGAACTCGCTTCGCCACTCCTCCACTAACCTCTCTCCCTTCCAATGCGTACTGGGGTACCAGCCAGTTCTGGCGCCTTGGCATCAGAGTCAGACTGAGGTTCCTGTGGTGGACGACTGGTTCAGGTGCGCAGAGGAGACATGGGAAGCTGTCCGTGTTCACCTTCAGCGGGCCGTGCTGCGCCAAAAGGAGAATGCAGATCGCCAACGCAATGAGGCCCCAGTGTTCACACCTGCCCCTCCGCCTGTCCTGCCGGAAAGCTGGGTCCACGGTTTGTGGGCCATTTAAAGTCCTGAGGAGAGTGAACGAGGTTTGTTATAGGTTACAGCTTCCACCCGATTACCATATTAACCCCTCGTTCCATGTGTCTCTCCTCAGGCCGGTGGTGGCTGGCCTGCTCCAGGAGTCTGAGGTGCGGGAGGTTCTACCTCCCCCTCTGGACATCGAGGGGGCCCCGGCATACTCCGTTCACTCCATACTGGATTTGAGGCGTCGGGCGAGGGGCCTTCAGTATCTTGTGGAGTGGGAGGGGTACGATCCGGAGGAAAGATGCTGGGTTCCGGTCGAGGACGTGTTGGACCCTTCAATGCTGCAGGAGTTCCACCGTCTTCGTCACGATCGCGCTGTGCCTCGCCCTCCGGGTCGTCCCCGAGGCCGGTGTCGGCGCGCTGCTGGAGCCACGCGTCAAGGGGGGGTACTGTACCGACTTCCACCGAAGTCAGTCCCTCTCCTTGTTCGGGCAGCGTTTGGCGATCATCGTCGCCAGCCTTCTAGCCATTGCCAATCCACCTTTCATTTTCCATTTGTTTTGTCTTGTCTTTCCACACACCTGGTTCCAATTCCATAATTACATGTTGTGTAATTAACCCTCTGTTTCCCCCTTGTCCGGAATTGTTTATTGTAAGTGTATGTGCACGTTATGTCTGGCGTGTGAAGGGGTTTGTCCCATTGTATATATTATTTTTGTTCATGGTGATTTTTATGATTAAACTGCGCCATTGTAACACAGTCTTTGCTCACCTGCGCCTGACTTCTCTGCCTCCAGGATGCACTCCTCACAGCAGGTGAAAAAGCCGGATATGGAGGTCCTGAGCTGGCATGGTTACACGTGGTCTGCAGTTGTCAGGCTGGTTGGACGTACTGCCAAATTCTCTACAACGATGTTGGATTAGGCTTATGGTAGAGAAATTAACATTAAATTCTCTGGCAACACTGGTGGACATTCCTGCAGTCCGCATGCCAATTACATGCTCCCTCAAAACTTGAGACGTGTGGCATTGTCTTGGAGGTCGTCTTGGATATGATCGGATCAAGGTGCAGCGTGGTGAGCGTACATTTGCTTTTAATGTTATGTCGCCAACAAAACAAGAAACAACAAAAACGAACGTGAAGCTGACTAGGGCTATACAGGCCACTAACACAGACAACTACCCACCACTAAGGTGGAAAAACAGGCTGCCTAAGTATGATTCCCAGTCAGAGACAACGATAGACAGCTGTCCCTGATTGAGAACCATACCGGGCCAAAACATAGAAACAGAAAACATGGAAATAAAGAAACTAGAATGCCCACCCTAGTCACACCCTGGCCTAACCAAAATAGAGAATAAAAGCCTCTCTATGGCCAGGGCGTGACATCATGCTGTTTAATCAGCTCCTTGATATGCCAAACCTGTCAGGTGGGTGGAGAAATGCTCACTAACAGGGATGTTAACAAATTTGTGCAAAAAGTAGGAGAGAAACAAGCTTTTTGTGTGTATGGAACATTTCGGGGATCTTTTATTTCATCTCATGAAACATTTGCAGGCAACTTTGCATGTTGTGTTTATATAATAACGCAGTGTTTAGGTCATACGTCATAGAAAACATTCAGGGATGAATGTCCCTGACCTGAATCGTTGTCACAGTGGCTATAGTTCCAATGAATAGAACAAGGCAGACTTATTTACGATGATGGATTGCGAGGAGTCAGGCATGGGCTATACCCATAAATAAGATATGTTGCAAAGAGTCATCTGGAGGGTCAGTTCATATCAAAGATGAATTGATATGTCCAACTGAGATTACTACTACAGTGTCATAATGCAAGTAGCACTTCAATATACTGTAGAGCACCTGCACAGCATAGCCTGCAGTTAATACTGTTAGCTATCTTTTATGTGAGTCCAATACTAACAGCTGAGTAATAATCCCCGCAGCTTTCTAGTCGCCCTCCGCCAGCCACCATGTGAACATGTCGTAGATTGTTGTATTAGCACAGTGACAGCACAACCTGTTGAGTGACCCATCAAGTCATCAAGGTCATGTTGGTGAGCCGTAGCTGTACACTCCTTAGGGAGAGAAAGAGATACCAGTCTGAATAAACAGAGCACAATCGCCATGCAGGGTCACACACAGGTCACATTATAAACACAGTATGTCTCATGACATGAAAGGTCATCACTACACAGCCATAGTGTGTGTTGATCTACACATTAGTATACAATAACTTTGACCTGTAGTCAAGGTTGACTTTGGAGAAGCGATCGCTCAATAGCATTCTTCCAAATAGGATACCTTCCCATCAGTACATGTCAGGTTTAAATAACACTGTACATGCAAGTCTGAACCCTAATGACAGGTCAGAGACCTGTCCTATTTGATTTAGAGATACACTATCCTTCATTCTGTCCTTCCAAGCTTGAGGTAACATCGTCCACAACAGAAGGCCTGTCCTAACCTCTTCTGTTATGAATGTGTCAATATGTCTAGTAAGCTTCAAAGAAATGTATAACAGGTAAATAACAGTTGAATATCAGACGAAACGTCTTTCACCTTTCACCTCTAAAACCACAGCGAGAATCACAGCTGTTGATAAGACTGGATCTTGTTGTAGCCTGTGGGGAAAAACAGTTTCATCACTTTCCATAAAAGACGCTGAATCAACTCACAGCAGACGATTTGTTCTCTTAACATGCTCAACCTCAGAGAGTGCGGTGGAAAATTCTGCGCCTGGCATTTTCAGGTTCCCCTCCTCTTTGTTTGTTCCTCTGTCTAGCAGGTTTGGGGTCAATTTGAATGCAAGTCAGTCTATTTAGGAAGTAAACTGAAATCCCAATAATTCTAAAAGGAAATCTATGTATTAACTGACTTCTCAATAAATGGAAAAGGAGAGGCTATTTTATTCAAAGGTTTTTATTTTTTATTTTACTCAAATCACTGCCCGAATTGAGTGACCTTAAATTGAATTCAATTTGAATTGACCCCAAATCTGCTGTCTAGGCCTTTGTGTCAGGCCCCCAGTCACCCTAGCCAAACCACCTGGCCCACAGTCATCTCAGCCAAATCACTGGCCACGGGCCACAGCCAGGTGAGGGAGGGCGAAACTCATGCTGTAGGACCTAGGTGTGAACAATGCCAAAGCCCAGACTGAGCCTTGTTCACATCCTGTGGAAGAATGTCACAAATACAAGCCTGACCAGCTGACACAGACTGAATGAAACGGCAGGAGGTTATGAGTCTGTTTGCTCCCAATAGTAGAGCATGATGGGAATGTAACAGGCATAACTTTACAGGAAGGCATTGTAGGAGTTTGGAAAATGACATATAGAGTATGTGGAAGTATGTTTTCCAGGAATGAAACAGCGATGCTTACTAGAAAGGTTCAAATGCAGATATGTCACAGGAGGTTATTCTCAGTCGCATTCAAATGAAAACATCCAAGTCTCATGCTACCTCCTTGTGGCCAAATAATAATGAACACAGTGAGTGAATCTGGTGGCCTACAGCAGTGGTTCTCAATCCAGGTCCTGGGGACCCAAAGGAGTGCACATTTTTGTTTTAACCTGACTCAAATCATCAAAGTTTGATGATAGGTTGATAATCTGAATCAGCTGTGTAGTGCTAAGGCAAAACCAAAAATGTGCACCCCTTTGTCCCCAGGACCAGGAATTTAAAAGCACTGGTCTACAGCATCTCCCCCTAAATGGAGAAATGTCCCAAACAAATCGTGAAAGTGTTTACCTTTAGAATACCACATGACATTTTCTGACTCAGTGACAGTTAAAGGGGCAATCTGGGAATGGTACATCCATTTTTATATATTTAAATGAATGACATAACCATTGATTCTTGAAGAATATAAACTACACATCACAAGCTTCAATTCAACACCCTACCAAAACCACAAAATGTAAGCTTGCTTGTAAACAAACTGTTTAGCCTCAACATGTTTGGTGCTGTTTTTTACAAATCCTATACTGTAGCTTTAAGAGAGATGTTATTCAAGGAGAAAATTGAAAGCCACTGGAGTCAGTGCAGTGAGATAAACAAGTGAGCCAATTTGTCCATTAAATCAAGTGGAGGAGCAATAAACAAAGCCAGTTTGTGATGGACATGCACTTGTAAGGACCATTCACCCTTTGTGCAACTGGTGACATCATGATCCGATAATAGTTGTACTTTTTTTTTTCAAATGATGTATATATGGTGGTGTTTCCAGATGTTACAGAAGTGATATGAAAAATCTCAATGTAAAAACATAACATTGACAGTCAATTGAAATAAACAGCTTACGCTTTTCTGCTACTTTTCCATTACAGTGAGACTGCATTTTACTGATTAAAATCAATCACATATTTTCTCCAGGTTCATTATCACTGCATATTATTGTATGAGTCTTCAGAATGCAAACACCAGGATGCAAATTCTGTACAGAATGTATATTCTGTTGGCTTTCAAAAGCTCAAGAGATATAACGTCCCAATGCAGTCTTATCAATGGCCTGTGCCTTAGTCACAAAACCCACTATATTAGCAACACCCTCTCTCATTCCAATTCCCTTCATTTTCCTCTTTCCCTCTGTCACTCTTCTCCTCTCTCTATGCAGACATCTCCCTCTGTCACTCTTCTCCTCTCTCTATGCAGACATCTCTCTCTGTCACTCTTCTCCTCTCTCTATGCAGACATCTCCCTCTGTCACTCTTCTCCTCTCTCCATGCAGACATCTCTCTCTGTCACTCTTCTCCTCTCTCTATGCAGACATCTCCCTCGGTCACTCTTCTCCTCTCTCTATGCAGACATCTCCCTGAGTCACTCTTCTCCTCTCTCCATGCAGACATCTCCCTCGGTCACTCTTCTCCTCTCTCTATGCAGACATCTCTCTCTGTCACTCTTCTCCTCTCTCTATGCAGACATCTCCCTCTGTCACTCTTCTCCTCTCTCCATGCAGACATCTCTCTCTGTCACTCTTCTCCTCTCTCTATGCAGACATCTCCCTCTGTCACTCTTCTCCTCTCTCTATGCAGACATCTCCCTCTGTCACTCTTCTCCTCTCTCTATGCAGACATCTCCCTCGGTCACTCTTCTCCTCTCTCTATGCAGACATCTCTCTCTGTCACTCTTCTCCTCTCTCTATGCAGACATCTCGCTCTGTCACTCTTCTCCTCTCTCTATGCAGACATCTCCCTCTGTCACTCTTCTCCTCTCTCCATGCAGACATCTCTCTCTGTCACTCTTCTCCTCTCTCTATGCAGACATCTCCCTCTGTCACTCTTCTCCTCTCTCTATGCAGACATCTCCCTCTGTCACTCTTCTCCTCTCTCCATGCAGACATCTCCCTCTGTCACTCTTCTCCTCTCTCTATGCAGACATCTCCCTCTGTCACTCTTCTCCTCTCTCCATGCAGACATCTCTCTCTGTCACTCTTCTCCTCTCTCTATGCAGACATCTCCCTCTGTCACTCTTCTCCTCTCTCTATGCAGACATCTCCCTCTGTCACTCTTCTCCTCTTTCCATGCAGACATCTCCCTCTGTCACTCTTCTCCTCTCTCTATGCAGACATCTCTCTCTGTCACTCTTCTCCTCTCTCTATGCAGACATCTCCCTGAGTCACTCTTCTCCTCTCTCTATGCAGACATCTCCCTCTGTCACTCTTCTCCTCTCTCCATGCAGACATCTCCCTGAGTCACTCTTCTCCTCTCTCCATGCAGACATCTCCCTCTGTCACTCTTCTCCTCTCTCCATGCAGACATCTCTCTCTGTCACTCTTCTCCTCTCTCTATGCAGACATCTCCCTCTGTCACTCTTCTCCTCTCTCTATGCAGACATCTCCCTCTGTCACTCTTCTCCTCTCTCCATGCAGACATCTCCCTCTGTCACTCTCCTCCTCTCTCTATGCAGACATCTCCCTCTGTCACTCTTCTCCTCTCTCTATGCAGACATCTCCCTCTGTTGCAGGGTGCAGGGGGTGAGAGTCAGTGTGGCCACACTGTGAGCGATAGCCATGGCTGTCCCTGATCCTTTTGAACTCCTTAGTCCACTGGCAACGTCCCCTCCACTGGTCCTCTCTGCCTCCGCCTCCACCTCCGCCTCCACCTCCGCCCCTGTCCCTGCCCCTGGCCTCTTCCTGCAGGCCCGGCGCATGGCCGAGCGGAAGCTGTCCGTCACCAAGCAATAGACTACTGGGTCCAGGCAGCTGTTGAGGCTGCTGAGGGTCACAGTGGCATGGTACGCCAACACCTGCTGTGCTCTGTCACCCCCCATCCGGAAATACACCAACGCCTGGCGCACGTGGAAGGGCATGAAGCAGATGGAGAAGACAACCAAGACAGCCACCAGGAGCCTGACTGCTCTGGCCCTCCGGCCCTGGCTCTGAGGCATCAGCCTGGGGTCGGTCAGGGCGCATGCCACCCTGAGTGTGAATGTCACGATGACCACCAGGGGGAGCAGGAACTCCAGGAAGGACAGGGCAAAGAGGGCGGTGAGTCGGCAGCATGACGTGGCCTTGATCTCCAGTTCCGTGGTCTGGAAGGAGTAGGTGACCACCACGGCGAGGAGCCAGATCCCCACACTGACTCCCTTAGCCACCCCAGGGCTCCTCCAGCGGCGCCCGGCCCCGGCCCACACCACGGCTATATAGCGGTCCACGCAGATACTGGTGAGGAAGAGGATGCTGCAGTACATGTTGACGAAGTAGCTGAACGTGTGAACGTAGGAGCAGGCCAGACACCCTCCACCGCTGTGGTAGAGGGCAATACGGGCAGGGAGCGAGAGCGCCACCAACAGGTCAGCCACCGCCAGGTTGATGGTATAGACCACAGGGGCGGAGGAAATCTGGGAGGGCAGGCAGAAGATGTAGAGGGCCAGGCTGTTAAGGACCACACCCACCACGAACATCAGGGTGTTGACCACCATCAGTGTCACCCACAGGCCGTAGAACTCCTGGTACAGGCCCTCGTCCAGGTGGGCTAGTTTCTTCAGGTAGGGCACCCCCCACTGGGGGTTGGAAGTACTGTTTATGTATTCAGGTGTTGCATTGACCACCAAGGATATGAGAATCTCCATTGCTGCGAGGCAGTGATGGACTGCTTCTGAAAAACAGTAATACAGTATTGTCATCATATGACAGTATAATACGAACAACATTGAGTTTCTCAGTGAGTACAAGTAATATGCTCTTTAGAACTGTAATCACTAGAACAGAAAATTGCCCTTAGACCACAACAATTTGACTGTACCCTCCATGGTATGCTCAACAGGGATATTTCTGCACCGTTAAATATCTGCTTTCATAGTGAAAATAAGGTCCTGGGAGGAAATGACCAGAGCTATTTCCTCCCTTAGATACACACTGGAAGAATGTGAGAGCATCACACGTTTCTTTATCTTGGCCATACATGAACGGGCTGTGTAGACTTTGTAAATCTGGGCAGGAACAGGGGATTAGGCCTAGCGAGTCAGCATACATGGTGGTGATGCAGAGTGAGGGTAGTGTGTCCCTCATCACACACTGTAGATAAACACACTAAATGAACTAATGTAGCATCTGAATGAAAAGCGGTCAACACTAGTCTAATGTTATACAGTATGTAATAATACTAGGGTTTTTGTTAGTCATTTTTTATGACAGATTGTGTGCAGTTAATAGACTTTTTTAGGATAGAGAATCTCTTCAGTACCCTGATCAGATGTCCTGGGCCATAGCTAGTTCTGACCTCTTCAGTACCCTGATCAGATGTCCTGGGCCATAGCTAGTTCTGACCTCTTCAGTACCCTGATCAGATGTTCTGGGCTATAGCTAGTTCTGACCTCTTCAGTACCCTGATCAGATGTCCTGGGCCATAGCTAGTTCTGACCTCTTCAGTACCCTGATCATACATCCTGGGCCATAGCTAGTTCTGACCTCTTCAGTACCTTGATCAGACATTCTGGGCCATAGCTAGTTCTGACCTCTTCAGTACCCTGATCAGATGTCCTGGGCTATAGCTAGTTCTGACCTCTTCAGTACCCTGATCTGACATCCTGGGCCATAGCTAGTTCTGACCTCTTCAGTACCCTGATCAGACATCCTGTGCCATAGCTAGTTCTGACCTCTTCAGTACCCTGATCATACGTCCTGGGCCATAGCTAGTTCTGACCTCTTCAGTACCCCGATCAGACGTCCTGGGCCATAGCTAGTTCTGACCTCTTCAGTACCCTGATCAGATTTTCTGGGCCATAGCTAGTTCTGACCTCTTCAGTACCCTGATCAGACATCCTGGGCCATAGCTAGTTCTGACCTCTTCAGTACCCTGATCAGATGTCCTGGGCCATAGCTAGTTCTGACCTCTTCAGTACCCTGATTAGACATCCTGGGCCATAGCTAGTTCTGACCTCTTCAGTACCCCGATCAGACGTCCTGGGCCATAGCTAGTTCTGACCTCTTCAGTACCCTGATCAGACATCCTGGGCCATAGCTAGTTCTGACCTCTTCAGTACCCTGATCAGACATCCTGGGCCATAGCTAGTTCTGACCTCTTCAGTACCCTGATCAGACGTTCTGGGCCATAGCTAGTTCTGACCTCTTCAGTACCCTGATCAGATGTCCTGGGCCATAGCTAGTTCTGACCTCTGCAGTACCCCGATCAGATGTCCTGGGCCATAGCTAGTTCTGACCTCTTCAGTACCCTGATCAGATGTCCTGGGCCATAGCTAGTTCTGACCTCTTCAGTACCCTGATAATACGCCCTGGGCCATAGCTAGTTCTGACCTCTTCAGTACCCTGATCAGACATCCTGGGCCATAGCTAGTTCTGACCTCTTCAGTACCTTGATCAGACACCCTGGGCCATAGCTAGTTCTGGCCTCTTCAATACCCTGATCATACATCCTGGGCCATAGCTAGTTCTGTCCTCTTCAGTACCCTGATCATACATCCTGGGCCATAGCTAGTTCTGGCCTCTTCAATACCCTGATCAGACATCCTGGGCCATAGCTAGTTCTGACCTCTTCAGTACCCTGATCATACATCCTGGGCCATAGCTAGTTCTGACCTCTTCAGTACCCTGATCATACATCCTGGGCCATAGCTAGTTCTGACCTCTTCAGTACCTTGATCATACATCCTGGGCCATAGCTAGTTCTGACCTCTTCAGTACCCTGATCATACATCCTGGGCCATAGCTAGTTCTGACCTCTTCAGTACCTTGATCATACATCCTGGGCCATAGCTAGTTCTGACCTCTTCAGTACCCTGATCAGACATCCTGGGCCATAGCTAGTTCTGACCTCTTCAGTACCCTGATCAGATGTCCTGGGCCATAGCTAGTTCTGACCTCTTCAGTACCCTGATCATACATCCTGGGCCATAGCTAGTTCTGACCTCTTCAGTACCTTGATCAGACACCCTGGGCCATAGCTAGTTCTGACCTCTTCAGTACCCTGATCAGATGTCCTGGGCCATAGCTAGTTCTGACCTCTTCAGTACCCTGATCATACATCCTGGGCCATAGCTAGTTCTGTCCTCTTCAGTACCCTGATCAGACACCCTGGGCCATAGCTAGTTCTGGCCTCTTCAGTACCTTGATCAGACACCCTGGGCCATAGCTAGTTCTGGCCTCTTCAATACCCTGATCAGACATCCTGGGCCAAGCAAGTTCTGTCCTCTTCAGTACCCTGATCATACATCCTGGGCCATAGCTAGTTCTGACCTCTTCAGTACCTTGATCATACATCCTGGGCCATAGCTAGTTCTGACCTCTTCAGTACCCTGATCAGATGTCCTGGGCCATAGCTAGTTCTGACCTCTTCAGTACCCTGATCATACATCCTGGGCCATAGCTAGTTCTGTCCTCTTCAGTACCCTGATCATACATCCTGGGCCATAGCTAGTTCTGACCTCTTCAGTACCCTGATCAGACATCCTGGGCCATAGCTAGTTCTGACCTCTTCAGTACCCTGATCAGACATCCTGGGCCATAGCTAGTTCTGACCTCTTCAGTACCCTGATCATACATCCTGGGCCATAGCTAGTTCTGACCTCTTCAGTACCCTGATCAGATGTCCTGGACCATAGCTAGTTCTGACCTCTTCAGTACCCTGATCAGACATCCTGGGCCATAGCTAGTTCTGACCTCTTCAGTACCCTGATCATACGTCCTGGGCCATAGCTAGTTCTGACCTCTTCAGTACCCTGATCAGACATCCTGGGCCATAGCTAGTTCTGACCTCTTCAGTACCCTGATCATACATCCTGGGCCATAGCTAGTTCTGACCTCTTCAGTACCCTGATCAGATGTCCTGGACCATAGCTAGTTCTGACCTCTTCAGTACCCTGATCTGACATACTGGGCCATAGCTAGTTCTGACCTCTTCAGTACCCTGATCATACATCCTGGGCCATAGCTAGTTCTGACCTCTTCAGTACCCTGATCATACGTCCTGGGCCATAGCTAGTTCTGACCTCTTCAGTACCCTGATCAGATGTCCTGGGCCATAGCTAGTTCTGACCTCTTCAGTACCCTGATCATACATCCTGGGCCATAGCTAGTTCTGACCTCTTCAGTACCCTGATCATACGTCCTGGGCCATAGCTAGTTCTGACCTCTTCAGTACCCTGATCAGATGTCCTGGGCCATAGCTAGTTCTGACCTCTTCAGTACCCTGATCAGACGTCCTGGGCCATAGCTAGTTCTGACCTCTTCAGTACCCTGATCATACGCCCTGGGCCATAGCTAGTTCTGACCTCTTCAGTACCCTGATCTGACATACTGGGCCATAGCTAGTTCTGACCTCTTCAGTACCTTGATCAGATGTCCTGGGCCATAGCTAGTTCTGACCTCTTCAGTACCCTGATCAGATGTCCTGGGCCATAGCTAGTTCTGACCTCTTCAGTACCCTGATCAGATGTCCTGGGCCATAGCTAGTTCTGACCTCTTCAATACCCTGATCAGACGTCCCGTGGTGTTCATGTTAGCTGATACTGTATTTGAGACACTGCTGTGCATGTGTAAAAACGGTGAGGTGTGATGTGGCGAGGTGTGACGTATAACTGCATTAACAAACATATCACTATGTTCTACAACATGATACTTATTTTAGTTACATGAATATACCAATATATCTGACACTTGAGTCAGTTCAAGTGCTCCATAGTTTCCATTGGCTTTAACACAAATCCTAATCCTAATAGTCTGCTCTCACACTCCCACGTGTATTATTAGTAACGCTTCATTGAAATATTCTATCCTAATGCCTACATTCGTTTTCCATAAACTTGGAAGCACGATACACTTAAACCTTTCAAAAGTACACTCTTATATAAAAGAGTTAGGACGGAACTTCCAGATAGAACTTCCAGATAGAACTTCCAGATAGAACTTCCAGATAGAACTTCCAGATAGAACTTCCAGATAGCTGTCAGTGACGAATACGGAGCTCAGAGAGAGCGTCGTACTTCGATGGCAGTTCACAAAATGTACTCAACCCTTACCAAAAACCTTGTGTCGCACAAACCATCGCCCAAAAGAACAACTTGTTCTTAACAACTTAACCACTTGTTAAGACGCAGTGCACCTCTGTGTGGTCTGGGGAGTAAGTGTTCAGTACGACAATGAATGAACTAGTATTCAGTGGACTAAGCCTTTCTAGAAATGTCAAGTGCAGGTAGCCAATCTGTTGTGAGAGAGTTATCTCATTATGCTCGTCTGTCTCACTCTCTCTCTATCTCTCTCTCTCTCTTGCTAAGACAGAATTTTTTCAGAGCATTCTCCATTCTGAGAATATTTTTTTACATTCCGATGCACCTATATCACTACATCTCCACAATGTATTCATTAGTCACATTCAAAGTGTATCAAAATAACATCATCAACTTCAGCCAACAGAAAACTCCTCCAAACTTACCTGTTTCAAGGATAGAATCACGTGATAACCTGTCAAGAGTGGGTGGATGTAGATCTTCGCTATAGCCAGTTCATTTAGCCAATCAGAGTCCGGAGACCCGTGTAGCCTCTGTCACCTTGGACTCTTTCTAAAGTATGTCCTGGGTACTCAGAGGTCTTATTATAGGAGATATCTATATAATGTATCTTCTCACTCCATTGTTGAGCTGAGAGGGAGTATTTCACACCACAGCACACCATGTCAAAATTATTTTAGGATTGAAAATCATTTTATGTCCATTCCCTGTAACAAACCATCTCCTTTAGAGGCTTGGATTATCCTTGGGTTTGAGATTTTCCTGTCTCAATGTCTCTCTCTCTCTCTCAGAATCAATCAATCTCTGAAAGTCTCTCTACATCCTTTAAATCGTTCAAGGTGCATCTTCATATCTCCCAGTATGTTAGATTTCACTAGGCAGTCTCCCAGTGTCCAGTCTCTCAGACTCTCAGTCAGTGTACTCCTGCCTTGGGCCTCTCTCCCTTTCCACTCTACTCCATCACTGCAGTGGAGTCCCCCGGCGGTACTAATCCCATTTCCCCCTGGGTTAGGACACTAAAGGAGGAAGAACCTCCCAAGTTTCCTTCAGCTGTGACGTCACGGCCCCAAGGATTAGGGGCTCTGCTGCTCCTGGACAAAAGTGTTTGTGTAAATAAAATGATTGAATACAGTAAATGAAGTAGACATTAGTATAGGCCATGAAATAAATACATGGATAAGTGGATATTAGTGCCTGGAACTAAAGGTAACCACAAAGATATTTTGAGCATTTCAAATGGGCCTCAAGAGATGCCATCATGGTGTGTGAAGAGGAAGGTACTTCAAGTGGAAAAGCATTGTTTAGCTCACAGTGGCTAGCTGTCTTTGCTGGGGTTTCTGACTCAACGAGGGCCTGTCTATGTAATGACAGGAGTCTAAGCACATAATCTTGCTCAACAGTTCACATACCAAGCCTAGACAGAAGGATAGCAAGTGTCAGCAAACGAGAACATATAGAGGGTGGTGGATTGCATGGCTGTATAGGGGAAGATACTATGGGAGTAGTCGTTTGTTCGCTATAAAAATGCTAAATAATATTACATGAGATTGAGCTGATATTGTGAAACTGTCTGGAGTTATGACGGTTTCACAAAAGTGCTGATGTAGACAGGATGGAGTGATGATGTAGACAGGATGGAGTGATGATGTAGACAGGATGGAGTGATGATGTAGACAGGATGGAGTGATGATGTAGACAGGATGGAGTGATGATGTAGACAGGATGGAGTGCTGATGTAGACAGGATGGAGTGATGATGTAGAAAGGATGGAGTGATGATGTAGACTGGATGGAGTGATGATGTAGACAGGATGGAGTGATGATGTAGACAGGATGGAGTGATGATGTAGACAGGATGGAGTGATGATGTAGACAGGAGGGAGTGATGATGTAGACAGGATGGAGTGATGATGTAGACAGGATGGAGTGATGATGTAGACAGGATGGAGTGATGATGTAGACAGGATGGAGTGATGATGTAGACAGGATGGAATGATGATGTAGACAGGATGGAGTGATGATGTAGACAGGATGGAGTGCTGATGTAGACAGGATGGAGTGATGATGTAGACAGGATGGAGTGCTGATGTAGACTGGATGGAGTGATGATGTAGACTGAGGAGAGTGCTGCTGTAGACAGGATGGAGTGATGATGTAGACAAGATGGAGTGATTATGTAGACAGGGTGGAGTGCTGATGTAGACAGGATGGAGTGATGATGTAGACTGGATGGAGTGATGATGTAGACAAGATGGAGTGATGATGTAGACAGGATGGAGTGATGATGTAGAAGGATGGAGTGATGATGTAGACTGATGTGTAAATGTAGACTGGATGGAGTGATGATGTAGACAGGATGGAGTGATGATGTAGACAGGAAGGAGTGATGATGTAGACAGGATGGAGTGATGATGTAGACATGATGGAGTGATGATGTAGACAGGATGGAGTGATGATGTAGACAGGATGGAGTGCTGATGTAGACTGGATGGAGTGATGATGTAGACTGGATGGAGTGCTGATGTAGACTGGATGGAGTGATGATGTAGACAGGATAGAGTGATGATGTAGACTGGATGGAGTGATGATGTAGACTGGATAGAGTGATGATGTAGACTGGATGGAGTGATGATGTAGACTGATGTGTAAATGTAGACTGGATGGAGTGATGATGTAGACTGGATAGAGTGATGATGTAGACTGGATGGAGTGATGATGTAGACTGATGTGTAAATGTAGACTGGATGGAGTGATGATGTAGACTGGATGGAGTGCTGATGTAGACAGGATGGAGTGCTGATGTAGACTGGATGGAGTGATGATGTAGACAGGATGGATTGATGATGTAGACAGGATGGAGTGATGATGTAGACAGGATGGAGTGATGATGTAGACAGGATGGAGTGATGATGTAGACTGGATGGAGTATAGATGTAGACTGGATGGAGTGATGATGTAGACAGGATGGATTGATGATGTAGACAAGATGGAGTGCTGATGTAGACAGGATGGAGTATAGATGTAGACAGGATGGATTGATGATGTAGACAGGATGGAGTGATGATGTAGACAGGATGGAGTGCTGATGTAGACTGGATGGAGTGATGATGTAGACAGGATGGAGTGCTGATGTAGACAGGATGGAGTGATGATGTAGACAGGATGGAGTGCTGATGTAGACTGGATGGAGTGATGATGTAGACTGGATGGAGTGATGATGTAGACAGGATGGAGTGCTGATGTAGACTGGATGGAGTGATGATGTAGACAGGATGGAGTGCTGATGTAGACTGGATGGAGTATAGATGTAGACAGGATGGATTGATGATGTAGACAGGATGGAGTGATGATGTAGACTGGATGGAGTGATGATGTAGACAGGATGGAGTGATGATGTAGACAGGATGGAGTGATGATGTAGACAGGATGGAGTGATGACGTAGACTGAGGAGAGTGTAGATGTAGACTGGATGGAGTGATGATGTAGACAGGATGGAGTGCTGATGTAGACAGGATGGAGTGATGATGTAGACTGGATGGAGTGCTGATGTAGACAGGATGGAGTATAGATGTAGACAGGATGGAGTGCTGATGTAGACAGGATGGAGTATAGATGTAGACAGGATGGAGTGATGATGTAGACAGGATGGAGTGATGACGTAGACTGAGGAGAGTGTAGATGTAGACTGGATGGAGTGATGATGTAGACTGGATGGAGTGATGATGTAGACAGGATGGAGTATAGATGTAGACTGAGGAGAGTGTAGATGTAGACTGGATGGAGTGTAGATGTTTCCAGTCTATAGCCTACTTTCCTCTTATAACACAGAAATAGATAGAAGGTTTCCGTTAGGATACTGAGGTTACTATTAAGACGAGCACTAGTCTTGGTCTGGTTCCAAAAAATATATTACTCTTAATTTGCTCCACTTGTTCTGTAAACGGTTCTGTTTTCTAATTTATCAAGTGGACTGAGGGAATGGTATTATTTTAGTAACTTGGCAGAATGCCTTGGTGCTCCAGAGTGACGAATACAGATTTCAACCTCACTGTACATTAACCAACCAGGCAGATGGATATACAGCACACTGATGGCATCCAGGTTAAGTACAGCGGACATGGTGTATAGTGCAGTACATGGCTGGTTTAAACCTGGGACTTGACCAATCACCACACCTCTACACTGACAGATTCAGTTCAATTACATCAAAATGGCCCTGGTCATTCAGTTGAACAAATACCTCTCTGAAGAGTTGAGGTGAAATCCCAGTTGTTGACTAATCATTATACTGTCAGTACTCGTTGATTTCTGAATAGAATAAGATGTAAGCTTTCTTTTATCTCATTCTGGCAAATACACCAACATACAGGTAGGTCTCTCTGAGGACCAATATAAAGTGTCTAGATATTTTCCTTTTCCTCCACTGGGAGTAGGTCACAAATCTTGCTGCTGTGATGGCACACTGTGGTATTTCACCCAGTAGATATGAGAGTTTATCAAAATTGGATTTGTTTTCGAATTCTTTGTGGGTCTGTGTAATCTGGGAGAAATACTGTATGTGTCTCTAATTTGGTCATATAATTGATAGGAGGTTAGGAAGTGCAGCTCAGTTTCCAACTCATTTTGTGGGCAGTGTGCACATAGCCAGTCTGCCTACGGCGGCCTCTCTCAATAGCAGGGCTATGCTCACTGAGTGTACATAGTCAAAGCTTTCCTTAATTTTGGGTCAGTCACAGTGGTCAGGTATTCTGCAACTGTGTACTCTATGTTTAGGGCCAAATAGCATTCCAGTTGTCTCATTTTGTTAGTAAATTCTTTCTAATGTGTCAAGTAATGATATTTTTGTTCTCTCATGATTTGGTTGGGTCTAATTGTGTTGCTGTCCTGGGGCTCTGTGGGGTGTGTTTGAGCCCCAGGACCAGCTTGCTTAGGGGACTCTTCTCCAAGTTCATCTCTCTGTAGGTGATGGCTTTGTTATGGAAGGTTTGGGAATCACTTCCTGTGCATTATTTAGTGTTTACATTGTACACTGAGGATATTTTTTTCAGAATTCTGTATGCATAGTCTCAATTTGGTGTTTGTCCCATTTGATGAATTATTGATTTGTGAGTGGACCCCAGACCTCACAACCATAAAAGGCAATGGGTTCTATAATTGATTCAAATATTTTTGGGGATGTCGAATGATATTCCTTTTTATGGTGTATAAGGCCCTTCTTGCCTTGTCTCTCAGATTGTTCACAGCTTTGTGGAAGTTAACTGTGGTGTTCATGTTTAGGCCGAGGTATGTATAGTTGTTTGTGTGGTCTAGGGCAACGGTGTCTAGATGGAATTTGTATTTGTAGTCCTGGCAACTGGACCTTTCTTGGAAAACCATTATTTTTGTATTACTGAGATTTACTGTCAGGGCCTAGGTTTGACAGAGTCTGTGCAGAAGATCTAGATGCTGCTGTAGGCCCTCCTTGGTTGGGGACAGAAGTACCAGATCATCAGCAAACCCTTCAATTTCTCTCTCTGTCCCCCCCATTCTCATCAGCTTATATGTTATTGCCACACCGGTCCATCATGGGGCCAGTGTTTTTAAAACAGGAGATTAGCATGTTCCACCACACTGACTTGACACAGGGGGCACATGAAGTTTGTTTGAGGCTGGCTCCAGGGTGGTCTATTGTCCTGCTCTGTTTATGTCTTCATAAACCTCCCTCTCACACTGCACTGGCACCTGGCCTCCGAGTGCTGCCGACCCTGCATTCATGGACTCACTCTCTCCCCATTTCTACCTAATAGTGGATTTTTATGAGGTGATTGTTAGTTTTGCGAGACAATTAGTTGAATTAATAACGGTAGAATCAAGAAAGTACCCTTTTAAGGGCAAAAGTCTGACAGAATGTTTCATTTTAATTTTGTGTGAAAATGCAACTCGTAAAAAAGAAATGACCAGCATGGTATAAACACCACCTGGTGCTGAGCACTCAGGAAGTAGACCACCATCTAAGCCAGTCTATACGTCAAGATGAATAAATACAATCTATTTCAAATAAACAAAGGTCTATATAATGTAGACAATGTTTGCACCATTGTCTCATTAAAAGCTATTGTAACAACACCTCTAGCAGTATTACTGTACTTTGAGAGCTTTGCGATGGACCGGCACTATCCTGTCAGGGTCCATGGGCTAAAAACAAGCCTAAACACTTGTCACAGTGACAAAGCACAGAACGGCAGGCATATTTCAACTCTCTTTACCCAAAGTGTCTTGGAAACGGGGTATATTAGGATGTACATAGCAGATCCTGAAGTAAAGCTTTAACGTGCCCTTTCAGGCGGCTATAGTCTGGACTACAGCACCTTTGTACCTTCCAGTGGCGTACCGAAAGTAAACAAAAGAAAACAGCACCAAAATAAAATATTGACAGAGTCACATTCCTTTATTAAGTGTTGTGCTTTTCAGATGCATATTCAATGGACATTGTGAGCATATAGACATAGAATGGCCCAGCTGGAATCGTAGCCATGACCATGTCATTGCAAACCCCGTGCTCTAGCAGATGGGTCACACAGGAGCCTACATGTCCCCACGGTCTTTCTCTTCACGTAGAGGACTGACCTCAGAGAGGCTGTACAGAGACTTAACATGGTCCTGGTGTTGGTATTCATTGACAGGCACATTACAGACCTCCTCCAGGGTGATCCTGGGAGTCACCGACGCCTTCAGCCTCTACACCAGGGGAGAGTAATACATTCATATATCTGCCCATCAACACATCATCCATCCATCCATTCATCCATCCATATAATGGATTAATGTGCATTTACATACAAACCTTACCGCTAAGCAAGTGCCTTTCCTTCCAAGAAGCTCATGCATGGCTCCAAGAGGGATCCAGCCAACGGACAGAAAGATGATGATCCATGCGACACCTTCAGCCCATGCTGGGTAGAGATATGTCTTCTCGTAAAGAAGTGGTTTGTGCTGGACCATGGCAGTGACCAATATGGCCTGCAGGTAGAAATTGGTTGGGAAAAGAGTTTACCTTTCAAGGTAAAAAAATAAATAATCATAGCCTTACAGCTGCAGTAGGGTTGGACAGGCATTCCTGTGTATATTAAGACACCACGGATTCGGTTTTTCATCCCTGGATTGAGGTACGTTTTCCTAGTCATATTTGGATCCGGTGTCTTAATCTAGACAGCCTGTCCGACCCTGGTGCAGCTGTTAGCAAGGATCTTCTGGCTACGTGAAAAATAGCTACGGTTGAATACATACGTTTTTGTTAAACAAATATCTTACTCCCAAAGAAAAGTCCACTGTAAAAGGTCAAATATATGACCGGGAAACGCATTTAAACCCGCAACACAATGCAGCCTGATTTGTATGTATTTATTTAGAGGGTAGACCAGCTTTAATATTGCAGATATATTATGCAATCTATCAATGTAATTGTCTGCATCATTTCTAATCGGCAGGTAGCCTAGTGGTCAGAGCATTGAACTAGTAGCTGAAAGGTTGCGAGATCAAATCCCTAAGCTGACAAGGTAAAAATCTGTCATTCTGGCCCTGAACAAGGCAGTTAACCCACTGTTCCTAGGCCATCATTGAAAATAAGAATTTGTTCTTAACTGACATGTCTAGTAAAATAAATATATACCCCAATATAAACATTATATACACTAGCGGTCAATAGTTTTGGAGCTTTTTCTTTTCTCTATTCTAGAATAATAGTGAAGACATCAAAACTATGAAATAACATATGCAATCATGTAGTAACCAAAAAAGTGTTAAATCAAAATTAATTTTATATTTGAGATTCTTCAAGGTAGCCACACTTTGCCTTGATGACAGCTTTGCACACTCTTGGCATTCTCTCAACCAGCTGCCCTGGATAATCTATGTTTTCCATAGTCAAACTTCAAAGTTAAGGGTTAAGTTTAGGCACTCATTCTGAATGGTTAAGGTAAGTGTTAAGGTTTGAGATAGAGTTAAAACAAAACAACATTAAACCAGTGTCCACAAATGAGATCGAACACACAACCTTCTGATCCAGAGTCATGGGATTACGACCACCTGCCACCCCCTTCCACAACCCAAGCCTACTAGATGTTATTAGCGCTCACTGTTGTCCCTAATGTTCGGTTTTCATGGCATTTCCCGACTTCTTCAGGACATGGACAGATGTCAGATTTCGACATCAAACTTGAACGACCTCCCTGGGATAAGGGCCAGGTCACCCACTGCACTGGGTTAGTGCATGAATGAGGATCTTCAAGTAGACTCACCACGATCAACAGTGGAGAGACCACCAACCAGCAGGCCTTAAAGAAGATGTTTGGAGGCTTTCCCAGAATCCTTTTCACCATGATGGAGAGCCGCCATACTCCTACAAATCAGCAGGAAGTGTAAAGCATTTAAGCAATGATCAGAATGATATATACTTGTTGTATATGAAATCAATCTTTGAAAAGAAAGGTCACATGGCGTTTCCATTGGGGACATGTTCAGAAAATACTTCACAAATCTTCTTTGGAAGCAAGAGGCCTTGTTTTGGAGAGAAAAATTTATGAATAATGTCATACATACTTCAGGTCATTATTATTCAGGGTCAGATGAAGCAAACATATACATTCATTGGGGAAAAGAGCACCATATAAGCTCGCATTGGAGCACTTACCAAATATCCAGCTTAGAGCAACGACTTCAAATAAAGAAGTGAGCATCAGTGTTATGCCAACAGAATAGTCTAACAGCTGGAAGATGTAGACCCCGCCCTGTAAATACCAAGACCCAAGGGCACATAGGTTATTGGTTTGAAAAGGATAATGGCACCAAGGTTACACCTCTTGAAACCAGATACACACACGCATGCACACACACATGCACACACATACACACATACACACACACTTAAACAGAAATACAAGCACACTCACACACCTGAGTAATGCAGGGAAGGCCAAGCAGGAAGGTCAAGAAGCAGAGTAATAGGGTCACCAGCTCTTTATAGTTCAGCATGAGGAGAATCTTTGGGCCAAAGCTGTCCATAACGAAAGTTCCCATGACCTCCACAAGGGCAAACTATACAGACAAAACACACGTTCAACTATACAGACAAAACACATTAAACTACACAGACAAAACACACAAACTATACAGACAAAATACACAAACTATACAGACAAAACACATTAAACTATACAGACAAAACACACATTAAAAAATATAAAGACAAAACACACAAACTATACAGACAAAACACAAACTATACAGACAAAACACACATTAAACTGTACAGACAAAACACACATTCAACTATACAGACAAAATACATTAAACTACACAGAAAAAACACACATTAAACTATACAGACAAAACATGCAAACTATACAGACAAAACACACATTAAAAAATATAAAGACAAAACACACAAACGATACAGACAAAACACAAACTATACAGACAAAACAAGCATTAAACGGTACAGACAAAACACACAAACTATAAAGACAAACACACATTCTATAAACACAAAGCACACATTAAACTATAAAGACAAAACACACATTATACTATACAGAAAAAACACACAAACTATACAGACAAAACACACATTAAACGACACAGACAAAACACACAAACTATACAGACAAAACACACATTCTATAAAGACAAAACACACATTAAACTATAAAGACAAAACACACATTAAACTATACAGACAAAACACACAAACTATACAGACAAAACACACATTCAACTATAGAGACAAAACACATTCAACTATACAGACAAACCACACATTAAACTATACAGACAAAACACACAAAATATACAGACAAAACACACATTCTATAAAGACAAAACACACATTAAACTATAAAGACAAAACACACATTAAACTATACAGATTAAACATTAAACTATGTGCGTGTAAGTGTACGAGTGTGCATGTGTGTGGGTGTGTGCTCAGTGTGTTTCTGTGCTACCAAACCTGACTATCCAGGCCGAGACACATCAGCATGAGGAAGAAGAGGCAGGCCCAGAGCTGAGAGACAGGCATGGTGCTGAAGATCTCTGGGTAAACTACAAATGCCAAACCAGGTCCTGGATAAACACACACACACACACACACACACACACACACACACACACACACACACACACACACACACACACACACACACACACACACACACACACACACACACACACACACACACACACACACACACACACACACACACACACACACACACACACAGACACACACACACACACAATACACAACATAGTGTCACTGTGTCTATGACCATGACATGTTCTGTACATGTGTTTCCAGTAATAGTGTGACAGTTCAGGCAAGAACACATTCTAGACCAGGTATGGCAGTTGCATCATTAAATTCCTTCACACTACATCTTGACTGGCTGCATCACCGCCTGGTATGGCAACTTCTCAGCATCCGACCGTAAAGGCTCTACAGAGGGTAGTACATACGGCCCATCACTGGGGCCAAGCTTCCTGCCATCCAGGACCTCTCTGCCCAGCAGTGTCAGAGGAAGGCTCTAAAAATGGTCAATTTGCCACTCAAGTCACAGTCTGTTCTCTCTGCTACTGCATGGCAAGCAGTACCGGAGCGCCAGGTCTGGGTCCAAAAGGCTCCTGAACAGCTTCCAACCCAAAGTCATAAGACTGCTAAACTGTTCATTAAATGGCTACCCAGACGTTCTGCTTTTCACACCTCACATACATGTACATAGTATTTCAATCAATCACCTAACCAAACCCAATTATTGAAGACGGCGCCGGAGAAGATGGCTGATATTCTACGTGCTCCTAACTGATCGTGTTCTTATGTTCATATTTTTGCCTTTTTTTGTAACTTATTTTTGAAACTTATTTTGAAGATAATGTTGCTGCTATCGTCTCTTATGACCTAACGTGCAATCATTGGAAAATAAAATCGACGACCTACGAGGAAGATTAAACTACCAACGGGACATTAAAAACGGTAATATCTTGTTCTTCACGGAGTCGTGGCTGAACGATGACATTATCAACATACAGCTGGCTGGTTATGCGATGTGTCGACAGGATAGAACAGCGGCATCTGGTAAGACAAGGGGCGGCGGACAATGTATTTTTGTAAATAATAGCTGGTGCATGATATCTAAGGTCTAAAGTCTCAAGGTTTTGTTCGCCTGAGGTAGAGTATCTCATGATAAGCTGTAGACCACACAATTTACCGAGAGAGTTTGCAAATGTATTTTTCGGAGCTGTCTTCATACCACACAGTCCGATGCTGGCACTAAGACCGCACTCAATGAGCTGTATTCTGCCATAAGCAAACAGGAAATGCTCATCCAGAGGCGGCGCTCCTAGTGGCCGGGGACTTTAATGCAGGGAAACTTAAATCTGTTTTACCAAATGTCTATCAGCATGTTAAATGTGCAAAACTATAGACCAGCTTTACTCCACACACAGAGACATGTACAAAGCTCTCCCTCACTCTCCATTGGACTATTCTGACCATAATTATATCCTCCTGATTCCTGCCGACAAGCACAAATAAAACAGGAAGCACCAGTGACTCGGTCAATAAAAAAGTGGTCAGATGAAGCAGATGCTAAGCTACAGGACTGTTTTGCTATCACAGACTGGAATATGTCTGGGATTCATCCTATGGCATTGATGAGTACACCACATCAGTCATTGGCTTCATCAATAAGTGCATCAATGACGTTGTCCCCACAGTGACCGTACGTACATACCCCAACCAGAAGCCATGGATTACAGGCAACATCCACATCGAGCTAAACGCTAAAGCTGCCACTTTCAAGGAGCGGGACTCTAACCCGGAAGCTTATAAGAAATCCTGCTATGCCCTCCGATGAACCATCAAACAGGTAAAGTGTCAATACAGGACTAAGAGCAAATCATACTACACCTGCTCTGACACTCGGCGGATGTGGCAGGGCTTGCAAACCATCACAGACTACAAACGGAGACACAGCCGAGAGCTGCCCAGTGACACAAGCCTACCAGATGAGCTAAACTACTTCTATGCTCACTTCGAGGCAAATAACACTAAAACATGCATGAGAGCACCAGCTGTTCTGGACGACTGTGTGATCACGCTCTCCGCAGCCGATGTGAGTAAGACCTTGTAACAGGTCAACATTCACAAGGCCGGAGGGCAAGATAGATTACCAGGACGTGTACTCCGAGCATGCGCTGACCAACTGGCAAGTGCCTTCACTGACATTTTCAACCTCTCCCTTTCCAATAATACCAACATGTTTTAAGCAGACCCTGTGCTGTGCCCAAGAACACTAAGGTAACCCATCTAAATGACTACCGACCCGTAGCACTCACGTCTGTAGCCATGAAGTGCTTTGAAAGGGTGGTCATGGCTCACATCAACACCATTACCCCAGAAATCCTACACCCACTCCAATTTGACTACAGCTCAGCTTTCAACATCATAGTGCCCTCAAAGCTCATCAATAAGCTAAGGACCTTGGGACTGTACACCTCCCTCTGCAACTGGATCCTGGACTTCCTGACGGGCCGCCCCTAGGTGGTAAGGGTAAGTAACAACACATCCGCCATGCTGATCCTCAACACAGGGGCGCCTCAGGGGTGTGTGTTCAGCCCCCTCCTGTACTCCCTGTTCACTCATGACTGCACGGCCAGGCACGACTCCAACACGATCATTAAAGTACACTGACGACACAACAGTGGTAGGCCTGATCACCGACAACGACGAGACAGCCTATAGGGAGGAGGTCAGAGACCTGGCTGTGTGGAGCCAGGACAACAACCTCTCCCTCAACATGATGAAGACAAAGGAGATGATTGTGGACTACAGGAAAAGGAGGCCTGAGCATGCCCCCATTTTCATCGACGGAGCTGCAATGGAGCAGGTTGAGAGCTTCAAGTTCCTTGCTGTCCACATCACCAACAAACTAACATGGTCCAAACACACCATGACAGTCATGAAGAGGGCACAACAAAACATATTCCCCCGCAGGAGACTGAAAAGATCTGGCATGGGTCCTCAGATCCTCAAAAGGTTCTACAGCTGCACCTTTGAGAGCATCCCGACCGGTTGCATCACTGTCTGTTATGACAACTGCTCGGCCTACGACCGCAAGGCACTGTGGAGGGTAGTGCGTACGGCCCAATACATCACTGGGGCCAAGCCTCCTGCCATCCAGGACCTGTCTACCAGGTGGTGTTAGAGGAAGGCCCTAAAAAGATTCCAGCCACCCTAGTCATAGACTGTTCACTCTGATACCTCACAGCGCCAACTCTAGTTCCAAGAGGCTTCTAAACAGCTTCTACCCCCAAGCCAGTAGACTCCTGAACATCTAATCAAATGGCTACCCAGACAATTTGCACTGCCTCCCCCCACATTATTTTACATCGCTGCTACTCTCTGTTATTATCTATGCATAGTCACTTCAATAACTCTACCTACATGTACACTACCGTTCAAAAGTTTAGGGTCACTTAGAAATGACCTTGTTTTTGAAAGAAAAGCACAGTGAAGAGGCAACTCCATGATGCTGGTCTTCTAGACAGAGTTGCAAAGAAAAAGCCATATCTCAGATTAGCCAATAAAAATAAAATATTAAGATGGTCAAAAGAACACAGACACTGGACAGAGGAACTCTGCCTAGAAGGCCAACATCCCGGATTTGCCTCTTCGTTGTTGACATTGAGACTGGTGTTTTGCGGGTACTATTTAATGAAGCTGCCAGTTGAGGACTTGTAAGGTGTCTGTTTCTCCAACTAGACACACTAATGTACTTTTACCATTCTGTTTCTTGGCAATTTCTTCATGTAATAGCCTTCATTTCTCAGATCAAGAATAGACTGGTGGGTTTCAGAAGAAAGGTCTTTGTTTCTGGCCATTTTGAGCCTGTAATCGAACCTACAAATGCTAGTGCTCCAGATACTCAACTAGTCTAAAGAAGTCCGATTTTATTGCTTCTTTAATCAGCACAAAAGTTTTCAGCTGTGTTAACATAATTGCAAAAGGGTTTTCTAATGATCAATTAGCCTTTTAAAATGATAAACTTGGATTAGCTAACACAACGTGCCATTGGAACACAGGAGTGATGGTTGCTGATAATGGGCCTCTGTACGCCTATGTAGATATTCCATTAAAAATCAGCCATTTCCAGTACTCCTTGTATATAGTCTCGTTTATGTTATTTTATTGTGTAATTATTTCATTTTTATCTATTTGTTAATTTTCTTCCTTTTTAACTGCATTGTTGGGAAAGGACTCGTAAGTAAGCATTTCACTGTAAAGTCTACACTTGTTGTATTTGGCGCATGTGACAATTAAAATGTGATTTGATTTGACTGTTTATTAGATGTACTTTAGAACCTGCTCATTCTTATTATTATTATTTGCCCTCTGCTGCCACCTTTAGGCCCAAACCTATAAAAGCTACCAACACCAAAACAACTTTGAAACGTCCAGGCTGAACGTCTGCAGTTTGCTATAAAAAAATTACATTATTTTCCAATCGTTTCATTATGAATAGAACTGTTATTTGTTTGTTCCGTTCAACTGTTCCGGCCAGCAAAATAAAATTCTGTCAAAGATTTTCAGCTGGCATGAAGACACTGGAAGAAGTTTCTGATTGACAGAGGGATGGCTCTGATGTACAACAGCAAAAAATTCTCAGAGCGTAAATTAAAGTTTTAACCAGTTCTCACGCTTTTAAGATAACAGTTCTGTTTCCAGAACAGTATAGATCAGATGTGTTCACGCTTTTGATTCTGTTCATTGAAAAATGTTGTTATTTTCTGGTTTTCTGTTCTGTTCCCTGAACTGGTTACAACCCCTAAATACTACTAATACTTTTCACCCTACAACCACGTTTTCATCAATTCCAATGAATTTCAATGGCCGTAAAGACTTGAATGGGAAAGGTTCCAGTCGTAATTAGTCTTCCCACCGTTGAAGCTCGAAACATCATTCAATCTTTAAAATGTGCAGACCGGCCTGGAATAGGTTGCTTGTATTCAGCTTTTTTTATACAATTTATACTTTTTGTCCAATGCTCTTGAACCGTTAAAGCTACCAACACCAAACAACTTTAAAACGTGCGGGCTGACACTGGTGCTTCAAAAACACATGTAATACCACATACCTTTTTACACTCCAAACATATTTGCCTAAATCCCAATGCATTTCAATGGCCATAAACTGGAATGGGGAAAACCCTATTACTACCATTACTACCCCTGTATCTACCACTACTGTTACTATTTCAAAACCAGAAATACTTCAAGACTACCAACCACCCCATATTTACTTCAAGACGAGCAGGCACACCACATTTACTTCAGACTAACAAGCAGACTAGCAAGCACACCACATTTACTTCAGACTAACAAGCAGACTAGCAAGCACACCACATTTACTTCAGACTAGCAGGCACACCACATTTACTTCAGACTAACAAGCAGACTAGTAACACACCACATTTACTTCAGACTAGCAAGCAGACTAGCAAGCACACCACATTTACTTCAGACTAACAAGCAGACTAGCAAGCACACCACATTTACTTCAGACTAGCAAGCAGACTAGCAAGCACACCACATTTACTTCAGACTAACAAGCAGACTAGCAAGCACACCACATTTACTTCAGACTAGCAGGCACACCACATTTACTTCAGACTAACAAGCAGACTAGCAAACACATCACATTTACTGCAGACTAACAAGCAGACTAGCAAGCACACCACATTTACCTCAGACTAGCAAGCAGACTAGCAAGCACACCACATTTACTTCAGACTAACAAGCACACCACATCTACTTCGGACTAGCAAGCAGACTAGCAACACACCACATTTACTTCAGACTAGCAAAACACCACATTTACTTCAGACTAGCGACACACCACATTTACTTCAGACTAGCAACACACCACATTTACTTCACTAAATTTCATTTTCTAGATACTATTTCTATTGGATTACATCAAGGAATACTTTGTGATAATTCAGTATAATTTGTTGTTCATTTAAAGTGGGATAAGTTCTCTTTAGCAACTACATTCAGTTTTCACAATCTGTACATAACCCCAGTTTAGGGGCGGCATGGTAGCCTAGTGGTTAGATTGTTGGACCAGTAACTGAAAGGTTGCAAGTTCATATCCCCGAGCTGACAGGGTACAAATCTGTCATTCTGCCCCTGAACAGGCAGTTAACCCACTGTTCCTAGGACGTCATTGAAAATAAGAATTTGTTATTAACTGATTTGCCTAGTAAAATAAAATATTTAAAAAATTTGCTCTGGTCAAGGGTGTTATGTGAAGATTGCTGATGCTGAGCATTCTTCAACAAAACAAGCAAAAGGACAATATAGGAATAAGGGAGAATCATACTACACAGGCTCCGACTCCCACCACATGTGGCAGGGGCGACAGTCCATTACGGATTACAAAGGAAGACCCAGCCATGATCTGCCCAACGATGCCTCTCTACCAGATGAACTCAATACATTTTATGCACGCTTCAACAATAACAACACCGTGCCGGGTGTGAGGGCCCCCACCAATCCAGAGGACTGGGTGATCTGTCTCTGAGGCCGACGTGAGTAAGGTCTTTAATCAGGTAAACACTCGCAAGGCCGTGGGGGCAGATGGTATTCCAGTATTCCAGGCATATTCACTGTCCTTTTCAACCTCTCCTTGTTCCAGTCTGTAATCCTCACATGTCTTTAACTGACCACCATCATTCCTGTTCCTAAGAACTCTAACACCGTACCCAAACTGGACACGCCCGTGTGCCATCGTGGCCAAATAGATTTTGTCCCCCCACACCAAACATGATCACGACACGCAGGTTGAAATATCAAAACAAACTCTGAACCAATTATATTAATTTGGGGACAGGTCGAAAATCATTAAACATTTAAGGCAATTTAGCTAGCTTGCTTGCTGTTGCTAGATCATTTTTCCTGTGATATAAACGTTGATTTGTTATTTTACCTGAAATGCACAAGGTCCTCTAATCCGACAATTAATCCCACACATAAAATGGTCAACCGAATCGTTTCTAGTCATCTCTCCTCCTTCCAGGCTTTTTCTTCTTTGGACTTTATATGGTGATTAGCATCTAACTTTCATAGTATTACCACGACGACCGACGAACTCAGTTCGTCTTTCAATCACCAATGTGGGTATAACCAATGAGAGATGGCATGTGGGTATCTGCTTCTATAAACCAATGAGGAGATGGGAGAGACAGGACTTGCATAGCGTTCAGCGTCACAAATAGAACTGACTTCTATTTTTGTGCTTGGCAACGCAGTTGGTCATTGGCGTGCACAAGTAGTGTGGGTGCAACATTTGAATAACAAGTATGTGTACATTTATTTTGCAACTCTTGGGCACGCAACACAAGCGGTGTGGTCAGCATGTAAGGATTCATTCCACAACGATTACCGCCCTGTAGCAGTCACATCTGTAATCATGAAGTGCTTTGAAAGACTGGTTATGACACACACCCTAGACCCACATCCTAGACCCACTCCAATTTGCATACCAACCCAACAGATACATAGACGATGCAAACTCAATTGCACTCCACACTGCCCTCACCCACCTAGATAAGAGGAATACCTATGTGAGAATACTGTTCATTGATTACAGCTCAGCGTTCAACACCATTGTCCCCTCCAAGCTCGTCACCAGGTTTAGGGCCCTGGGACTAAACACCCCCCTCTGCAACTGGATCCTAGACTTCCTGACAGGCCGACCCCTAGGTGTGTGAGGGTAGGCAACATCACCTCAGCCCCCACCTGTAATCCCTGTTCACCCACGACTGCGTGGCCATGCACGACTCCAACACCATCATCAAGTTTGCTGACGACACGCCGGTGGTAGGCCTGATCACCAACAATGAGACAGCCTACAAGGCGGCACCACACCACACTGCCAGGATAACGACCTCTCCTTCAACCTCAGTAAGACCAAGGAGCTGATCATGGACTACCGGGAATGAGGGGGCGAGCACGCCCCCATCTACATAGACGAGGCTGCAGTGGAGCGGGTCGAGAGCCCTAGGGATTTACTAGGGATTTAACATGGTCCACACACAGTTGGACAGTCGTAAAAAGGGTGCGACAGCGCCTCTTACCCCTCAGGAGGTTGAAAATGTTTGGCATGGGCCCTCAAATCCTCAAACATTTCTACAGCTGCACCATTGAGAGCACCTTGACTGGCTGAATCACTGCTTGGTATGGCATCTGCACCGCTCTCAATCGCATGGCGCTACAGAGGGTGGTGCAGACCGCCCAGCTCCCTGCCATCCAGGTCTTGTATATCAGGCGGTGTGAAAGGAAGGTCCGTAAAATGATTAAAGACTCCAGCCACCCAAGCCATAGGCCATTCTCTGTACTTCTGCACAACAAGTGTTACCGTTGCATCAAGTCTGACATCAACGGGCCTCTGAACAGCTTCTATCCCCAAGCCATAACACTGCTAAATAAATAGCTAACAAAACGACTACACAGACTATCTGAGTTGACCCTCTGGTTTAATATTTATTCTTGCGCTGTCTCTATGCACACTCACAGGACACTCACGCACACTGACTCTCCAACACACACACACACACACACACACACACACACACACACACACACACACACACACACACACACACACACACACACACACACACACACACACACACACACACACACACACACACACACACACACACACACACACACACACACACACACACACACACTAAATTTGCTCACACATATCATGCACACACATTAAAATGGACTCTACACGAATGCACACACACACACACTCACATGCATTCATCATAGATGAGATGTTGCTGCTACTCTGTTAATCATATATCCTATATCCCTCTATCACTCCAGTATCCCTACACATTGTAAATATGGTATTAGAACTGACTCTGTATATAGCTTCTTACTTTCTCGTGTTCTTCTTATTTCTCCTGTGTTTTTGTTCTTTTTAGTAATACATTGACATTGATTACTGCATTGTTGGGATTAGAGCTAGCAAGCAAGGCATTTCCCTGTACTTGTGTACATGACATTAAAACCTGAAAAAGATGCCTGTTGAAAAATGCTCAGAATCAGCAAACCACATGTAATGCAGTGGACCAGAGCTAAGTCCTCCTGAACATTACCTCCAACAGTCAGTAACACCCTGGACCAGAGCTAAGTCCTCCTGAACATTACCTCCAACAGTCAGTAACACCCTGGACCAGAGCTAAGTCCTCCTGAACAGTACCTCCAACAGTCAGTAACACCCTGGACCAGAGCTAAGTCCTCCTGAACAGTACCTCCAACAGCCAGTAACGCCCTGGACCAGAGCTAAGTCCTCCTGAACAGTACCTTCAACAGCCAGTTGCTCCACTTGGAGGTGGCGCACATGTGCCATGTAGCCGATGCCAGAGAACATGACGAAGCCAGCAAAAATACTGGTGGCAGAGTTCGCCAAAGTGACAATCATTGCATCCCTGCCGCACACAAAAGATAATGATGAGTTCATTGTTTACGATTATGAAGTATTTCATTCAGATGAAATCCATAGTTCTGTAGAAGTGCAACACGAGCACCACACCAGGAGGCAGTCAGTTTGTATGGGGCCAAATACTGTATATCTGTGTGTTTGTTAGCAATGGCAGTGCAATGTGCAAAATGTCACACGTAAGCAAACACAAAAGCTTTCTATAGACTACCTGAGGATGTTATTGTTGACCTTGTTGTGGCTGGCCATAGACAGTAAGCAGCCAAATCCAATGCCTATTGAGTAGAAGATCTGAGCAGTAGCATCAATCCATACCTGTGAAAAAGATTACCTTATTGTCCATTAACTTGCAGAGAATGGACATTTGTCTTTATGCTTATGTCCCCTGAGACACACACACATGGGAAGCAATGGGCCAGCCCCAGTGCAGTGCCCCAGGAGCTAGTTGTAACAACAGTATACAAAAGCAAACGCTTGACAGTTACTTTTTTACAACAGGAGCTGGTTAAACATTGTTTTCTCTAGACAAATAAAAACACCACTGCCTGGAAACATGAAACAATGAGCGGGCATTCCTGAGGTCAAACTGTCATCTAACACTTCTCACATAATGGCTCAAACATGGGTAGGTACAGTGTTATAGACTGACAAAGTCATTATTTTATGGGAGCAAGACCTGCAAACTGACTAAGAAAATCAGTGTAGGGGAACCTAACCAAGACCATCACAATGAGTATAACAACGTGTCTATGTCATTAATTCATGAATAAGATCACTTCTTCAAGTCGAAGTCACTTCTTCAAGTCGAAGTCACTTCTTCAAGTCGAAGTCACTTCTTCAAGTCGAAGTCAAGTCAAAGTTTATGAGTGCTTTGACCCACTCACGTGTATCTCTCCCAGTTTGTTCCATTTGGGTGTCAGGAAGAACAGAATGCCATCCAGGGCTCCTGGTAGTCGGACATTGTTGAACAGAAGAGCCAGAAGGACCACATATGGAAACAGTGCTGTGAAGTACACCACCTGTGGATGGTACACACACACACACACACGCGCACACACACACACGCGCACACACACACACACATACACGCGCACGCACGCGCGTGCGCACACACACACACACACGCACACGCACGTGCACGCGCACGCACGCGCACGCACACACACACACACACACACACACACGCACACACACACACGCACATGCACGCGCACGCACACACACACACACACACACACACACACACACACACACACACACACACACACACACACACACACACATGTTGAGTGTGTGGAGTGATTCGAGTGTCACACCACAACAGTTCTCCCCGACACTCATCATTAGTAGAGCAGAATCACTTTCATGAAGTGCTCTGTTGGGTATCCAATGTAACAATGGTCAGGAGGGATGGACAACTTTGCCAGTGGATCTGATCCCCTTGAAGACACAGAAGAATAGGATGACCCAGATCAGCAGGAGAATTCCAACCAGCTCCCATCGCAGGTGGCCCACAGTCTCAATCCCCTCAGTGATTTCCAGGAGCCTATGGCTAAATACACGACAGTATTTAAGTGTAATGATGCTACATTCTTGGTGAATTAAAAACAACTAGTGTGTTGTGAATTTGGTTAAACCAACATCACAGCTTGAAGTGACATTGAATAAGAACGGTTAAAATGTTACTGTAATGTAAAACCTACTCAAAGAATTGTTTAGTGGCGGACTGTAGGTGTGTGGTGGTGTTTTCCATGAAGCTGGAACAGTTCTCTGGAATGTTCCAGGTGGCATTACAGAGCTGCCATGGCAACGGGGCTGTGAAGGAGTGGAAGAGGTAGTACAGAACCCAGGTCAGGACTGTGTTGTTGTAGGAGGCCACGATGAAGGACAGCATCACCATGGCCACACCCACACCTGGAGATCAACAACAACAAACATGGAATAAACATAGCATAGGTTAAAGGTCAAATAAAATAAAGAATGATACAGGCTCTAGTATTCTGTTGCTTGTGGTCTCTCTTGATATACAACTGACTTCATAATACTGGTCAATTATATCCTGTAATGAAAGATCTTCCCTTTTTTTGTGGCAAAAGTTATCCCACCTTTCATTAGAGGACAGATGTCGATGAATGCTTCAACAGGTCCTCTTTTTGTGTACTGCCCCACTGTAAACTCCATGAACACCAGCGGGATGGCACACAGACACATCATGGTGAGATAGGGAATGAGGAATGCACCTGATTAGAGGAGATGGTAATTATATGGAGAAATCAATGGTAAAACATTTCATCTAATAATAGTGTATTAAACCTATTATAAGAGCTCCCAGGGTAATGTTGTACTCCATAATCTTCCATGAACTTACCTCCGCCATCGCTGAAGCAGACGTATGGAAAGCGCCACACATTTCCAATTCCGACTGCATAGCCTACTGAAGAAAGGATGAACTCTGCACGATTGGCCCATGTCTCTCGTTCTTTTGGTAGTCTGTCCATCGTCTGAGAAAGGTTTGACCCCAACAACCAACAGAGACTCCTCTCCACAGATTTATAATATTTTCATCTTTCGCCAAAAATGTATGATTTACAGGAAAATGTGTTGGAAAGCGGAGAGGGATGTCTTCCATTTTCTGCGAAAAAAAAAATGATAACAAAAAAAATGAATGATTTACAGAAGATTAACTGGCGACTAGAAAATACAAATGTGGCCATGTCTATAATGGGAATTCATAGATTGATTCTGATTTTGATGTTGTCACAAAGTTTTGAAGTTGCCTCATGACTACATGCTCTAAGTCATGCCTTGTGTTTGTGTTGGGACAGACTGTAAGTTCAAGTTTAACAGACTGTTTACACTCCAACTAGACTGACCCAAGGAGTTTGTCTACCTTCTATGCAAATGTGTAAACCGGCTAAAACAAACTGGAGTGAAAACACATACTACATGGATATATGAATTAGAATCTCTATAAACATTACAAGCTCAAGGGCTTAGTCTTCTCAACAACGTACGTCATTAGAATATACCGTACATTACAGACTTTAAACCTGATTAAGGTTTAGGTAATACAAAAATATCACCAATACAATATGACGAGATTCAGACACTTAGTACTGCAAGGCACTTAGAGAGATGAAAGATGAGAATCCTGATCTCCGTTCCAAATGGCACACTATTCCCTATGTAGTGCACTATTTTCAACTATGACCCTATGGGCCCTGGTCAAAAGTAGTGGATTATAAAGGAAATAGGGAACCATTTGGATTGCAAACTGGGTTATTTCTCCCCTCTTTTGGCTTTCTGTCTGGCGTTACATTAAGCAGAGTCCTATTGACAGTGACTTATTAAATGCTACGTGCTTCAAAATCATCCGTCTCACTCCCCGGACAGCCTGTACTCGTCCTGGTCTGACCAGGTAAAAACAACATCCTGGTGGTTAATCATAGAGAATGAGAGAAGCGAAGGGTTTCCCCCGTTTCTCTGCCGTTATTAATGAAAGAAGCAACGGTGGCTGCAAAGTTTAGTTTAATAGAATAAAGAGAGGAAGGTCCCCTTCATAGCCATACTGTTTACAGTCCTGTTTCATAGCCATACTGTTTACAGTCCTGTTTCATAGCCATACTGTTTACAGTCCTGTTTCATAGCCATACTGTTTACAGTCCTGTTTCATAGCCATAATGTTTACAGTCCTGTTTCATAGCCATAATGTTTACAGTCCTGTTTCATAGCCATACTGTTTACAGTCCTGTTTCATAGCCATAATGTTTACAGTCCTGTTTCATAGCCATACTGTTTACAGTCCTGTTTCATAGCCATAATGTTTACAGTCCTGTTTCATAGCCATAATGTTTACAGTCCTGTTTCATAGCCATAATGTTTACAGTCCTGTTTCATAGCCATAATGTTTACAGTCCTGTTTCATAGCCATAATGTTTACAGTCCTGTTTCATAGCCATAATGTTTACAGTCCTGTTTCATAGCCATAATGTTTACAGTCCTGTTTCATAGCCATAATGTTTACAGTCCTGTTTCATAGCCATAATGTTTACAGTCCTGTTTCATGGCCATAATGTTTACACTCCTGTTTCATAGCCATAATGTTTACAGTCCTGTTTCATAGCCATAATGTTTACAGTCCTGTTTCATGGCCATACTGTTTACAGTCCAGTTTCATAGCCATAATGTTTACAGTCCTGTTTCATAGCCATCATGTTTACAGTCCTGTTTCATAGCCATAATGTTTACAGTCCTGTTTCATAGCCATAATGTTTACAGTCCTGTTTCATAGCCATAATGTTTACAGTCCTGTTTCATGGCCATAATGTTTACACTCCTGTTTCATAGCCATAATGTTTACAGTCCTGTTTCATAGCCATAATGTTTACAGTCCTGTTTCATGGCCATACTGTTTACAGTCCAGTTTCATAGCCATAATGTTTACAGTCCTGTTTCATAGCCATCATGTTTACAGTCCTGTTTCATAGCCATAATGTTTACAGTTCTGTTTCATAGCCATAATGTTTACAGTCCTGTTTCATAGCCATAATGTTTACAGTCCTGTTTCATAGCCATACTGTTTACAGTCCTGTTTCATGGCCATAATGTTTACAGTCCTGTTTCATAGCCATAATGTTTACAGTCCTGTTTCATAGCCATAATGTTTACAGTCCTGTTTCATAGCCATAATGTTTACAATCCTGTTTCATAGCCATAATGTTTACAATCCTGTTTCATAGCCATAACGTTTACAGTCCTGTTTCATAGCCATAAAGTTTACAGTCCTGTTTCATAGCCATAATGTTTACAGTCCTGTTTCATAGCCATAATGTTTACAGTCCTGTTTCATAGCCATAATGTTTACAGTCCTGTTTCATAGCCATACTGTTTACAGTCCTGTTTCATAGCCATAATGTTTACAGTCCTGTTTCATAGCCATCATGTTTACAGTCCTGTTTCATAGCCATAATGTTTACAGTCCTGTTTCATAGCCATAATGTTTACAGTCCTGTTTCATAGCCATAATGTTTACAGTCCTGTTTCATGGCCATAATGTTTACAGTCCTGTTTCATAGCCATAATGTTTACAGTCCTGTTTCATAGCCATAATGTTTACAGTCCTGTTCCATGGCCATAATGTTTACAGTCCTGTTTCATAGCCATAATGTTTACTGTTCAGTTTCATAGCCATGATGTTTACAGTCCTGTTTCATGGCCATAATGTTTACAGTCCTGTTTCATAGCCATAATGTTTACAGTCCTGTTTCATGGCCATAATGTTTACAGTCCTGTTTCATAGCCATACTGTTTACAGTCCTGTTTCATAGCCATAATGTTTACAGTCCTGTTTCATAGCCATAATGTTTACAGTCCTGTTTCATAGCCATAATGTTTACAGTCCTGTTTCATGGCCATAATGTTTACAGTCCTGTTTCATAGCCATAATGTTTACAGTCCTGTTTCATAGCCATAATGTTTACTCTCCAGTTTCATAGCCATAATGTTTACAGTCCTGTTTCATGGCCATAATGTTTACAGTCCTGTTTCATAGCCATAATGTTTACAGTCCTGTTTCATAGCCATAATGTTTACAGTCCTGTTTCATGGCCATAATGTTTACAGTCCTGTTTCATAGCCATAATGTTTACAGTTCTGTTTCATGGCCATAATGTTTACAGTCCTGTTTCATGGCCATAATGTTTACAGTCCTGTTTCATAGCCATAATGTTTATTGTCCAGTTTCATAGCCATAATGTTTACAGTCCTGTTTCATAGCCATAATGTTTACAGTTCTGTTTCATGGCCATAATGTTTACAGTCCTGTTTCATGGCCATAATGTTTACAGTCCTGTTTCATAGCCATAATGTTTACAGTCCTGTTTCATGGCCATAATGTTTACAGTCCTGTTTCATAGCCATAATGTTTACAGTCCTGTTTCATAGCCATAATGTTTACAGTCCTGTTTCATAGCCATAATGTTTACAGTCCTGTTTCATAGCCATAATGTTTACAGTCCTGTATCATGGCCATAATGTTTACAGTCCTGTTTCATAGCCATAATGTTTACAGTCCTGTTTCATAGCCATAATGTTTACATTCCTGTTTCATAGCCATAATGTTTACAGTCCTGTTTCATGGCCATAATGTTTACAGTCCTGTTTCATAGCCATAATGTTTACAGTCCTGTTTCATAGCCATAATGTTTACAGTCATGTTTCATGGCCATAATGTTTACTGTCCTGTTTTATAGCCATAATGTTTACAGTCCTGTTTCATAGCCATAATGTTTACAGTCCTGTTTCATAGCCATAATGTTTACAGTCCTGTTTCATAGCCATAATGTTTATGACAGTGCCTTGGTTTATACACTATACCAGTGGTTCTCAACTGGTTTATACACTAGACCAGTAGTTCTCAACTGGTTTATACACTAGACCAGTAGTTCTCAACTGGTTTATACACTAGACCAGTGGTTCTCAACTGGTTTATACACTAGACAAGTAGTTCTCAACTGGTTTATACACTAGACAAGTAGTTCTCAACTGGTTTATACACTAGACAAGTATTTCTCAACTGGTTTATGCACTAGACCAGTGGTTCTCAACTGGTTTATAAACTAGACCAGATGTTCTCAACTGGTGCGGAATGCAAATTGGAGTGGGTCTAGGTCTTCTGGGATAACGGTGTTAATGTGAGCCATAACCAGCTTTTCGAAAAACACTTCATGGCTACCGACATGAGTGCTACAGGTCGGTAGTCATTTAGGCAGGTTACCTTAGTATTCTTGGGCACAGGGACAATGGTAGACTGCTTGAAACATGTTGGTATTACAGACTCAGACAGAGAGAGGTTGAAAATGTCAGTGAAGACACTTGCCAGTTGGTCAGCGCATGCTCGGAGTACATGTCCTGGTAATCAATCTGGCCCTGCGGCCTTGTGAATGATGACCTGTTGAAAGGTCTTACTCACATTGGCTGCGGAGAGCGTGATCACACAGTCGTCCAGAACAGCTGATGCTCTCATGCATGTTTCAGTGTTTCTTGCCTCAAAGCGGGCATAGAAGTTATTTAGCTCGTTTGGTGGGCTCATGTCACTGCAACTCTCGGCTGTGCTTCCCTTTGTAGTCTGTAATAGTTTGCAGGCCCTGCCACATCCTACGAGCGTCAGAGCTGGTGTCGTACGATTCAATTGTATTCCTGTATTGACGCATTGCTTGTTTGATGGTTCGTCAGAGGGCATAGCGGGATTTCTTATAAGCTTCCGGGTTAGAGTCCCGCTCCTTGAATGCGGAAGCTCTATCCTTTAGCTCAGTGCGGATGTTGCCTGTGGCATCCATGGCTTCTGGTTTGGGTAAATATGTACGGTCACTGTGGGGATGACGTCCTCGATGCACTTATTGAGGAAGCCAGTGACTGATGTGGTGTACTCATCAAAGCCATCGGAAGAATCCCGGAACATATTCCAGTCTGTGCTAACAAAACAGTCCTGTAGCTTAGCATCTGCTTCATCTGACCACTTTTTTATTGACCGAGTCACTGGTGCTTCCTGCTTTAATTTGTGCTTGTAAGCAGGAATCAGGAGAATAGAATTATGGTCAGATTTGCCAAATGGAGGGTGAGGGAGAGCTTTGTACCCGTCTCTGTGTGTGGAGTAAAGATTTAATTTTCCTTGCATTAATGTCCCCGGCCACTAGGGGCGCCGACCTCTGGATGAGCGTTTTCCTGTTTGCTTATGGCGGTAGACATCTCATTGAGTTCAGTCTTACTGCCAGCATCGGTCTGTGGGATATGTAGACAGCTACAAAAAATACAGATGAAAAATCTCTAGGTATCATGCTCATGAGATGCTCCACCAGAGACAAGCAAAACCTTGACACTTCCTTAAATATCATGCACCCGCTGTTGTTTACATATATGCATAGGCCCCCCTCCTCGTGTCTTACCAGAAGCTGCTGGTAATACACTTTATCATGCCAATAAGGTGTATAACCTGCCAGCTGTGTGTTCTTAATGTTGTCGTTCAGCCACGACTCAGTGAAACACAGGATTGTCAGGATTTGGCCAGGGTTGTTCTGGGTTTTGGTCACTAGATGCCCCCATTGTGCTTTTTGACCTTATGTTTTTTCCCTTGTTCCCCATTATTATTTGCACCTGTGCCTCGTTTCCCCTGATTGTATTTAAACCCTTAGTTTCCCTCAGTTCTGTGCTCTGTGTTTGTATGTTAGCACCCAGCCCTAGTGTTCTGTGTATTCTTGTCGATTCCGGTGGATGCTCTTGTGGAATTCTGTTTTTGTTTTTGAGTATCTCTTGAGTTTTTTTTTTGTGCTATTCCTACCACCTTTTGGATTTGCCATTTTTGTATTGAAGGACTTCTCCTTTTTACTTTATTAAATACACCGTCTTAAGTACTGCTGTGTCTGCCTCATCTTCTGGGTTCTGCTGACTATTCGTGGCTCAGTTGGTTAAGTGACTGTTTCTCACTCCGGAGACCCAGGTTCGTAACCGGGTCCTGACAGAAACACAGAGCCAAAAAATGAACCCAGAGGCAGCCAGTTCCCAGGACCTTTTTGCCATGCTGTCCCACCACCAGGAGACTGTCCAACGCCACGAAGCCTCCCTGGTTCAGCAAGAGGCCTTAATGGCTAGACATTCTCATCTTCTGTCGGAGATGCTGACTTCCATTAAGCAAATATCTGATCGTCTTACCCCGGCAACAGTTCCCGTCCCAGTACCTCAGATTCACGTACCCATGGCAGTTAACCCCCTGGCTGAACCTCGTCTTCCACCTCCCCAACGGTTCTCAGGTGATCCAAGTGCTTGTAAAGGGTTTCTCACCCAATGTTCTCTCTCCTTTGAGCTACAATCCTCGTCGTTTCCCACCGACCGGTCTAAGATCGCTTATATCATCACCCTGCTGTCGGAAAAAGCCCTGGCCTGGGCTACTGCTGTGTGGGATGCCCATAGTTCCTGCTGTGCCAGCTACTCTGCCTTTGCTGAGGAATTCAAACGAGTGTTTCAAGGCCCAAGCAGTGGTTCTGACTCAGCCAAACAGCTCCTGACTCTCCACCAAGGTTGGCGCAGCGTGACGGACTATGCCATCCAGTTCCGCACGGTGGCAGCAGCAAGTGGCTGGAACAACGAGGCGCTCACGGTGTGCTTTCTGAAAGGCCTTTCCGACACTATCCAAGATGAACTGGCCACTCGGGAACCACCGGACAATCTCGAGTCCCTGATCAAGTTGGCCTCACGCATTGACCAGCGTCTGAGAGAGAGAGAACTCAACCGTGGACCTCTAGCCCCTATCAGTCCCAGCTCCGAGTCCCCACCTTTATCCTCGCTGGCTCCATCGGAACCCATGCAGATTGGACGCATCTCCCAGGCTGAGAGAGACCGCCGGATGAGGGAGCGACGCTGTCTATATTGCGGCAAACCGGGCCATTTCCGTTCCACGTGTCCCGGGCTCCAGGGAAACGCTCTGTCCCGTACAGACCGGGGGAACTGTAACGGGAAACATAACCTCCTCCCATCCGTCCAACTCCTGTCTGCTCATTCCAGTCACCCTCTCCTGGGACAACCACAAGCTTCACCTTCAAGCCTTGGTAGACTCTGGAGCCGCAGGTAACTTCATGGATGGTGTCTGGGCGAAGGAGAATGGCGTTCCCTCTGAACCTCTAAGTGAACCCATGAGGGTCACTACATTGGATGGAAGCCCTTTGGGATCTGGACTTGTCACTCATGTCACTACCTCCTTGCGACTTTCAGTTTCACAACACCAGGAATTGATGAACTTTCATTTGATCTCCTGTTCCGAGTTCCCTCTCGTCCTTGGATACCCCTGGCTTCACAGCCATAACCCTCACATCGACTGGTCTGTGGGCACTATCAAGCAGTGGGGTCCTACGTGCCAAGCTACTTGTATTTTCCAGAATTCCCCGAGTTCTACTCCCGAGTCTTTAGAATCCATCGACCTGACCCGAGTTCCCGAGTGTTACCATGACCTCAAACTGGTGTTTAGCAAACAGAGGGCCACCATGCTACCACCCCATAGACCTTACGATTGCCCCATCGACCTGTTTCCGGGCACTTGCTCCCCCAGGGGTCGGATCTTTTCCCTATCTCCACCCGAACGAGCTGCTATGGATACCTACATCAAGGACGCTCTGGAAGCAGGCCTCATGCGTCCATCCACCTCCCGGCGGGAGCAGGGTTTTTCTTTGTGGCCAAGAAAGACGGTGGATTACGTCCTTGCATCGACTACCGGGGACTCAATGCCATAACCGTCCGTAACCGTTACCCGCTACCCCTTATGGCCACAGCCTTCGAGCTGCTCCAGGAAGCAGTTGTTTTCACTAAGCTTGACCTGCGGAACGCATACCATCTTGTGCGGATCAGACCTGGTGACGAGTGGAAGACCGCTTTCAACACGCCTACTGGTCACTATGAATACTTGGTGATGCCCTTCGGCCTGACCAACGCCCCAGCGGTGTTCCAAGCGCTCATAAACAATGTGCTTAGGGATATGCTTAACATATTTGTGTTCGTTTACTTGGATGACATCCTCATCTTTTCGAGCTCCCTTCAAGAACACACTAAGCATGTCAGACAAGTACTCAAACGCCTCCTGGACAGCCATCTGTACGTTAAGCCGGAAAAATGTGAATTCCATTCATCCCGAGTACAATTCCTGGGATTTGTAGTGGAACCCGGTCGAGTCCAAATGGACCCCAGGAAGGTAGGGCGGTAGCGGATTGGCCTACCCCCAAATCCGTTAAGGAAGTTCAGCGTTTCCTGGGCTTCACAAACTTTTACCGCAAGTTCATCAAGAACTTCAGCTTGGTGGCAGCCCCTCTCTCAGCTTTAACCAAGGGTGGCAATGCAAGGTTTTTGTGGGGAAGAGAAGCTGAGACGGCCTTCCAAGGACTCAAGCAGTGCGTTCTCTCTGCTCCCATCCTGATACTACCGACTACGGATGAACCATTTGTGGTGGAGGTAGACGCATCAGAGGTTGGTGTTGGAGCTGTCCTGTCTCAGAGGGGTGAAGACAAGAAGCTTCATCCGTGCGCTTTCTTCTCACACCGGCTTACCCCGACTGAGAGGAACTACGATGTGGGGATCGTGAACTCCTAGCGGTTAAGATGGCATTGAAGGAATGGAGACACTGGCTCGAGGGGGCTTCTCACCCGTTTCAAGTGCTTACGGACCACAAAAATCTGGAGTATATCCAGCAGGCGAAGCGGTTTAACTCTAGACAAGCTAGATGGTCTCTTTTCTTCAATCGATTCCAGTTTATCCTCACCTATCGGCCCGGGTCGAAGAATCTCAAACCGGATGCCCTGTCCCGAGTCTACGCTCCTGCCATTCGAGATGACACGGACATGCCTGTCCTTCCTGCTGCTAAGATTGTGGCTCCGATCTCGTGGCAAGTTGAGGATACCGTGAGACGTGCTCAAGCTAGCGAACCGGACCCGAAAGGAGGTCCTGCCAATCGGTTGTTTGTCCCCAAGGCAGTGAGGACTCAGGTCCTTCTGTGGGGGCACTCCTCTCACCTCACCTGTCATCCGGGCGTAGGTCGCACCTTGGAGTTCATCCAGCGTAAGTTCTGGTGGCCTACCATAAGAGAAGACGTTGCCACTTTCGTCAATGCCTGTCCCGTGTGCTGCCAGGGCAAATCTTCTCACCTCCGCCCTCAAGGACTCCTTCACCCTTTACCTGTTCCCCACAGACCCTGGTCCCATATCTCATTGGACTTTATTACTGGACTTCCTCCATCCCATGGCAATACTACTATCCTAGTCATAATCGACAGGTTTTCAAAGGCGGCCAGGTTCGTTCCTCTGACTAAGTTACCTTCTGCCAAGGAAACGGCTGAGTTGGTAATTAATCATGTGTTCCGAGTCTTCGGCATTCCTCAAGATATGGTTTCTGACAGAGGTCCCCAGTTCGCCTCAAGGTTTTGGAAGTCCTTCTGCCAACTCATGGGGGCTTCTGCCAGTCTATCTTCAGGGTACCATCCGGAGTCCAACGGCCAAACAGAGAGGATGAATCAAGAACTGGAAACCACCCTCCGATGTATGACTCGTGACAACCCGTCCACATGGTCATCCTTTATTGTTTGGGCCGAATACGCGCACAACACCTTGCGCTCCTCCTCCACTGGTATGTCCCCGCACGAGTGTCAGTTTGGCTATGCTCCTCCATTGTTCCCGGACCAGGAGGCAGAAGTCAGAGTGCCTTCAGCCTTGAAGTTCGTCAGACGCTGTCGGCTTATGTGGAGGAAGACCCGTCTTAATCTTATGCGTTCCTCACAGAGGTACCAACAACAAGCCAACAGACGTCGCCGTCCCGGGCCTACCCTGCGCCCGGCCAGAGAGTCTGGCTCTCCACAAGAGACTTACCTCTACGGGTGGAGTCTCGCAAGCTGTCCCAAAAATACATCGGTCCCTTCAAGGTTGCCAGGAGAGTTAACCCAGTTTCTTATCGCCTACACTTACCCAGATCCCTTAAGATTAATCCCACATTTCACATTTCATTGTTAAAACCTGTTGTTATTTTGTCCCCTTGTCCCGGCAGACAGACCTCCCCCTCCGCCTCGTGTAATTGGAGGCCAGCCGGCTTATACCGTCCATCGGATACTGGATTCCCGCCGGGTGCAGCGGTCCTGGCAGTATCTGGTGGACTGGGAAGGCTACGGTCCCGAGGAGCGCTCCTGGGTTCCTGCCAAAGACATCCTGGACCCTGACCTCATTCGTCAGTTCAGGGCCCTCCATCCTGAGAGAGCTGGTAGGAACGTCAGGAGCCGTTCCTAGGGGGGGGATTCTGTCAGGATTTGGCCAGGGTTGTTCCGGGTTTTGGTCACTAGATGCCCCCATTGTGCTTTTTGACCTTATGTTTTTTCCCTTGTTCCCCATTATTATTTGCACCTGTGCCTCGTTTACCCTGATTGTATTTAAACCCTTAGTTTCCCTCAGTTCTGTGCTCTGTGTTTGTATGTTAGCACCCAGCCCTAGTGTTCTGTGTATTCTTGTCGATTCCGGTGGATGCTCTTGTGGAATTCTGTTTTTGTTTTTGAGTATCTCTTGAGGTTTTTTTTGTGCTATTCCTACCACCTTTTGGATTTGCCATTTTTGTATTGAAGGACTTCTCCTTTTTACTTTATTAAATACACCGTCTTAAGTACTGCTGTGTCTGCCTCATCTTCTGGGTTCTGCTGACTATTCGTGGCTCAGTTGGTTAAGTGACTGTTTCTCACTCCGGAGACCCAGGTTCGTAACCGGGTCCTGACAAGGATATTACAGTTTTTAATGTCCCGTTTGTAGGATATACATGCTTTCAGTTCATCCCATTTATTTTCTAAAGATTGAACGTTAGCTAGCAGGACAGAAGGCAAAGGCAGATTAGCCACTCATCTCCTGATCCTCACAAGGCACCCAGATTTCTTTTCGCAAAATCTCCTTTTCCTTCTCCAGTGAAGGATGGAGATCTGGGCCTGGTCGGGTGTCTGTAGTATATTCCTCCCGTCCGACTCATTGAAGAAAAACTCTTTGTCTAATCTGAGGTGAGTAATCGCAGTTCTGATGTCAGGAAGCTCTTTTCGGTCATAAGAGACGGTAGCAGCAACATTATATACAAAACAAGTTACGAACAAGGCAAAAAAACTAACAAAATAGCTTGGTTAAGAGCCGATAAGATGGCAGCCATCACCTCTGGCTCCATCAAATCTCAACTGGTTTAAACACGAGTAGAGTGGTTCTCAACTGGTTTATACACTAGTTCTCAACTGATTCTGCCTCGGGACCCAAATTGAACCAGGTTGTTTCATTCGCGACCCATTGGATAATGGCGCCGGAGGGGATGGCTGTCGTTTTACCGGTTCCTAACCAACTGTTCTATTTTCTCATTTTTATCCCACATTTATTTTGTACATAATGTTGCTGCTACCGTCTCTTATGACTGAAAAGAGCTTCTGGATATCAGAACAGCGATTACTCAGATTTTCTCTTGAATGAGTCCGACGAGAAGGATATACTGCATCCCCGAGAACAGGCCCAAACCCCGTCACTCGCATGAAGATGGAAATACATGGTGCGGAGATCGGGGTGCCTTGTGAGAATTCGTCGACAAGAGGGTAACCCGCCTCTAGCATCCGTTCTATTGGCCAACGTGCAATCACTAGAAATAAACTGAATCATCTCCGTTCTATCCTATCAATAGGACATAAAAAACTGTAATATATTTGTCATGGCTGAACGACGACATAGATAATATACAGTTGGCTGGGATTTCCGTGCATCGGCAGGACAGAACAGCTATGCCTGGTAAGACGAGGGGTGTGTTTGTTTGTTTGTCTATTTGTCAATAACAGCTGGTGCACAATGTCTAATATTAAAGAAGTCACGAGGTATTGCACGCCTGAGGTAGATGACCTCATGATAAGCTGTAGACCACATTATCTCCCAAGAGGGTTTTCATCTATATTATTCGTAGCCGTCTATTTACCACCACAAACCGATACTGCCACTAAGACCGCACTCAATGAGCTGTATAAGGCCATAAGCAAACAACAAAATGCTCATCCAGAAGCGGCGCTCCTAGTGGCCGGGTACTTTAATGCAGGCAAAATTAAATCTGTTTTAACTCATTTCTACCAGCATGTCACGTGCAACCAGAGGGGGAAAAAACACTACACCAACTTTACTCCACACAGAGAGAAGCATACTAAGCTCTCCCTCACCCTACATTTCACAAATCTGCGAGGCGTCGTCCCCCCCCTCTACACTGGCCCCACTCCACCAGGAATCGCACCATGTGTCACGAATACCACCGAAGGTGGCTCCCCTTCCTGTTCGGGTGGCGTTCGGCGGTCGTCGTCGCCGGTCTACTAGCTGCCACCGATCCCTTTTTCCTTTTAGTTGGTTTTTGTCTAATTGTTTTCACCTGTTCCTTGTTGGGGTTTTGGGATGGGTGTTATTTAAGTTTGTTTAGCCTGCTGGTTGTTTGTGGGGGCTTGTTGTTATTGTTACGTTTGTGGTGTATCGTTGTCTTTTGGGTTTTCGCTGTCCAGGTTTTGTAACTAGGTTTTGGGTTTGTTTGCACCTGTGTTTAGGGCTTCACCCATGTTTGGACCTGTTACGTTGTAGAGGACATTAAAGCGTTTTTCCTGTTTACTTTTGCTCTCTGTGCCTGACTCCACACCCATCACTCACCCACCGTTACACCATGCCCAGACAGCCTGCTTTGGCGGCTTAGGTTGTCGTGTGTCAATGTAATTAGTGTGTGATCTGGCATAGTTTTTATTATTGTCAGAGAGAATACAGTATTCGGCACGGGTCAAAAAGTGATTGATGAGGTATTTTATGGGTCACGTGGTTATGCCCATATATGTACATCCTGTCCGGAAGTTCTCACGCTATCGAGTGAGTGTTTATGTAACCCGATAGTGCATCTGTTTATGTTAAAGCCTGTCACATTAAAGCTGTCAAGGTGATTGTTTTGTAGTGACATCATTGCACTGTGGAATGGGTTTGAACATTTGATGCATCTGTTTAGGGTAAAGCATGTGTTTACATTAAAGCTGTCAAGGTGATTGATGTGTTGTGACCTTGTTGAACTGTGGAATGGGTTTGAACATATGATGCATCTGTTTAGGGTAAACAATGTGCATTTGTATGGTTTACACGTATTTATGCTATTGTCACATAACATAATGCAATGTCAGTGTCAGTGTATGCAGCCTTAGATGCTGTGGGCAATGTGTTATATCATGTACATGTTCCCCCCTATAGATATTCCTTAACATCCTAGATACTAGTACATTAGTAGTACATAACAGTGTAATAGTGTAGTACTACAGTACGGATCTGTCTTGACATCCTCGTTTAAAGCTTCTTGTTTATTGTCAGAACGAGGTTCTTGTTCTTTACAGTTTAACATGAATAATATTTCCCTCCTCTCTAAATGTAATCTTTCGGATTACAAACATGTAAATAAAAAATAAAAAAGGAATACTAAAATAGCCAATGTATCGTCATGTTATATACACCATAGGATAATTGAGACTATTGAATGAGGCCTGTTACAACTTACTTACAAAACCTTTAAAGGGGTTAGTGAAACCATTCAGTCATGGATGTATGTAAACATATTTAATACGTATTGCTTGTTACAGAAGACAACTTTTGTACATTGAATAGCCATTCATCCCTGTTACACCTTGATGTGATGGTTCTCTATGTCTGTACATGTTTATAATCCACATAGTGTGAATAGTGGTTTCCATAAAGTTATTACCCCCCTAAACCTGAATCTGAAATTACCTTTATGATTGTTCTTACCACTGTTACTTTGGGGTTCTAATCCCTCTCTTTCAGAATCCTGTTACTTTGGGGTTCTAATCCCCCTCTTTCAGAATCCTGTTACTTTGGGGTTCTAATCCCCCTCTTTCAGAATCCTGTTACTTTGGGGTTCTAATCCCCCTCTTTCAGAATCCTGTTACTTTGGGGTTCTAATCCCCCTCTTTCAGAATCCTGTTACTTTGGGGTTCTAATCCCCCTCTTTCAGAATCCTGTTACTTTGGGGTTCTTAATCACCCTCTTTCAGAATCGTGTTACTTTGAGGTTCTAATCCCCCTCTTTCAGAATCCTGTTACTTTGGGGTTCTAATCCCCCTCTTTCAGAATCCTGTTCCTTTGAGGTTCTAATCCCCCTTTTTCAGAATCCTGTTACTTTGGGGTTCTAATCCCCCTCTTTCAGAATCCTGTTACTTTGGGGTTCTAATCCCCCTCTTTCAGAATCCTGTTACTTTGGGGTTCTAATCCCCCTCTTTCAGAATCCCTACTGTGAACACATCTTTAACATTCATGATCCTTCACTATATTTATCCCTACACCTCCCACAATGTATATTGTTAGTCTCAATGACCTTACTGCCAATATCAAAGTTGTATACATAGCTAAATACATTGTTGGAGACAGTTTCCATGTCTTTCATTATGCAAACATGTGTTTATTAGATTATATTTCTCATTAAGAATAATGTTGATTTAATTCTATATGGGTCATGCTTCGTTTTGGTCATATGCTCTCTTATGGGTCAATGATTTTAATTACAATATAGACATTATGTTCTTGGCTCAATGTGGTCCCACACCTCCCATGTGTTCCCAGGTGCATATTTGGGAGCCCATATACATTCAGGATGTAAAGCTTAATAAGTTATGGCAAATGTTAGGATGACGTGCTTGTTGTAACACAAACAAAACAGCAAAGTTTAATAGTTTGACCACATCTTTTCACATATGTTTTATTTGGGTCTTTTAAATTTATCACGTTGATTGGCTCCAGCCATTGGAAGCTCGGTACAAAGAACAATAACACAATTCAACCATTGATGGACGGTGACAAAAATAATGACATTGAGTAGTCATGTTAAGGTTTTCAATGCTTTATTGATGGAGTTTATGGATTTGCATGTGGCTGTGCATTATATGATGCCTACATATGAAAGAGGATCTGATCAAGCCTATTAGCATTCTTGATCAATTCTTGTTCCAAAAAGACACACATGGGGTTAATTCCACATCTGTTTGCATTGCTTGGTAGTGGATTAGCATGGTATGAGACAACATTAATAATACAATTTAAGTAAAGTAAAAATAAACGGTATTATCCTAAATTAAGAGATATCACATCAACAAAATGTTTCAGAATGTACCTGTTTTCAGTATAGAATGACATTTATACAGATTATATTACAACTCTTTGTGTTTTGTCTTAATGACTGTTCTTTACTAAACAGGAAACTCAACTGTCACGGCTTTCGTCTGTAGAAGGAGGAGCGGACCAAAATGCAGCGTGGTTGTGATTCATTTTATTTAAATAGAGAGACTATACACAAATAAACTAACAAAATAACAAACGTGCGAAAACCTAAACAGCCCTATCTGGTGCAAAACACAGAGACAGGAACAATCACCCACAAACACACAGTGAAACCCAGGCTACCTAAATATGGTTCCCAATCAGAGACAATGACTAACACCTGCCCCTGATTAAGAACCATATCAGGCCAAACACAGAAATAGACAAACAAGACATCCAACATAGAATGCCCACTCAGATCACACCCTGACCAACCAAAACATAGAAACATACAAAGTAAACTATGACCAGGGCGTGACATCAACAGTGTGTTAGTCCGAGAAACATTAACTAGATAGTTGTTTTAGGTTTGTGAAAGCTTGAAATGAACACAATGAGAAGTGATTTTGTAACAACAGGTTTGAATGGGTAATTGTATCAAATATATCATTGTATGTTTGAATTAGCGCTCATATAAACTGTTTTCATCACTGCCTTGTAAACCCATTCTTGTAAGTTGGAGCTGCTGTACAGATTTGAGCACTTCACAAGACGTTGACATTTCTGGGGAAGTCTCACCTCTAACATAATAATAAAGATGATAATACCAATAATAATAATATTGTTATATTTTTTTATAATAATACAAATCTGTAAATCAACCAAATGCATTTCTTAAAAGCCCTTTTTGCATCAGCAGTTGTTACAACGTGTTTTACAGATACCCAGTCTAAGTATCTAAGACCCATCAATGCATATGCTGAAGCACAGCATCTAGGAAACACTCCCTGGAAGTCATACACCTAGGATTAAAACTAGAGAGGAACCATGAGTGGACATTTAAGAGTACATGTGCCTCTTATTGTTAATCAAGACGTTCCAACGATCGTAGATGACAATCAGGGTCATACAATAACCAGGGTGGCTATAAAAGCGGTAAGTTCAACACTCAGGAGTCAATGTCATGTCTTTTTTCATAGCCAGAGAGAGAGAGAGAAAGAGAGAGAAAGAGAGAGGCTCTATTACATAAAGTTATCACAGATGCACACTATGTAACACATTATATTAATAATTCTCTAAACATTGGATGTCATTGTCTTTCATACCCGTTGCAATACAAAACATTGAAACGTTGTTAAATATTTGTGTGAAATGTTATACATTGAGAGAGAGAGAGTGAGAGAGACAGAGAGAAAGAGAGAGAGAGAGTTCCAGTGCAGGAATATCTAACATGTAATATCTAACAATTCCCCACAAACTACATAACACACACAAAATCTAATATAATATATATGATTTTATACATAACATTTTGGGGTTATTATATAGGTCCCTAGTCCATTCTCGTTTAACATATAAATACATAAAAAATGTAAAAACATTTTTTAACAATAACCCCTCCTCTCATTCAATATATATATATATATATATATGTTTGTATATAATACCTTATTAAAAAACTTTCCAAATATATACACATTAACATGCATAGTTAGGTATAAAAAAGCATTCTTTAGATTGCAATCGCAACGCACCTTCAGAATTCTCCATGTGTAAAGGATTGCAGGAGTCTATGTCTGTTCAGAGCAGCCTCTGTGTCCTGCCTGAGATATTGTATGGAATTAACTTTAAGGTCTGGGGTGGATAGGCATCTTCTTTGTTGGGATGTTGTGATTGAATGTGACAGTCAATCACAATATCCATTGACTGGATATTTATTTCAATGTAAATTAATTTTTTAAAATCTTTAGTACCAAAATGCATACCTGTAACACGTTTTTATTGAACTATTTTACTGAACTATTCCTTTTTTAGAGAAAAAGTGCGAGGGGGAGGCTCTATGGTCAAACAACACTCCCATCGGTCTCTAAATCACCATCTTCAAGATGTGACCGATTCAGACATTGTCTCTTCCCCGCACGATATCCCGCTCCATCCAGGTTCCGTATGTTTTCTTTTCCTGGATAGATCAACCTTCTTGCCTTTAGGCCCAGGTTCGGTCTTAAGGATAGAATAGCCCATCGATGGAAATGTTCACGATATTGGAAAAGATTTTTCAGTTGTTTCATCATGTCAAGGACTTTATGATAATCTCCCCACCTGAAGCTAAAGAATCTAAAGACAGGCACTAAATAGTTGACCTCCGTGCAGCTTTTGAAAATACATACGAACTAACGGATTTGAACTATTGAATTCGGCACAACCTAAAATTGTCACATTGGATTCTGGACTATATGCCACTGAAGAGATTCTTATGGCTTTCAAATCATCTCACCCGCAGACTTCCTCTTCCAATGCGTACCCCAGGAGGGTTGCCCCACTCAGGGCCTGTTCAATCTGACATAGAGCAAGGCGTATCTTAAGCCATTCTCTCGTTCGCAACGCAAGAGAAAAACTCCCTGTTTTTGGTTGCTAAAGGGTGCTGAGGCAGCTGTTTGTGAAAATATTCACAGTTGAATCGTCTGGTCGGAAAACGTAACCCATATGGCCATTACTCATATCCAGCACTCCATTAAAACAATCAGGGGCGTCACAAAGAATGGCTTCGATGGTTGTCATTGTGTTCTTGACAGGAAGGACACAATATACCCACAATTGGTATAGGAGCCATGTTTTATTTCTTTCTTCTTTAGTTTTCTGGGGTTTATCTCTCAAGGTTTCTTGTCGCTCATAGTGTTCACACCTCTTTACTTATACTGACGAATACCCTGTTTCATATACAACAGCCAGGCCATAAGTTCACTACAACACTGGCCATACTCTTTCAAATGTTCAAACCCATTCCACAGTTCAACGATGTCACTACACATCAATCATCTTGACAGCTTTAATGTAAACACAGGCTTTAACATAAACAGATGTGCTATCGGGTTACATAAACACTCACTCGATAGCGTGAGAACTTCCGGACAGGATGTACATATATGGGCATAAACACGTGAACCATAAAATACCTCAATCACTTTTTGACCCGTGCCGAATACTGTATTCTCTCTATTGTCCCCATGACATTCCCAAACTCTCCCCATGACATTCCCAAACTCTCCCCATGACATTCCCAAACTCTCCCCATGACATCCCCAAACTCTCCCCATGACATCCCCAAACTCTCCCCATGACATCCCCAAACTCTCCCCATAACATCCCCAAACTCTCCCCATAACATCCCCAAACTCTCCCCATAACATCCCCAAACTCTCCCCATGACATCCCCAAACTCTCCCCATGACATCCCCAAACTCTCCCCATGACATCCCCAAACTCTCCCCATGACATCCCCAAACTCTCCCATGACATCCCCAAACTCTCCCATGACATCCCCAAACTCTCCCATGACATTCCCAAACTCTCCCATGACATTCCCAAACTCTCCCATGACATTCCCAAACTCTCCCAATGACATTCCCAAAACTCTCCCATGACATTCCCAAAACTCTCCCATGACATTCCCAAAACTCTCCACATTATGTCCCCAGGCTAGTCCTTTTACTGTATGTCCCCAAAAGGGAAAGGGGGATTCCTCGTCAGTGGGTTAACTGCCTTGCTCAGGGGCAGACAGACATATTTTTACATGGTCAGCTTGGGGACCTTTCGGTTACTAGCCCAAAGCTCCTACCCGTCAGGCTACCTGCCGCCTCATTAACATCCCCTCTTCTCATAACGTTCCCATCTCCAGGCTAGTCTCACCTTCTCTTTGTGGATGGATGGATGGATGAATGGCAATGAATTAATGAATGGCTGGATGGATAAATGAATGAATGAATGAATGAATGAATACATTAATGATCGTTTGATGCCATCTGGCCATGCTGATAGGAAAGGCACAGGTAAAACCACAAAGAGCTTACAGAGGACTTGGTATGCAAATTAGATTGTTGAAGTTACAACTATAGAGGAAAGATCCGGAGTTCTCCATCACATTCCCTTCAGGAAAGACCCGGAGTTCTCCATCACATTCCCTTCAGGAAAGATCCGGAGTTCTCCATCACATTCCCTTCAGGAAAGATCCGGAGTTCTCCATCACATTCCCTTCAGGAAAGATCCGGAGTTCTCCATCACATTCCCTTCAGGAAAGATCCGGAGTTCTCCATCACATTCCCTTCAGGAAAGATCCGGAGTTCTAAATCACATTCCCTTCAGGAAAGACCCGGAGTTCTCCATCACATTCCCTTCAGGAAAGACCCGGAGTTCTCCATCACATTCCCTTCAGGAAAGATCCGGAGTTCTCCATCACATTCCCTTCAGGAAAGACCCGGAGTTCTCCATCACATTCCCTTCAGGAAAGACCCGGAGTTCTCCATCACATTCCCTTCAGGAAAGACCCGGAGTTCTCCATCACATTCCCTTCAGGAAAGATCCGGAGTTCTCCATCACATTCCCCTCAGGAAAGATCCGGAGTTCTCCATCACATTCCCCTCAGGAAAGATCCAGAGTTCTCCATCACATTCCCCTCAGGAAAGATCCGGAGTTCTCCATCACATTCCCTTCAGGAAAGATCCGGAGTTCTCCATCATATTCCCTTCATTTGTTTATTTAGCACAGACAGTTGAAATAGGCACAGCCAGAGAGTCAGCCAGGGAAACAGATTCACTATGATGTATGTTCTGAGGTGGAGCAGGCTGCTGCACATGTCCAGCTGTCCACTGATTTCAGTCATTTACAACATTAACAATGTCTACACTATATTTCTGATCAATTTGATGTTATTTTAATGGACAAAAAAAATAGCTTTTCTTTCAAAAACAAGGACATTTCTAAGTGACCCCAGCCCAATAACATACATGTACTTGGACAGCCCAATAACATACATGTACTTGGACAGGCCAATAACATACATGTACTTGGACAGGCCAATAACATACATGTACTTGGACAGGCCAATAACATACATGTACTTGGACAGGCCAATAACATACATGTACTTGGACAGCCCAATAACATACATGTACTTGGACAGCCCAATAACATACATGTACTTGGACAGCCCAATAACATACCCCAGAACAGTTTCTCTCTGTACTTAAACTGCTCTATCTTGAAAATTAGGCTGCTGACACGCATCTTAATAACATTGGACTAACAAACAAAGTTCATAGTAGAATATCCTTTTTTGAACGAGGTATCCCTTTAAGAATTTGAGGGAACTATCCCTTTAAAAAAATACAAAAACTTATTGTTGACGCACAAATACAAAGACACAAATCATGAGCATTGTCCCCCGCAAGATATCAGACTGTTCCTTGTACTGTACCACTCTGGTCACTGCAGTGATTTCTGCGTCATACTCGATCAGTCTTGATGACGTGACACTCCAAAACCAAGAAATAAAGTGACATGCATGTGAAAACAGAAAGGTAAAATGCAAACTGGAAATAGAATGTGAAATACACTATTTTTTATTTATGAGTTTATGCTGACATTTCTATAATAGGGAACGGATAGGTAGAGTGTCACAAAAGGATCCTATGGGGGCATAAGATCTATGACAAAAAAGTTGGTAGGGAATCCTTGTAGGTAAAACATTTCTATAATAGAACAACGATCAGTGTACTATTTATATAATAGAAACGCTATCCCATCCTCTGGTCCCGTGTGGCTGTCAGCACGACGCTTGCAACGGCAGAATTGTAGGTTTGATTCCCGCCGGGACCACCAATATGAAAATGTAGGCACGGATGACTGTGAGTCGCTTGGATAAAAGACTCTGCGAAATGGCGTAAATTATTATTATTATCATCATGTGTCTGTCATTGTCATCCATAGAGATAGATAGAGATCTCTAGATGGATATAACACGTTTTAGCATGGACATTGCCATTGTGGGCTTCCCCCATTTTAAAGTAGTCAACTAAGTGGGGATTCCTATGGGTTGGGAGTGATCAGCCAATACATCAGAGCATTGCGTTCTTCTTCAAATTGGGTTGCATATGGTTGCAAATAGCTTTAGGGTATATAGCCGCCATCTAGTGGCCACAATACATGAATACCACAAGATTTGGTTCAGGACTCCAGCACTGCAGGTGGTGGTAAATCACCAATATTAGCTTCATGTTTTTTCACATACAAAATAAAAAAACACTTGACTACTACTTTAAAATGGAGATAGCCTCAATGGTGCTGCCTGTGCTGTCACAGACAACCTAATGGCACAGACACAAAGATTAGATTTCTGTCCATCTTTATGTTCTCACCTTGTTGCCCTGGCTCACACAGCACTGGGCCTCCTCACAGCTTCTCTCATTCGGACACATAGGTGAGGATCTCCTCCACCACATGGGCGTGACAGTGTCGCACAGCGACACGGTGAGGGTTCTCTCCAGCCTATCACACACACACACACACACAAAACGTGGTGTATTATATGTCAATGTTACACTGGTATGACACAGTAAAGCAGTGTTCTACTTTACCTAATATCTCCTGGTGAGGTCACTTCCCTCCTCTATCAGGGCTCTTATCATCTGCAGTCCTCCATGGTGAGCCGCAACATGCATCGCTGTCTCCCCAATCTGACAGAAAGAGAGAGAGAAAAGAGAGAGAGGCAGAAACACAGACGGAGAAGCTGAAAGTTAATGTGGAACACACTCAAACAGCCTTGCTTTCAGATTCTGATATGCCCACTCAGTGAAGGGAGAGCTCCAACCTCGTGCTCTGCGTTGACATCAGCCCCGCTCTTCGGCAGCATCTCAGCCACCTTTCCTCCTCCTTCCCCCTGGCAGTGATGTTTATCGGGGTCTCCTGGGCCTACATTAACTGCTGTGTTACAAAAGGCATGTTACTTACCATCATGTCAAATATACCACTATACCATCATGTCTCACCTTGCCTCCATATGACACAACACCTTGACTCCATATACACAACAATTATAGGTGGGGATACATTCAATTAAAAGTAAGGATCATATGCACACATCTAAGGAGTAAACTCATTATTTTTTTCAGTACAATACAGTGGATTTTAAAGTGGTGATATTTGCCATGTCTTCAATCTAAGCCTACTAGAAAGTGTGTGCCCTCAGGCCCGGAGGCAAGCTAAAGTCATTCCTCTACCAAGAATAGTAAAACACCCTTTACTGGCTCAAAAAGCCGACCAATCAGCCTGTTACCAACCCTTAGACTTTTGGTAAAAATGGTGATTGAAAATAAAAGAGAGCCGCACACTCTAGGAGCTCAGATGCAAACATTTAATTACCAACGTTTCGACAGCCAAGCTGTCTTCATCAGGGTATAATCACAAACACTGCGGGATGACTCGTTTATATAGTGTCAAAAGACACAGGTGTCTGTAATCATGGCCAAGAGTGGCCTAATATAATTGGTTAATAATCAAATATTAAAATGTCATACAAAGAACAGCATACAAACAACAAATGGATAGCATATGATCATAGATTAATTTGACTACACAAGTTTACAAACAATTACAATGGCAAAGGCACAACAATCACAAGAATGGCTTCAGATCAAAGTCTACGTTGAGACCGAAGGGAGCAAGGGTCTTTAAATTAAAGATCCAGGCAGCCTCTCGTTTTCACAATAAATTATCAAGGTCACCCCCTCTCCTAGGGAGGGTGACATGTTCAATGCCAATATAACGCAGAGACGAAATCGAGTGGCCTGCCTCCAAGAAGTGGGCCGCAACTGGATAAGTAAAGTTTTTACACCTAATGGTGCTATGATGCTCTGGGATACGTACTTTTAATTCGCGCTTTGTTTTACCGACATCATTTTTACCACAAGGACAAGTTATAAGATAAATAACTGCCTTAGTGGAGCACGTAATAACACCTTTTATTGGGATCGATTTCCCTGTTTGGGGGTGTTTGAAGGATCTACATTTATAAGTGCCATTGCATTGAGCACAGCCATTACATTTGTAATTTCCATCCCGTAGGGGCGCAAATAGACGTTGTTCAGGAATATCTTGGGGTGGTAAATCAGAGTTTACCAATTGGTCTCTGAGATTTCTGCCCCATTTTCTTCTGCAACGTGACCCTAATGAACTACCTTCCAGTGCATGCATTGTAACATTGGCTGAAATAGTACTCACGCATAACTATTTAATGTACTCACGCATAACCATGCCTTCCGCCTGGCTACTCCAACCTCAGCCAACAGCTCCGCCCCCACCGCAGCTTCTCGCCCAAGCCCTTCCAGGTTCTCCTTTACCCAAATCCAGATAGCAGATGTTCTGAAAGAGCTGCAAAACCTGGACCCGTACAAATCAGCTGGGCTTGACAATCTGGACCCTCTATTTCTGAAACTATTCGCCGCCATTGTCGCAACCCCTATTACCAGCCTGTTCAACCTCTCTTTCATATCGTCTGAGATCCCCAAGGATTGGAAAGCTGCCGCAGTCATCCCCCTCTTCAAAGGGGGAGACACCCTGGACCCAAAGTGTTACAGACCTATATCCATCCTGCCCTGCCTATCTAAGGTCTTCGAAATCCAAGTCAACAAACAGGTCACTGACCATCTCGAATCCCACCGTACCTTCTCCGCTGTGCAATCTGGTTTCCGAGCCGGTCACCGGTGCACCTCAGCCACACTCAAGGTACTAAACGACATCATAACCGCCATCGATAAAAGACAGTACTGTGCAGCCGTCTTCATCGACCTTGCCAAGGCTTTCGACTCTGTCAATCACCATATTCTTATCGGCAGACTCAGTAGCCTCGGTTTTTCGGATGACTGCCTTGCCTGGTTCACCAATTACTTTGCAGACAGAGTTCAGTGTGTCAAATCGGAGGGCAAGCTGTCCGGTCCTCTGGCAGTCTCTATGGGGGTGCCACAGGGTTCAATTCTCGGGCCGACTCTTTTCTCTGTATATATCAATGATGTTGCTCTTGCTGCGGGCGATTCCCTGATCCATCTCTACGCAGACGACACCATTCTATATACTTCCGGCCCGTCCTTGGACACTGTGCTATCTAACCTCCAAACGAGCTTCAATGCCATACAACACTCCTTCCGTGGCCTCCAACTGCTCTTAAACGCTAGTAAAACCAAATGCATGCTTTTCAACCGATCGCTGCCTGCACCCGCATGCCCGACGAGCATCACCACCCTGGATGGTTCCGACCTTGAATATGTGGACACCTATAAGTATGTGGACACCTATAAGTAATGCAGTGCAGAACAGAATGCTATGGTCAAGGCAGAATCAGATCAGGTTTGATTACTCACGCCTGTGATAGTCTTCCTGTTTGCAAAGGGAAATAATACTCTGCCTTTCTGGATGTCTACGGTGGTCCCGTTCTCAATAAGGCCTCTGGCCATCTCCGGGTCCTTCCTTCGGCAGCAGACATGGAGAGCGACATCTCCACTCCCAGGAAGCACAGCCCCACTTTGTTGTATAGTGTCTATTTAGAAGCCTAGTCCCAGATTTCGTTGTGCTGTATTGCCAACTTCTATGGTCATTGTCATGCCAAAGAATATATGAGTTGCCAATAAAAGCACAAAGACATGTTGGACCAGGCTATTTATACAGTATTTTTAGATCAGATTTTGCAGTGTGGACACCACAACAATATATACTCCTCCAAATCAAAGAGAAATGGACAGCCAGCTCTACTCTTGCCCTCCCTTCGAGGCCAGCATGTTGCTGCCATATGTAATGCGTAAAAAAAAATACATTTGAATAGTGAACATAATTATATTACAATCATTGTGCGTCGCGTCATAACCACGATAATAGAAAGGCCTGTAAACCCCTGGAGGTGGAGCCCACAACACAACCCTTAGACATATGGCCCAGGAAATCACCCCAACAAGATTTGATAAAAAACTGAAAAACACACAAAAGATATTAAAAACCTTAAAAATACAAATGGTTTGGGGAGATAGACAGATGTTCCTTTAAAATGGGGCAGTTTTTCTGTAAGGGATCAGATCACCTATTATCCAATTCTCAACATGACTTATTATGTGGCTAGCAACAATTGGAAACGTAATTGCACTTCGGTTTTTATTACTGAGTCATGGTTCAATCTGTCACAGAGAGCAGTTTCATAGTGCCACTACAGCATGAAGGGAGGGAAGGAATAACATGTTATGTGACATTGTATACATACTAGACTGGTGTTATGTGACATGTTATACACACTAGACTGGTGTTATGTGACATGTTATACATACTAGACTGGTGTTATGTGACATGTTATACATACTAAACTGGTGTTATGTGACATAATGTTATACAGTACATACTAGACTGGTGTTATGTGACATGTTATACATACTAGACTGGTGTTACGTGACATAATATTATACACTACATACTAGACTGGTGTTATGTGACATGTTATACATACTAGACTGGTGTTATGTGACATGTTATACATACTAGACTGGTGTTATGTGACATGTTATACATACTAGACTGGTGTTATGTGACATGTTATACATACTAAACTGGTGTTATGTGACATGTTATACATACCAGACTGGTGTTATGTGACATGTTATACATACTAGACTGGTGTTATGTGACATGTTATACATACTAGACTGGTGTTATGTGACATGTTATACTTACCAGACTGGTGTTATGTGACATGTTATACATACTAGACTGGTGTTATGTGACATGTTATACATACTAGACTGGTGTTATGTGACATGTTATACATACTAGACTGGTGTTATGTGACATGTTATACATACTACACTGGTGTTATGTGACATGTTATACATACTAGACTGGTGTTACGTGACATAATATTATACACTACATACTAGACTGGTGTTATGTGACATGTTATACATACCAGACTGGTGTTATGTGACATGTTATACATACTAGACTGGTGTTATGTGACATAATATTATACACTACATACTAGACTGGTGTTATGTGACATGTTATACATACTAGACTGGTGTTATGTGACATGTTATACATACTAGACTGGTGTTGACTGTATCATTTGGGGTGGCAGTGTAGCCTAAACTGGTTAGAGCATTGGACTTGTAACCGAAAGGTTGTGAAGTTCAAATCCCTGGTGTTAGCTGACAAGGTACAAAATCTGTGTTCTGCCCCTGAACAGGCAGTTAACCCACTGTTCCTAGGCCGTCATTGTAAATAAGAATTTGTTCTTAACTGACTTGCCTAGTAAAATAAATGTAAAAAAAAAAAAAACTGTATCATTTCAGTCAGTCGTTTTGAAAGTGGAGCTGAAGAGCCGTAAGTGGTCTCTGTTTTTTTGTGTAGTATGTCATGAAATTGTCTACTACATTATCCATTTTGTATGATATGTTACGTCCTACTATGTTTTTATTTTTTGGGAAATGTACAATTTGTATGATATATTATGAATCCAATTCATACTATATGTTACTAATGTTGTGCTTAAGTTCCTGGAGTGCATCTTTAATATCAAATTAATTGTCAACCATTTTTGATTTACGTAACTGTCCATTAATTGACTAGTTACTACACAGATTTCCTATCCAGAGCTATTAAGTTATTTTAAAACCCTAACTCATACTTTATGTATCAATAACATATTATTAATAATGCTACAGTATAGCTGTTATTCATAAATCAAACACTTTGCTGGGCCCATGCAACCCCAGACACCTTTGTTGGCTCTTCCTGTTTTCTGAGCCCTAAGCTGAGGCTCGGCTAGAGTTCTAAGGAGCTCCTTAACGATTCCAACATGCCTGGCTTCGACAGCTAGGAGCAGTGGAATGCAGCCATCCTGGACACAGACACAAAGAGATGGAAACAATGACTGTGATCTGCAACCTAGCGCAGCCAAGAGCCAGAGAATCTCTTCAGGGTAAAGATAATATACTGTGAAAGTCAGTGTGTCTGTCCCAAATGGCACCATAGGGCTCTGGTCAAAAGTAGTGCACTTTATAGGGAATAGGATGCCATTTGTTATTGCTGGTCATCTATGAACATTTGAACATCTTGGCCGTGTTCTGTTATAATCTCCACCCGGCACAACCAGAAGAGGACTGGCCACCCCTCATAGCCTGGTTCCTCTCTAGGTTTCTTCCTAAGTTCTGGCCTTTCTAGGGAGTCGTTCCTAGCCACTGTGCTTCAACACCTGCATTGCTTGCTGTCTGGGGTTTTAGGCTCTGGGTTTCTGTACAGCACTTTGTGACATCAGCCGATGTAAGAAGGGCTTTATAAATACATTAAATACACCCCCCCCCCAGCAAGAGAAGGAGATTGGATTTTTCTGTGCATCAACCAGTGGAGGCTGCTGAGCGGAGGACAACTCATAATAATGGCTGGAACAGAACATATGTGATGGCATCAAACACATGGAAAGTATTCGATACCATTCCAGTAATTCCGCTCCAGCCATTACCACGAACCCCGGCCACCTCCTGTGACATCAGCTAGTGAGACGTCCACTTGTAACGGTCGTCGTATGAAGGAGAAGAGGACCAAGGTGCAGCGTTGTATATGTTCATATTTATTAGAATGAACACGGAAATAACAAAAATACCAAAGAGAAACGACCGACAACAGTTCTGGCTGGTGCAGACACACAACAGAAAACAGTTCTGGCTGGTGCAGACACACAACAGAAAACAGAAAATAATCACCCACCAAACACAATAGAAAACAGGCTACCTAAATATGGTTCTCAATCAGGGACAACGATTGACAGCTGCCTCTGATTGAGAACCATACCAGGCCAAACACAGAAATAGCAAATTCATAGAAAAACTAACATAGACAACCCACCCAACTCACGCCCTGACCATACTAAAACAAAGACATAACAAAAATAACTAAGGTCAGAACGTGAAGGGAGGGAGAACTGGTATTTTTTAATTAGCCAGTGTACAAATTAGCTGTTGATGTTGCTGTTGCTTTTCATAATGAGATGCTGAGCGATGTTGTTGATGTTTATTCCCTCTTGTATAGTGTATTGAGACTCTGTGACGATGTACTTTTGAATTCGCTTGACTTGTTCAAATGGCCTAGGCTGGTCTGGCGTTCGAAGCTGCTGCCTCCGGAAAATATCACTGCAGCATGGGTTGGAATCCGGCCCACTGCTATTTCAGCACACTCTCTCCTCCATCTTTCCTCTACCTTTTACTATACTACATGACCACACTACATGACCAAAAAAGTATGTGGACACCTGCTCGTCAAACATCTAATTCCAAAGTCATGGGCATTAATGTGGAATTGGACCCTCCTTTTGCTGCTATAACAGCCTCCACTCTTCTGGGAAGGCTTTCCACTAGATGTTGGAACATTGCTGCAGGGATGGGGTTGAGGTCAGGGCTCTGCAGGCCAGTGAAGTTCTTCCACACTGATCTCGACCAGCCATTTCTGTATGATCCTCGCTTTGTGCACAGGGGCAATGTCATGCTGAAACAGGAAAGGGGCTTCCCCAAACTGTTGGCACAATGTTGGAAGCACAGAATCATCTAGAATGTCATTGTATGCTGTAGTGTTAAGATTTCCCTTCAATAGACCTAAGAGCCCTAGCCAAACCATTAAAAAAAAACAGCCCCAGACCATTATCCCTCCTCCATCAAACTAAATAATTTTGATTGATTGATTGATGGTTACATAGCCCGTGCATTGCATATACAGCACAGTCTGTTATAGCAGTCATTCAAGACCACACAGCAATACATTTGATTGACAGATGAGATGAAGTGAGAAGTGATGGATGAGAGGGAGAAGAAGAGTGCGTCCCACTGCGGTATCATGTGGCAGATACCCTACATTGCTTGGTACGAGCCAGGCCTCTTTGCTGGAGAATTTAAGCAGTGTGTGGATGGTACCGAAGGATGTGGTGGCTCGGGGGGCAGCAATGTGGAGATTCATCTGGTACTTGGGCTATTATACCGAAGAGAAAAGGGCCGAACGGGGGATACGGTTTGGTCAGGAATGGGTTTTGTGATGTAGCCAATAAAGTCCATGTCCGATATACGTCTGACTATAACATTTGTCCACTTGATTCGTTATTTATTTATCTAAAACTCAACATCTTGACATTGACATTTTAGCCATTTAGCAGATGCTCTTATCCAGAGCGACTTAGTTAGTGCATTCATTCATGCATTCATCTTAAGATAGCAAGGTGGGACAACCACATATCACATATCACATACAACCACATATCACAGGCATTCTCAATAATGTATAGTAACTTATTTCCTAATTAGTGCACTATATAGGGAATAGGGTGCCATTTTGTACGTAACCAAAATGTCTAGATGGGTAAATAAATGATGTGTCAAATTTCCAAATATTGGACAATCAACTTTTTGGGGCCACATTGCCAAAGATATTATATGCCAAGATACGTATTTCTAAAAGGGAAAATGAACGAAAGTAAGGTGCATAAAAGCTATCCTGCAGTCCTAAAGGAAATGTGGTATATGTTTTGGCCCAGCGTTACTGCGCTGAGCACTAGGCCTACATGCAAAATGAGAATGATAGTATTTACTGCATTCCAATAGCAGAATATATATATTTTAATAGGCAAGTCAGTTAAGAACAAATTCTTATTTTCAATGACGGCCTGGGAACAGTGGGTTAACTGCCTGTTCAGGGGCAGAACGACAGATTTTTAACTTGTCAGCTCGGGGATTTGAACTTGCAACCTTCCGGTTACTAGTCCAACTCTCTAACCACTAGGCTACCCTGCCACTACCAAAGATTAATAATTTATGTGGATACACTGAAAACAAATAAATAGCTACAGGCTTAAATCCAAACTCCTGGGGGATTTTATGCATGGAGAGGAGCAATTACACACCAGTAGGTTCTACCATATGTCATAAGTCAGTAAGGGTTTGCATGGATTGTAGATTTGAGCTGAAGTGGTAACATTAGGGTATAACAGAAACAATAGCCCACAATTATAAACTATAACACATCCAATGAAAATATGTAATTAACTGATCCTGGGAGAAAATGTATCAGAAAAGACAACACTTGGGCTCATACTAAATAGAAACATGACCGGGATCTTACAATGGAGACTATGATACATACACTATAGCTCAATAATGATTCAGAATTCACTATTGTTTCATATGGAAAGCTACAGCTAATTATTTCTTGCTTGATCAACCATCTGAGCAGCAAAGGTCTGTAAAAAGCCCTTTTGATCATATCTTATGGCTGGTAAGAGTCATGGCTACTGCCATTGGAAGCCTCGTATAGCACTTGAGTAACCCTTAAGTCTGGCCTCAGGCTAAACACAATGAATGGCCAACAATTGAAAGCCTTATTCTGTATGAAGAGGACACAGTAAAACACCTGTAGATGTTGATTGACCTTTTTACTATTTTACACACTTATCTGGCGATTCCATCCCTGTCAACTTAATTTGCCTGATGACGTGATAGTGAAGAAAGAGTGTCTCATTTCATACAAGCATATGTTTCCACATTTGCTCTCCTCCCTTCCTCTTCAACTTGATCACCTTTCACCTTTTTGTACAGGAGGTGAAGTGAGGATGGAGGAGAGGACCCAAAGAGTTGAGCCAAACCAATTCATAATCTCCCAAGGAGATGTGCTTCAAAGGTAGGATACTTTTTTCTGGGGTTCCTATAGCCTAAAGCGCTACCAATTAAAAAGTTAATTGAGAACCCAAGGGTAAATGGCTGTAAAACACAGAAAACCCAATTCTGGCTTGTTTGAAAAAGTGAATATAATGCTTTTTTTAAAGTTACATGGCAGGACAAAGTAAACATTATTGTAAAGGCTTTCTTCTGTGGACGAAGGATCGAACCAAAGCGCAGCGTGGTTAGTTTTCAATGTGTTTAATAAAGACAATAAACACTACAACACAACAACTGTGAAAACCCGAAACAGTCCTATCTGGTGCATCAACACAAAGACAGAAGACATCCCACCCACAAAACCGAACACAAAACAGGCTACCTAAATATGGTTCCCAATCAGAGACAATGACTAACACCTGCCTCTGATTGAGAACCATGTCAGGCCAGACATAGAAATGGGAAAACTAGACACACAACATAGAATGCCCACTCAGCTCACCTCCTGACCAATACTAAAACAAAGAAAACACAAAAAAAACTATGGTCAGAATGTGACAATTATAAATTCAAAATAGTAAATGGAGTCATATAAAGCAGTATTGTATGTGGAAGCCGTGAGCAGGGAAGACTAATTTCCTAAACAAGCTTTCACATTTTACCCAATGTAGGAACAATTCCCACTGTCAATAGGCCTAGAGCATTTTCAGATATTCAACTGAGTTTGTCTCAATCTACTTCAATGCTCAAGATTTCATAGATTTGAACTGCCTGGAACACAACAGCTGTACACATGACAATGCCTTTTATAGTGTATGACAGTGTGTTATCCATGTAATAAGGGAGGTTTCAGTGATTATATCACACATTTTGGAGGTTCCTAGTACTGTCCCTGTTCCACGACAATAATAAAATGTGTAAAAAATGTATCCAAAGGTTTAGCATCGGATATATGTCAAATGTTTGTTTCCTCAATCTCATCATTTTGTTTTTCTTCCATCATTCTCATCATTGTGTTGTGTTTCTTCCTCATTCTCATCATTGTGTTGTGTTTCTTCCTCATTCTCATCATTGTGTTGTGTTTCTCATCCGTCATTCTCATCATTCTCATCATTGTGTTGTTTTGATTTCTCATCATGTGGTGTTTCTTCATCATTCTCATCAGCTGTGTGTTTCTTAATCATTCTCATCATTGTGTTGTGTTTCTTCCTCATTCTCATCATTGTGTTGTGTTTCTTCCTCATTCTCATCATTGTGTTGTGTTTCGTCCGTCATTCTCATCATGGTGTTGTGTTTCTTCATCATTCTCAAAATCATTGTGTTGTTTTCTTTGTTTCATCATTGTGTTGTGTTTCTTCCTCATTCTATTCTGTGATGTGTTTCTTCGTCATTTTCATCACTGTGTTGTGTTTCTTCATCATTCTCATGATGAATGTAGAAAATAGTAAAATAAAGAAAAGCACTTGAATGAGTAGGTGTGTCCAAACTTTTGACTGGTACTGTAAATCATTTATTTATTATTTGCGCGTGGCTATAAACTCTGTAATTCCGAAAGTAGCATTCTGATTGTATAATTTGTGCTTCAAGTTTACCAGTCTTTGTAGAAGGTAGAATAAGATGCATATCCACCGCCACAATCCGCACCACTAGTTCAACTTTTCCAACCCTGCCCCTGTGCTTTGTTACCTTGCATTCGGTCGTTTGCCAAAAAAAACAAAACACTTTTCCCTCCAAATCACGAGCTCTGTTGGCTATACATGATGATTATGGAGCCCTGATAGGGCTCAATCTCCTCATCTTGTTTTGTGTTATTATAACAATTTTAACCTTTATCTGGGATTGAAATAAATAATTCGTTTTATTTTATGTCTAATCAAAAACACAATAAGCTCTTTGATGAAACGGAAGAGGTAATTCAGATGTTGCAAAAAATATTGTGGGAGTTAAACGGTGCTACACTGTTGCAGTTATGTTTTTAGAGAGTCCCATTGTGTTACAATGTTGCAGACCCCTTATGACAGACAGCCATGCCAGAGATATTACAGAAAGGAGGAGATAAAAATTATATTGTGCAATTGATGGAGGAATTTATAGACCCCTTTCCAGGACACGACACATTGACTTAAGGTACAGATGCGCACGACTCTTGGCTGCAGAAATAAAGCCATCGCTATCTGCGCCCATTCAACATAGCCAAGATTTACGTTTTTATGAATTCTAAACAAAATATATATTTTTGGGTTCTCATACCCTTTACAATGATGTTTTGATTATTGCTTGAACAGTCACTAAGATTATATGTAGTTGTTATCTTTGCAAAATAACTATTTTGGATGCAGGAATTGTTGGCATAGAATGCTAAAGCCCATTGACATAGGCTGTAACAAAAGCTAGCCAAATAACTATTGTACCGATTGAAAGGTTTTTGAAGTATAATGCAGTTGATTTGCCATGACACAAACATTATATTAAGCAGGACATTCATACAAGCCTGAAAGTACAAGAATAATCCAAAAGTAGTGTGAAATGCACGCATAAACAACATGTAAATAGAGGCTTTTTTGCTGACTTTCTAAGAAATCCCCCATATTCTGCCACCAATTTGCGAGCATCGCCCTCATGTGGCAATCTTTGCAAACACAGAAAGGGGTGTATACCCCACCTCACTACGAGCTGGCTCTATGGAGTTTCCCATCTCCTCAAAAGTGTCTCTGGCCCCGCTAAAGCGTTGTGTTTCCATGGTAGCTGATACGAGTCAACAATGAAGTCCGCTGTGATAAGGGGGCCGCCTGACATTTTATAGCAACTCAACAACACAAAAGGGTAAAAGGCGAACAAGTGCATGGTTTATATTGCCGGTACAGACGGTGGTGCCGGACGGCAATTACTTTAGTAACATTTCTGAAGGTACTTTTCATAGAAGACGCGTATCTTTTGGGGCGTTTTGCGAGACAGAAGGAAGCACCATTATTGTGTGCCACACGGAACTTGGGAGTTGAAGCGTAAGCTAAATCAATTAGCTGAACTAAAGTAACGTTAGCAACAAGTAACAACACATGCGCATGAGACTGCGTTATAAACGCACAGAAAATGTTTAAAAACACATTCCAAAGTGGATTCCTATCTATATTGTATAGCATTGGGAGCAAACCTCTTCAGATATGGGATAAAAAGGTAAGCAACGATTTACACAAGCTTACGCATGAATTTGCTTGCTAATTTGACAAGGCTAGCTTTATTGCAGGGCTTGGTATGGTGGTGAGCTCCAGAGAGCAAGTAGCTAACTTTAGCCATATAACTAGCTAGATAACCAGTTTGCGCAGTATAAATGCAGTATAAATGCAGTATAAATCTAGAATTTAACTAACGTTACTAAAAGTTAGTAGCTAGCTGATTTGTTGTCCTCATAAACTGTCCAGTGTCTAGCTAGCATTAGGGCATGTCATGCTGTAAGCTTTGTTTTAACTGCGATTTGAAGGCTACTGTGTTATCATGCCACTGTCATAATCAGGCCTTTAGTTAGCTAGCTAACGTCAGTTTATTAGCTAGGTTAGATACCCATTAGTTAATCAGAGTTTGCCTAATCTTCCTGAGTTCACATTAAATAAAACACATTTCTTAAGTAATAGTACACGCTAGCTTACCCATTTCAAAATGTTGCTTGTGCAATAGGTCAGGAACGGCCACATAAAACGGATTACAGACAATGACATCCAGTCGCTGGTGCTTGAAGTGGAGGGAACAAATGTCAGGTAAGCTTGTTCTATGTTCACTAGCCTGTTTTCTCTTACTCGGACAACCACATCTAACCGTTTCTCTTCAAATTCAACAGCACAACTTACATCACATGTCCAGCAGACCCAAAGAAGACACTTGGCATCAAACTACCTTTCTTGGTTATGATCATCAAGAACTTGAAGAAGTATTTCACCTTTGAAGTCCAGGTAGGTTATCATCAAAGTCAACAATCAGATCCATTGCATATGTATACAAAGAAAGCTGTACAATATGTACAACATGTAAAGCAATTCTTTATACAACAATGCCTGATTGACACCATAATGGCTGATCCGTACTGCACTGGCTCGTTTAAATTCTATTCATATTCTTCTTTACAGTGTGGTTCCAGCTACAATGGTGGATGCGTAACCAGGCCAGTCCAGTACAGCTCGCTTCGGTTTGGCTCAGTGGTGTGAAAAGGGTACAAGTGATCAGTTTGACTGAGCTTAGCTCTCCCTTTCCAATCGCAGGTGTTGGATGACAAGAATGTGAGGAGGCGGTTCCGGGCCAGTAACTACCAGAGCACCACGCGGGTAAAACCCTTCATCTGTACCATGCCCATGAGGCTGGACGATGGCTGGAACCAGATCCAGTTCAACCTGTCTGACTTCACACGGCGGGCCTACGGCACCAACTACATTGAGACACTCCGTGTGCAGGTCAGTCAGAAAGGCTCATGGACCAGGGTCATGGTCCAAGATACACTATACAGATCTCTTACCTAGCCTGGTCACAGGTCTGTTTGTGCTGCCTTGCCAACTACTGTGGTCATTGGCATGCCAAGTTCGGTGACCATAGGGGTTGGCAAGACAATACTGGCAGACCTGGGACCAGGCTATCTCTTACGTGAAACTATCAGTTAGGATATGTTTGGAATAAGATTAAATGGAACATTGCATTACCTTGCCTGTATTTTACACGCAGTATATACACACAGCCAGTCAGTAAAGTAAAGGCTAGCTTTTTCAAACAGAAATTTGCATCTTGTAGCTCTAACTCCAGTTTTGGGACACTGTAAAGTCCATGGAGAATAAGAGCACCTCCTCCCAGCTGCCCACTGCACTGAGGCTAGGTAACACTGTCACCACTGATAAATCCACGATAATCGAGAATTTCAAGAAGCATTCCTCTACGGTTGGCCATGCTTTCCTCCTGGCTACCCCAACCCCTGCCAACAGCTCTGCACCCCTGCAGCTACTTGCCCAAGCCTCCCCAGCTTCTCTATCACCCAAATCCAGATAGCAGATGTTCTGAAAGAGCTGCAAAACCTGGACCCGTACAAATCAGCTGGACCCTCTTTCTAAAATTATACGCCACCATTGTTGCAACTCCTATTACCAGTCTGTTCAACCTCTCTTTCGTATCATCCGAGATCCATAAAGATTGGAAAGCTGCCGCGGTCACATCCCTCTTCAAAGGGGGTGACACTCTAGACCCAAACTGTTATAGACCTGTATCCATCCTGCCCTGCCTTTCTAAAGTCTTCGAAAGCCAAGTTAATAAACAGATCACTGACCATTTCGAATCCCACCGTACCTTCTCCGCTGTGCAATCTGGTTTCCGAGCTGGTCACGGGTGCACCTCAGCCACGTTCAAGGTACTAAACGATATCATAACCGCCATCGATAAAAGACAGTACTGTGCAGCTGTCTTCATCGACCTGGCCAAGGCTTTCGACTCTGTCAATCACCGTATCTTTATCGGCAGACTCAACAGCCTTGGTTTCTCAAATGACTACCTCGCCTCAAATGACTATCTGGCCCTTCTTTGGACACTGTGTTAAGTAACCTCCAAACAAGCTTCAATGCCATACAACACTCCTCCCATGGCCTCCCAACTGGTCTTAAATGCTAGTAAAACCAAATGCATGCTTTTCAACCGTTCGCTGCCCGCCCGACGAGCATCACTCCTCTGGACGGTTCTGACTTAGAATATGCGGACAACTACAAATACCTAGGTGTCTGGCTAGACTGTAAACTCACCTTCCAGACTCATAGACTCTAACCACTAGGCAGGGTAGCCTAGTGGTTAGAGCGTTGGACTAGTAACCGGAAGGTTGCGAGTTCAAACCCCCAAGCTGACAAGGTACAAATCTGTCCTTCTGCCCCTGAACAGGCAGTTAACCCACTGTTCCCAGGCCGTCATTGAAAATAAGAATTTGTTCTTAACTGACTTGCCTGGTTAAATAAAGGTAAAATTAAAAAAATAAATTTTATCTCCAATCCAAAATTAAATCGAGTATCGGCTTCCTATTTCGCAACAAAGCCTCCTTCACTCACTCCGCCAAACATAACCCTCGTAAAACTGACTGTCCTACTGATCCTCGACTTCGGTGATGTCATTTACAAAATAGCTTCCAATACGCTACTCAGCAAATTGGATCACAGTGCCATCTGTTTTGTCACCAAAGCCCGTTATACCACCCACCACTGCGACCTGTATGCTCTCGTCGGCTGGCCCTCGCTACATATTCGTCGCCAGACCCACTGGCTCCAGGTCATCTATAGGTCTATGCTAGGTAAAGCTCCACCTTATCTCAGCTCACTGGTCACGATAACAACACCCACCCAAGGCACGAGCTCCAGCAGGTATATCTCACTGGTCGTCCCCAAAGCCAACACCTCGATTGGCCGCCTTTCCTTCCAGTTCTCTGCTGCCAGTGACTGGAACAGATTGCAAAAATTGCTGAAGCTGGAGACTTATATTTTCCTCACTATCTTTAAACATCAGCATACCGATGGATGGGCTATTTACAGCAAATCTACCTACCTCATCCCCATATTGTTTTTATGTACTTTTCTGCTCTTTTGCAAACCAGTATTTCTACTTGCACATCATCATCTGTTCATCTCTCACTCCAGTGTTAATTTGCTAAACTGTAATTACTTCGCTACTATGGCCTATTTATTGCCTTACCACCTCACGCCATTTGCACACACTATATAGACTTTTTTCTCTATTTTATTGACTGTATGCTTGTTTATTCCATGTGTCACACTGCTTTGCTTTATCTTGGCCAGGTCGCAGTTGTAAATGAGAACTTGTTCTCAACTAGCCTACCAGGTTAAATAAAGGTCAAATACATTTAAAAAAAGACATGTTTTGTTCCAGATCCATGCAAACTGCCGCATCCGGAGAGTGTACTTCTCTGACCGACTGTACTCAGAGGATGAGCTCCCTGCAGAGTTCAAACTGTATTTACCCGTACAGAACAAAGCAAAGGTGAGCACAAATGTCAATTTCAAGATGCATTTAACATTTTGTCATAATGTAGGCCTACAGCCAATGTTTCCTAAAAGAAATTCCGGCACTGAGCTAATTTTAGGTCTGCTGAGCACCAACTTGAGCGAAAATTCTGTGTCACATCTGGCGTGCGTTTACTGTGAACACTGAGGCCTGCTTAAATTAGTTTGCTACTGTGGATATTTGATTATAATGTTGGCCTACCAGAGTGGCCTATCATCAAAAGCAATGGAGAAAATGCATCCTATAACATTTTAACATGGAACTAACTATTGAATAATAGTTCTGATACAGCCTACAGTAGCAGTGTGATGCTTATTGGCTACCTATCTTATTTATACAGCACTGCCCCTTCAAGACATAAGAAAGCTTTTACCTGACTCGCTTTTCAAAGTTGGCTAGAAATGTACACATTTTGTGCTTTTGTTGGAAGCCATCACTCCTCCATTGCTGACTAGCTATAACTGGGCTAATAACTAGGAAAAAATATCTTGCTTTGATCTCAAAACAAGCACATCTATTCACGACCGCTCGTGCCTGTCAATGCAATAGAATCCTCCCTGCCTAAAACTAAATCTGACTGAGTCGTGCATAGTTCATTTTGTTTCCGTATGTTGCATTTTAAAGGGGGCTAATAATATGTTGACTCGAACACAGAGTGAACTTAACTGTCAACGTTTCAATCTCGTGCGTCTTCGCGGGCTGGTATTTCTTCTGGACTGCATGGGGAGGGAACATTGACTAGTCTGCACACCAAATAGCACCAAATTCCCTTTAGTGCACTACTTTTGAGCAGGGTCCATATGCATCTCAAAGAATGATCTGTTGAAGAAAAGTACAATATGGATTGCAGTTCTTGTAGCTAATTGACATGTTTGTCTTCTGTATTTTTTTATAGCAGTAGGGCAGCTGAATCGATCCTCCTCCATATCTGCAGATTGTCTGAATTTGTAATGTTTGTTTTTCTTTCATATTTTGGAACCATGTGATTGTTTCCTAAATTCTTGTTTCTCTGCACAATAAACATTGTTTAGCATAAAAAAAATCAGCAAATTCCAAGTGGAACCTTCAATTAATGTACATAGTAAACTCATGATTATTACATTATGTACAAGAAGGCAAATAGTCAGGTTACAGTTCCACAGGCAGGATTTAATTTCATAGAAAACAATCTGCTCACCTACATCTGCAATCCTGACTTCACACTGGTATTCAAGGTTCTAGAAACATATCACCCACTAGATTGGGGGCTTAAAATAGATCTTTAGTTGAGTTACTACAGTATAAACAAACATCACATTCTGAAAATACCTCTTACCTGCCCATCAAATACACACTAATCTTAATTGTAAATGAGTAACCTTCCTGAATGAAGTGTAAAGAAAGAATTAAAACCGAACTCAACCAATACTTATTTTCTACAATACATGACAATAGAAACTAAGCACTTTAGTTTCTCTGAAGTGAGAATACAGGCTGGATTTGGTTTATGTGGCTCATGTAGAGATGTCAGGCACATGGGCATGAATGAGTAGACCCTTTGCTGAAGAAAAGGCATGTTTAGACGGTCCTACTGAACATGAAGGGTTGAGGGCTAACTAGACCACAGTTCCAGTATACTAGTGACAACACAGGATCACTGCAGTGCAGGTCTGGAATGGCGTAAAGGGATACATGCATACTGTATGTTTGGTACAACACAATCGATATGCTTGTTACTATTTGGATCACCAGCATCTTTAATAGGATGGCAATATCGGCATATAAAACTTATTTTACAATACATTGTACTTAAGCGCTGATGCTCTTTGAATATATCATGAGCACTCGTCTTATTTAGTACATTTTTGGGGGGGAGGGGTAGATTGACTTTTGGTAAATATATTTTCCTCAACTCTACCACCCCTTCCCTAATTGGAGGTAACTAATGGACAACCATGTTTAGGCTTCTACTTCCAGCTTATACCCTCCCCTCAGCTATCTCACCATCCAGTTTTGATTTATTTTCCATATTTTAACTGTGCCGTTTCAAAGTTCTGAACCTTTTCTATTCTCAGTTTACAGATTAAATAATTTTTGCCAAGAGTTATTTATTGATTTGACTGACTTTAAAATCACCCAGCAGTGCTATTTGCTGAGTTAACTCCTCCAGGTAAATGTTGCAATTTCAGCCATTCCTGAACCTGTGACCAAAAACAAGCTACATATGGACAGTACCAAAACAAATGATAATGATTGTCTCTTCGCAGCAAAATATGCAGAGCTGGGATGGTTGTATCCCCTATAACATTCTATTGGATTGCAAGATTTTTGTAAAAATCATTTTAATTGAAAAACAAAGTCTTGAATCCGGCGTTGTTTTGTGTATCAGTTCATAAACATGTGCCATGGAATCAGTACATTAAATCTATTCCTAGCTATTTTGCAATATGGCACAGCTGTACATTTCTTGGTCCTTAAAATGAAACTGGTATACTTTCTATTTACCACAATTTGTCTAACGCAGCACCGACAGACAAGTTCCTTACTTTCTCCCCCTTCCACTTGCCTCCTCCATTTGTGGTAATGCTGCAATTAGTTGGTTGTAATGGAGTAGAACAGACATTTCCATATTTTTCTTAGCTGCATGTGCATCAACTCCACCAGTTCCATTTATATAATTTACAAAGATTATAGCAAAAAAAAAATATATTTATTAGCAAACAGCATGCAGTGTAGTGCAAACACATTACAGTTTCACAAGTGTAATAACAGATTTGGCTTGACTTATGCACAATACATGTGACTGGTTATTACTGCAGCCACATGAGTTCACACAACTTCAAATAAAATACTCAGGTCATTTAATCAAAGGCAAAAAAGACGTGTCAAACGCATGTGAAAAAGCAGCACACCGATAGTAAGGTTTATCTATAGGAATGTCTGCGTTGATCTTCATAATTGTAGACTAAGTAAGAAACAGAGAAAAGGCCTACAAATGTTCTCTAGTTTTGTCAGGGCAGTGTTTCACAGCAATGATAGGACGGGAGCCAAGTCTCTCTGATGTATAAGTGCATTAGAGAAATTGTTTCTGGAGGCCAAACTATTTACTTAGTGTAAAATTCTTACTAATTCAGTCAAGCTTCATATATTTCCCTTTCAAAGTAAACCATTTGACATTCAATTTGTCCTTTAGTATAATGTATTGCTCCTCTGCTTGCGACCAACTGTTCATGATTGTGACATGTAATGTATTACATAATAGTCGTGGACGTACATCAGCACGGCGACGGGCTGGCCAATGATGAGCGAGATCCAGACCGCAGCGTTGCCATGGTTACCTCTCAGGAAGCGGCCGACAAACCAGGCGAGTGGGATCTGAAAAGGTCAATTTTAGGGGGAAACCGTCCTTGAACTCTAAAGCCAGGTCCTCTAAAAACCTGTGTGTGTGTAACCATTAACAAAGGACCGTGTAACCATTAACAAAGGACCATGTCACCCAAACCCACTGTTTGATAATGAAACGGTTGTCTGACCTGAGACATCATGCCCATAAACGCCCACAGTCTGAACATTTTCAGAGGAACGCTCACCAAGTACTGAAAGAGAGGGAGGAGGACTATTACACAGTGCAGCCTTTAACACTGAAATGTAAAATCAGGTAAGTCAAGTGTGAAACCATGAGTCAGTGTTCGATGACAGCCAACCACACGAACCTCGTGAAAGAAGGCGGAGACCAGGAAGACGGCCGTCTGGGCGACCCACTTATTCACTCCCCTCCTCATGATGGGCTTGTAAAAGTGGCTGTGGAGAACGAATGATAAATAAATGTGTTAGTTTGGAACTGTAGACAGTAACCAAGAGTGTACTTTACAGTAGATCTTAAAACCAGCCGTTATAATGTCACAGAAGGTTACGGCACTTAGTGAACACACACACTGCCATAAAGTCAGTGCTGTAGGTGGTGGTATTGTTCCAATCAATGTTATTTCTTCAACTCCTACTCACCGGAGGCACCACTTGTGCACAGGAATGTTCCAGTTAGACCAGAAGTAAGTGACCGTCTCAGAGTTCCTACAAAACAACATGTGACTGGCTCAGAGAGACAAAGTTGCAACTGTATACAACATGGAGGGAAAGGATGTGCAGGGCAGCCTCGCTCGAAGTAAAAAAATGTTTTTTGACTAAGCTATTTTAGTATTACATCCATCACTACATGTAACCCAAACACTTGGTACAATTCACATGGTATCACTGCACGAATAACAAACTAAAAACGAATACAAAGCTAACTGGAAATCAACATCCACTTACCACCAGTCCTGGTAAAACTCCCTGTCTCCAAACTGCATCAGCTCAGCTACGAAGTTCATGGAAGAGTGGAAAAACCAATAGAAAAAGATGAGCCAGATTAAATGATTGGGAACCTGTTGGGGTAGAGGGGAGAGGAGAGGAAGCCTTGTGCCATTAGACAGTCTGGACATGAAGGATTATGTATATACAGTACCAGTCAAAAGTTTAGACACACCTACTCATTCAAGGGTTTCTTTATTTTTACTATATTGTAGAATAACAGTAAAGAAATCAAAAGCTATGAAATAACACATGGAATCACGTAGTAACCAAATATTTTATTTGAGATTCTTCAGAGTAGCCACCCTTTTCCTTTGACAGTTTTGCACACTTGGCATTTAATTTTTTTTTTTAACTACATGATTCCATATGTGTTATTTCATAGTTTGTCTTCACTTTTATTCTACAATGTAGAAAATATTGAAAATAAAAACCCTTGAATGAGTAGGTGTCCAAACTTTTGAATGGTACTGTATGTGTAATTAATATATATATATATATATAGAAAGACAAACTATGAAATAAAACATTTGTGTATCTTATTTCATCAAACAGTGTCCTTAAATCAGTCAAACTCAGTACATATATACTGAACAAAAATATAACACAACATGCAACATTTTCAAAGACTTTACTGAGCTACAGTTTATATAAGGAATTGAGTCAATTGAAATAAATGAATTAGGCCCTAATCTATGTATTTCACATGACTGGGCAGGCGTGCATAGGACCACCCACTTGGCAGCCAGACCCAGCCAATCAGAATGAGTTTTCCACCACAAAAGGGCTTTATTAGACATAAATACTCCTCAGAAATTTTCTGGTGGACATTTCTCCAGTCAGCATGCCAATTGCACACTCCCTCAAAACTTGAGACATCTGTGACAAAACGGCACATGTTAAAGTGGCCTTATTGTTCCCAGCACAAGGTGCACCTGTGACCATGCTGTTGAATCAGCTTCTTGATATGCCACACCTGTCAGATGGATGGAATATCTTGGCAAAGGAGAAATGCTCACTAACAAGGGTGTTAACAAATTCGTACACAATTTGACAGAAATAAGCTTTTTGTGCATATAGAACATTTCTGGGATTTTTTATTTCAGCTCATGAAACATGGGACCAACACTTTACATTTTGCGTTTATATTTTTTGTTCGGTGTAGTTGATTTTATTAAAACAGTCTATTTATGGGGGGAATCTACTTTGTCAATTTAAGATTTTGTGGGGGGGGGGGGGCAGGGACAGCCCTAATTGAGATGGGTTTAGGTTATGTGTCTGTATTTGTACTCACAGCCAGTTTCAACATGCGCTCCATCATTCTGGAAAAGTCCATATCCTGCCATAGAGGGTACATGAAACTAAGTCACCCCTAAGCACAAAGGAATGGAGCAGTTGAATAGACAGAAGTCTAACAGACAACAGATGTTAATATTTACCTGGAATGGTTTCATGGAATTCTGAATCGTCGGCACTATCCACTGAAAAAGAATAACATCTAGATTAGTGCACCTGTGAGACATGGTTAACATAAAAGTGTATCTTGTGATAATAAAGTCACCCATTAATCAAAATAATTTTAATCTGGTTTGATGAGTGAAAATACACCAAATAGTAACAAAGGTAATGTCAGTATGTATAACGCATCATGAACGTACCTGTTGTACCAATCCAATCAGTAACTGTATGAAGAAAAGCTGGAAAAGATTTTTAGATCAGTTTAGATGACACAGCATCTTTAAAATGTATTAAAAGGGGCAATCAGCAGTTGCGACATCAATTTTTTAGATTTATGATATGTACCCATTGATTCTTGAAGAATGTAACTTAATTAAATGCCTCATGAGATTAGTTTGTTTTAGTCCAATGTTTGTAAACAAAGTGAATGCAAACAAACACTGCATAGCCTCAAAACATGGTCAAAAAAATAACATGGATGGGACGTTCTTGCATCCATAGCGCCATCTATGAATTTGAGAGTGATTACATATCTCCAGTCCCATCGCTCAGCTTTTTACTGAAACAGTTGTGGGGAAAAACACTAACTGCGAATTGGCCCTTATGTTGTTTTCATGATCGCAGTGTGTATTATTTAGGGTATATGTATGTAAATAGCACAGCTCTGTTTTCCTGATTGGATCTTTGACCTCACCATCTCAAAGAGTCTCCTCAACAGGAAGCTCTTGCGTATCCGTGGTGACCGGGGGAAGTTCAGCTCATAGCAGAGTGTTGGGGCAAACACAAAGTAATACATATCTGTGGAGGGAGGACAGCGAAACACACACACAATAAATTCATTTATCTTACACATTGTCTTTTCTAGAATTTTGTATGTAAAAATAGTTTATTTGGATTTTATGGATTTATTTATTTTTCAACTGTACATTGCAACTAGCTACTAGTCATTATGTTCTGCATCTCGTTCTGTTCTGACCTCTGTGTGTGAGATTCCCAGGGTAGGACACATGAGAATGTACAGCTGATCCATTTGACTGGGCCACAGATGGACCTATGGGGGCATAGAAAGTGTGGATGAAAAATATATATATTTCTGACAGCAGTACTTCTATACAACCAATAGATGGCGATGGCAGAACAGTAACTTTTCAGAAAGTGTGACATTGCTGCATACATGAGGGTGCATCTAATCTTCTGTGTGTGTTCGTATTTATTCAGGGGGCAAAATATACATATTTAAACAAACGCTGAAAGCTTTTCGCAGTAAACAACAGCCCAGCCAAAGAAACAGGTCACAGAAGTTACTCATACAGCTAATTAAATACCCGTCTATTTCTCCTCACATCACATGCATTTTGGAGAGGTCAGCGTAATTATCCTGGGATAGCCAATCAGATCTCAGCCAGCATCCGTGTTATCGAGGGTGCACATTGAGAGAAGACCCAGAGCTGTGTGTAAGTGTGAGAGTGAGTATGTCAACATTCTAATTTGGCGATGCTATCCAGTTGACATAATTACACTAGTGGCACTGGAGTAAAGATCACAAATACCAATATTGTTAAACAGGTAGAGTATTATCCTCGGGAGGGTGTCCTGTAGAAAGATGGCAGCCATAGAATTTGAAGCACCTCTAACATTTTTGGCTATTTGTGCTTTTACTTACATTAATTTATGTCCTAATTACGGACACACACACAGCAAGTAAGGTAGGTAGTATGAAGGTAAACCTATTTTGCCTTCACGTTTTGGCCCTGACAGAGATATAGATTTCCCCAGAGAACACTGCTACTCCAGCTGCTCTCTCGTCATCTGACTGTGTTCTCTCATAGTCCGAGAGCATCTGGTCGTCGCGGTGGTGGCACAGGCCTATTCATTTCTCTTAAATAGCGATTTTCTCTTTCCCCCCCCTCTCTCAACGGTCTCTCTCATTTGAATTCCATGCAGTTACGGTCACTTCTCCTCTCAAGCTTAACATTATTGTCATCCATCGCCCACAATGACATTGACACCTTGATCAGCTAATTTCCCAACAATGGCTCACCACTAATCGTACTGGGCAACTTTAACATACCGACACCTTTCCACTCCTTTCCTCTTTTGACCTCACCCTTTCCTCAATCACAATGTAGGCAATATGCTTGACCTCACCTTAATGTCTCTGGAAACAACTTTGTTTCCTTTTCTCTCCATCAACCCTACCTACTCAGCCCCTACCCAGATGGTCATGTGTCGCTGCAATCTTCACTCCCTCTCTTCCACTACTTTCTCCTCTTCTATCCTCTCTCCCTTCTGCTAAATCCTCGTCCTTCCTGACTCTTCGACCCTACTCTCCCTCCCTTACCGCATCTTATGACTCTCACTGTCCCCTTTCCTCCCGGCCGGCTCGACCTCCCCCCCCCGCTTCATTGCCGAGTCCTTCACTGCGTGCTAACAGAACAGGACTGCGGGCAGCTGAGCGGAAATGGAGGGAAACTACCAGAGGACCCATCATCCTTCCACTCCCTCCTCTTCCTCAGTATCCACTGCTAAAGCCACTATCATTCTACATTTAAATATTCTGTCGCCAACCCTGGGAAACTCTTCTCCATCCTCCGGAATCCTCCGCAATCCTCCGGAATCCTCCATCTCCCTCCGTGGACGAAGTGCGCTACTCATTCACTGATCCCACTCACACAGAACTACCCCACTTGACCCCATTCCCCTCCTCCCATTGCACACTTTCCTTATCAAGCCATCCTTGACCACTGGCTGCATCCCCTCTAACTTAAATATGGCCAGAGTCCCCCCCCCTTCTCAAGAAACCAACACTTGACCCCCTTTCACGTCAAACTACAGAGTGGTATCCCTAATTTCTTTTCTTTCAAAAACACGTGAGCATCTCTGACCAACTCTTGTTATCGCTCTCAGAATGATCTTCTTGACCCAAACCAGTCAGGCTTCAAGACGGTTCACTCAACCGAGACCTTTCTCTTCTGTATCACAGAGCCTCTCCACTGCCAACTCTCTCTCCTCATCCTCCTAGATCTATCCGCTGCCTTTGACAACCTGAACCATCAGATCCTCCTTTCCACCCTCTCAGGTTTGGGCGTCTCAGGCTCTGCACACTCCTGGATTCCATCCTACCTGGCAGGTCGCTCTACCAGTTGGCGTGGAGGGGATCTGTGTCTGCACCATGTGCTCTCACTACTGGTGTCCCCCAAGTGTTCTCCTCTTTTCACCAAGTCACTCGGCTCCGTCATATCCTCACATGGTCTCTCCTATCATTGCTATACGGATGACACTTAACTACTCTTCTCCTTCCCCTTATCTGACGCCCGGGTGGTGACACATCTCAGCTTGGATGTGAGCCCGCCACAAGCTCAACAAAACTGAACTGCTCTTCCTCTTGGGAAGACCTGCCCGCTCCAAGATCTCTCCATCATGGTTGACAACTCCACGGCGTCCCCCTCCCAGCGTGCAAAGAACCTTGGCGTGACCCTGGACAACACCCGGTCGTTCTCTGCAAACATCAGTCATCAACCTTTCCTCACGCAGGAAGTGGCGCAGGTCCTAATCCAGGCCCTTGTCATCTCCCGCCTAAACTACTACAACTCGCTGTTGGTTGGGCTCCCCGCTTGTGCAATCAAACCCCTGCAACTTATCCAGAATGTGTGTTCAACCTTACTACCCCCCCCTCCCGAAATGTCCAAAACACTACCTCTTTGAAGAGTATCTTAAATAACTGCCACGGTGCCCCCAACACACCCCACCCCAAAAAAGGTCACTTGTCTTTTCCTACTAACACTGACTTTGCTGATAGATACTTTGTTGAGGGAAAATGTACATGATATGATGAGTTGTCTCACCAAGCTATGTTAGGATGAATGCACTAATTGTAAGTCGCTTTGGATAAGAGCGTCTGCTCAATGACTAAAATGTCAAGTTAGACACAGTGGTACTACTGGTCATTAGTGGTCAGTAGTACTCACATGAATGGGAGCGGGTCAGGGTGCGGGCTTTGGTATGTCTAATCTCTCTGCACCACATGTTAACATCTTTATAGGAGTACAGCTTCATGAAGAGGATGGTGTACACACCCAGGGCAAAGACTCCACCAGCTGGACAAGAAAACAATTATTATTATCAAGCTTTACAAAACTATGTCTCTTTTAAATACATCCACTCTGAGAAAAGCCTTTAGTCTTTTTGATCAAGAAATATTTGAAGCCGAGACACATTAGCTCTATGTATATGACCATGCAGTGTAAGCATCACGATCAGGCCATCTCACCTGGGGTCATGGAGGTCAGCGTGAGCACAGTGGCTGATGGAAAACAGAGGAGGGTAGTCAGATTGACCAAGTAAAGGAATGTTCCAGTCGTCTCTGAGATGGTGCCCTGCAGAGCAACAGGAATTAAAACCATTGTTAACACAGTGGCCCGAGCACAGGATTACAATTAAAACTATTTGGGATCTCTGTGGGACTGGGATGGTCTAAAATGGCTGCCTCCAGAACACATGTACCAGTGAGGCTGTTGGTTCGAATCCAGCCCACGCTTTCAGTACATCCTTTCCCCTCTCCTCCCACCTTTCCTGTCAGTCTTTCACTGAACTATCTAATACATATTAGGAGGGTGAAATACAATATAATCCTTAACAAAAAAACAAGTGACCTTCCAAAGACACAAAGAACAGCCCATGTTGTCAACTAGCTAGAGGAGCCACATTGGTTTTGATTAGAGGAAAATGCTGCCCCCCTCCATTTCCAGCCAACAGAGGTCTGAAATGCTGCCCCCCTCCATTTCCAGCCAACAGAGGTCTGAAATGCTGCCTCCCTCCATTTCCAGCCAACAGAGGTCTGAAATGCTGCCCCCTCCATTTCCAGCCAACAGAGGTCTGAAATGCTGCCCCCTCCATTTCCAGCCAACAGAGGTCTGAAATGCTGCCCCCTCCATTTCCAGCCAACAGAGGTCTGAAATGCTGCCCCCTCCATTTCCAGCCAACAGAGGTCTGAAATGCTGCCCCCTCCATTTCCAGCCAACAGAGGTCTGAAATGCTGCCCCCTCCATTACCAGCTAACAGATGTCTGAAATGCTGCCCCCCTCCATTACCAGCTAACAGATGTCTGAAATGCTGCCCCTGCCCCCTCCATTTCTAGCCAACAGAGGTCTGAAATGCTGCCCCCTCCATTTCCAGCTAACAGAGGTCTGAAATGCTGCCCCCTCCATTTCCAGCCAACAGATGTCTGAAATGCTGCCCCCCTCCATTTCCAGCTAACAGATGTCTGAAATGCTTGTGTTCACAAGCAGAGAGATTAGTAAGATTTCACAGTGCATCGTTCACATTAGTCCCAGACATTATGGCACGACACTCACCACAGATAGCCTCCGCTCCGTGTACAAAGCTGCCATTACGAACACGTTGGAGACTGCAGGAGAGGAAAAATAAAAACACAGACTCTGGTACTCAACAAAAGACAGCCGTATAATATTACTACAATGTTGTTCCAAAATGAGTACATTTGCCCACACTTGGTGGAAAAACACTTGATGGTATTTTAAACAGGTATAGACTCAGGTTGCTAAGCAACAAAAGCCAGACAATGAGCTATTCAAATAAATAGATTTTGGAAGATGTACAATCACCACAATAATACAGTTAGCATGCCAAAGAGGAAACAGATTTAAGCTATATACCAATGACAAGGCATGGTGCAGGCCAGCTATATGGGTCTTTTAAGAACAGTGAAACAACTTGGATGGGATCCACCAATATCCCATATCTAGCAGAGAGAGGAGGGAAAGAGAAGAGAAAAAGTCACATGGATGGATATTTTTGTTCACATGGAGGCTTCCTACAGAAGCTGCGGTCAAAATGAATGGATCTGCAGTCGTGATGGGAGATACAGTTAGGATCTCAGTGATAAACAAATGATGATCTAGAAGTTTAACATAACTATTAGTCTCGGCTATTTGGGGTGCCTATAGCTGCACATACTTACTTTAGAAGATTCTCCAGGAAAAGGCGTGCGTTGCTCAAGACCTGCAATTGAAGAGATGTTGTAATCAGTGTGTGGCAGGTAGCCTAGCGCTTAAGAGCATTGGGCCAGTAATCAAAATGTGCCCTTGAGCAAGGCACTTAACCCTAATTGTTCCTGTAAGTCTGTCTGGATAAGAGCGTTTGTTAAAGACTAAAATATACATGTAAAATGTGCTTTAGGACTGACCCCATTTAGTGGACTGGTCGATTGTTTGGTTGACAGGCTGTTGGTAGACCAACTTTTTTTTTGTCAACCAATGGCAAAATATATATATATATATATATATATATATATATATATATATATATATGGCACCTGTCGGAGTGGACTAATCCATTTCAGTCTGCGGGGATGACACACCAGTAGTATATTTACCATCATTTCTAATCTACAATGTCTACATTTCTAATCTACAATGTTTGTTTGGTTCTGGAAAATTATAATAATAATAATAATAACTACTACTACTACCACTACTACTACACTCTTACCATTGTCATTGAGGTGTAGACATGTTTGCAGAACGCATAATCTAGGCTACATTTGTGAGAAAAGTTTATTTAATTCCATTTGTGAGTTGTCATTTTATTAATTGTCTTTTGTTTGGATCACTCCTGTCAATCTTGAGAAAGGACATAAACACACTTGATTACGTATAGACTAGGCCTGAAATCACATGTTATCACATACACTTATTTAGCAGATGTTATTGGTCACATACACTTATTTAGCAGATGTTATTGCGGGTGTATTTGATATGCTTGTGTTCCTAGCTCCAACAGAGCAGTAGTATATAACAAGGTGTCCTGGGTGTCCTGGGGGGCAGGTAGTGTGCCCCCGGTGATGCGGACGGTGCAGTTACCGTACCAGGCGGTGATACAGCCCGACAGGATGCCCTCAATTGTGCATCTGTAAAATTTAGAGGGTCTTAGGGGCCAAGCCAAATTTCTTCAGCCTCCTTCACCACACGGTCTGTGTTGGTGGACCATTTCAGATTGTCAGTGATGTGTACGCAGGCGAACTTAAACATTTCCACCTTCTCCACTGTGGTCACATGGATGTGGATAGGGGCGTGCTCCCTCTGCGGTTTCCTGAAGTCCACCATCAGCTCCTTGGTTTTGTTGACGTTGAGGAGAGGTTATTTTCCTGGCACCACTCCACCAGGGCCCTCACCTCCTCCCTGTAGGCTGTCTCATTGTTGGTAATCAGACCTCTGACTGTTGTGTCATCTGCAAACTTGATGATTGAGTTGGAGGTGTGCGTGGCCACGCAGTCTTGGGTGAACAGGAGGGGGTTGAGAACGCACCCTTGAGGATCAGCAAAGTGGAGAGGTTGTTTCCTACCTTCGCCCCCTGGGGGGGGGCGACCCGTCAGGAAGTCCAGTATCCAGTTGCACAGGACGGGGTTCAGACTCAGGGCCTCAAGCTTAATGATAACCTTGGAGGGTACTATGGTGTTGAATGCTGAGCTATAGTCAATGAACAGTATTCTGATGTAGGTATTCCTCGTCCAGATGGGACAGGGCGGTATGCAGTGCGATTTCTTTCTTGGGGACAGGAACAATGGTGGACATCTTGAAGCAAGTGGGGACAGCAGACTGGGATAGTGAGAGATTGAATATGACCGTGAACACTCCAGCCAGCTGGTCTGCGCTGTGCTCTGAGGACGTGGCTCGGGATGCCGTCTGGGCCGACAGCCTTACGAGGGTTAACACGGCTAACTCACGTCGGCCATGGAGAACGTATTTAGCTTGTCTGGGAGCGTGACGGTGTCTGCGACGTGGCTGGTTTTCCCTTTGTAATCTGTGATTGTCTGCAGACCTTGCCACATACCTGGACATATAGGCCTATAAAAATGTTCCCCCTTTGGGGATCTGATACTATTTCCAATTGTCTTAACTCACCATCACCGTGGAGCTTCTAAAAGTCATTTTTTCTTTGCCTCAAACAGCAAGTAAACAAAGTCTGTTTTTACATTAATTGAGAATGACAATAGTTCTCAACGTAAACAATATTTAACATCTTTCCAGCTCTCTCCAATGTTGATAGCACAAGCTTTGTGCAGACCAAGTTAATAGTTGATACAATGTTTCATGTTCCTTGCAGATAGGTCATGTGTAGCCAATGTGATTTATAGGATTTATTTAAAAAATAAAATTAAAAATCAGGATACTTTCTACCTGTGGGCTGCAATGTTTGTATTTGGTGGCTTTATGGAAGCCATTTTTACATATTGGCAATATAATATAGATTTGTATCATTTTAATTTACATAGAGTTTTGATTAAACCCATGACATTGATTTTGAGATGGTAGCATTCTGTCACTGCACCACACCAGCTACCCACAAACGGTTACAGCATAAGCTCGCAACTTTTAAAGGAAGAACCACTGTATGATGACCTTATTATAAATGAAATGAAACTGTTCCACGAAAATGTGCAAATGAAAATCATAACTGGCACGCAGATCCCTATAAATGGTACGATAACTTGGCACGCCAAATGGAAAAGGTTGCCGACCGCTGGTGTAGCCTATTCCCCTGTACATTCCATTGGTGTAGCCTGTACATTCCATTGGTGTAGCCTATTCCCCTGTACATCCCATTGGTGTAGCCTATTACCCTGTACATTACATTGGTGTAGCCTATTACCCTGTACATTACATTGGTGTAGCATATTCCCCGGCAACGTCAGGAGCTTAAAACGGTTGAATCTGCAAAAGGCCAGCAGCAGGTGGAGGAGGGTCAGGATTTGTTCTTCTGGTTAGGCTCCTCTTTAGTAATTTGTGTGTCTTAAATTTTTATTTGATCGCTGTGCTTAAAAGCATCAGACAAGCACAGTAGCCTACATATAGTTGATTTTATTCAAACATAGAATGTGTCTATATAAAAATACACGTTTAAACATTTTGACCAATTGATTGAAAGAAGAGACGACTCTTGGTCGACCAATATTTTTTGTTGTTGTTGGAGACAGCGCCAATGTGCTTTATCAATTTGAAATCATATGGGAGTGTTCACATCAAAGGTACACTGATAGTAAACTTAGGCTATGCCATTCTTAAAGGGATTCTCCAGTACTTTTGTATACTTTTTAGCCATTCGTTATGAAAGTAGCGCTCTTGAGCCAAAAGTCGTCCCTAAAAATGGCATACTACATCACGTGCAGATTTGTGCGCCACGTCATTGCTCTCCCTCTGTGACTCATATGGCGTGGGGCTGAAGCTCATTGGTTGAACTCGAATTTCTAGGGTGCTGGCCCACATGGGGTGCAGCACAGCTTCCAGAAAAACAGTTGCTTTCTACTAGAGATTTCATGGTTAATTAAGGTAAGACAGTAATTCTGCTCATTGATTATACATGTATGAACTATACGTTGACACATCCAGCCCAAAGCGGGAGGTTTAAAAAAAAGACTTAAGTCACCAAACTTCCGGAGCATGGCTAACTCCTCTATTGTATTGACAAGATTCATACAAACAAAATGGTATGAAGGAAAAGACATTGATCAGTAGTCATTTCTGTTCCAGGGTGTTAGTTTAGTAGTTAGAGGAATGCATACCAGTCTGGACCAGAGATGGGATCCCATCTTGATTTTGACAGGTCAAAGTCTACTGCCCCATATTGATATGAGCCATACTTAAATCATCTCCATTCATGGAAGGCTGATAACAATCTATTCTGGCAAAAGATGACCCTGGGGACCAACCCACACGAGACAGAGGAACTTGATACAGTATGGCTTGTTTTTCCCTCCTGTATTTCTCCAAAAACAAAACAGGAGAAGTGGGATCAACAAGGGTGAAATAAATATATAAAGGCTAACTTTCCTCATTTCTCCCAATGTACCTGTTTTCTGTCATCTGATATAATTGAACTGCTAATTTGCTCTTAGCGCCCCCCCCAAACAATACTCAATACTACCTGTATGTTTGAGCTATAGGTCTTCACAGGTCTAATACATTTGACCCATTCCCAAGTGGACCCCACTTTCCCACACGACCCGATATGCATAACTTATGATTTTTTTTAAAGGAGAAACGTTTCCGAATGGACTCGAGGATAGTAAGACCCGTTCCGAAAAGGCCTGTGAAAAAAAAAGACCAAGAGACCCGTTCAGAGAGTAGAAAAATCTAATTAATTAAATATATATGTAAAAAAAAAAATCTCTGGCCAAAAGGGTGTTTAGCATCCCCAGTGGCTCTGCAAGTACAGAGAGGATATTCTCCGCTGCTGGCCTGCTCTCCAGGCACCGTCGCATGAGCCTGAAGCCACAGACAAATGAATTAAGGCAATACAATTATTTAATACAAAGAAATGTTGTTTAAATGCTGAGGAACTAATGTCCCAGACTCCCTTCCAGCCTAGTGTGTCACACTCACAATGTGTTTATTTGTAGGCTCCTGACCTATTTGGAGTGTTTATATGCTGTTTAATATGACATGTAGCCTATTTAAAATGGTGAGCTACTTACATTCACCGTTTCATGTTTATTCAAATACCTTTCATTCAAAGCATATGGTTTGGTTTCAATACGAAATGTTAGGTCCAGGTAGCCACAACAATAGATGGGTTGTTGGTTAAATTGTGATTTTAATGAATGGAGCCAATTTGGAGTGGCAGTTTTTTTTCTTCTTGTGAGTGCGGACCTCTCCATGAGCGGGATTTCCGAACACGCAACTCCGCTCACGTACTCTGGAAGCAAGTCCACGCAGCAATGTTCCATATTAATGCTCATGATTTTGGAATGAAATGTTCGATGAGAAGGTGCCCACATATATTTGGTCATGTAGTATAGCTAAGCATCAATTATGCATGTGGCCTTTGGCTACCTAACATACACTACATTACCAAATGTATGTGGACAACTGCTTGTCGAACATCTCATGGGTTGGTCCCCCCTTTGATACTATAACAGCCTCCACTCTTCTGGGAAGGCTTTCCACTAGAGGTCGACCGATTATGATTTTTCAATTCCAATACAGATTATTGGAGGACCAAAACAAGCCAATACCGATTAAAAAATTAGCTGATTTTTGTAATAATGACAATTACAACAATACTGAATTAACACTTATTTTAAGTTAATATAATATATAAATAAAAATCAATTCCGCCTCAAATAAATAATGAAACATGTTCTATTTGGTTTAAATAATGCAAAAACAAAGGGTTGGAGAAGTAAAAGTGCAATATGTGCTATATGTGCTATGTAAAAAAAGCTAACGTTTGAGTTCCTTGCTCAGAACATATGAAAGTTGTTGGTTCCTTTTAACATGAGACTTCAATATTCCAAGGTAAGAGGTTTTAGGTTGTAGTTAATATAGTATTTATAGGACTCTCTCTCTATACCATTTGTATTTCATATACCTTTGACTATTGGATGTTCTTATAGGCACTATAGTATTGCCAGTGTAACAATATATCTTCAGTCCCTCTCCTCGCCCCTACCTGGGCTCGAACCAGGAACACATCGACAACAGCCACCCTGGAAGCAGCGTTACCCATCGCTCCACAAAAGCCGCAGGCCCTTGCAGAGCAAGGGGAATAACTACTCCAAGTCTCAGAGAGTGACGTTTGAAACGTTATTAGCGCGTACCCCGCTAACTAGCTAGCCATTTCACATCGGTTACACCCGCCATTAGGCTGATAGGCTTGAAGTCATAAACAGCGCTGTGCTTGCGAAGAGCTGCTGGCAAAATGCACGAAAGTGCTGTTTGAATGAATGCTTACGAGCCTGCTGCTGCCTACCATCCCTCAGTCAGGCTGCTCTATCAAATCATAGACTTAATTATAACATAACACACAGAAATATGAGCCTTTGGTCATTAATATGGTCGGATCCAGAAACTATCATTTTGAAAACAAAACTTTTATTCTTTCAGTGAAATACGGAACCGTTCTGTATTTTATCTAACGGGTGGCATCCCCAAGTCTAAATATTATTGTTACATTGCACAACTTCAATGTTATGTCATAATTACGTAAAATTCTGGCAAATTAGTTCGCAATGAGCCAGGCTGCCCAAAATGTTGCATATACCCTGACTCTGCGTGCAATGAGCACAAGAGAAGTGACACAATTTCACCTGGTTAATATTGCCTGCTAACCTGGATTTCTTTAGCTAAATATGCAGGTTTAAAAATATATACTTCTGCATATTGATTTTAAGAAAGGCATTGGTGTTTATGGTTAGTTAGTCATCCAACGATTGTGCTTTTGTTAAAACATCCCCCAGCGTTGCATCGATTATATGCAACGCAGGACACGCTAGATAAACTAGTAATATCATCAACCATAACCACTAGTGATTATGATTGATGGATGGATTGTTTTTTTATAAAGATAAGTTTAATGCTAGCTAGCAACTTACCTTGGCTTCTACTGCATTTGTGTAACAGGCAGTCTCCTTGTGGAGTGCAACGAGAGGCAGGTGGTTATAGCGTTGGACGAGTTAACTAAGGTTGCAAGATTGAATTAGTGAGGTCGGGCACTGATGGATTTGGCCTGGCTCGCAGTCAGCATTCCAATTAATCCCACAGTTATCCGATGTGGTTAAGATCAGGGCTCTGTGCACACCGGTCAAGTTCTTCCACACCGATCAACAAACCACTTCTGTACGGACCTCACTTTGTGCATGGGGACATTGTCATGCTGAAACAGAAAAAAGGGCCTTCCCCAAAATGTTGCCACAAACACGGAAGAACAGAATCACATAGTTTGTCATTGTATACTGTAGCGTTAAGATTTCTCCTCACTGGAACTAAGGGGCCTAGCCCATGAAAAACAACCGCAGATCAATCTTCCTCCACCAAACTTTACAGTTGGCAATATGCATTGGGGCAGGTAGTGTTCTCCTGGCATCCGAAAAACACAGATTCGTCCATCGGATGCCCAGATGGTGAAGCGTGAGTCATCACTTCAGAGAACACGTTTCCACAGCGCCAAAGTCCAATGGTGAGCTTTACACCACTGCAAGCCAACTCTTGGCATTGCGCATGCTGATCTTAGCCTTGTGTGCGGCTGCTCGGCCATGGAAACCCATTTCATGAAGCTCCCAACACACAGTTCGTGCCAATGTTGCTTCCAGAGGAATGTTGGAACTCGGTAGTGAGTGACAGACAACTTTTATGCACTACACACTTCAGCATTCTGAGGTCCCGTTCCATGTGCTTTGTGTGGCCTACCACTTCGTGACTGAGCCATTGATGCTCCTAGACGTTTCCACTTCACCATAACAGCACTTCCTAATTGACCAGGGCAGCTTTAGCAGGACAGAAATGTGATGAACTGTTGGAACTTGTTGGAAAGGTGGCATCCTATGATGGTGCCACGTTGAAAAAGTTAGAGCACTTCAGTAAGGCCAATCTCCTGCCAATGTTTGTCTATGAAGATTGCATAGCTGTGTGCTCAATTTAGGTTTTTATACATCTGTCAGCAGTGGGTGTGGCTGAAATAGCCAAATCCACTAATTTGAATGGGTGTCCACATATTTTTGTATATATAGTGTACATGACCCATTAGATATGGAAACTGCAATATTGATGGTTTATTGACACAGCCTACATACAGTGGATAGATGGAGCCTAGGCCAGGAGCCCTGGTTAGGCCTACATTTTTATTTATTTTTTATTTTACCTTTATTTAACCAGGCAAGTCAGTTAAGAACAAATTCTTATTTTCAATGACGGCCTGGGAACAGTGGGTTAACTACCTTGTCAGCTCGGGGGATTGAACTCGCAACCTTCCGGTTACTAGTCCAACGCTCTAACCACTAGGCTACCCTGCTGCAGCACATGCAAAGGAACAAGCCCTTTCTAACTAGCTGGGCATCATTGTGACAGAATAATATGGCATCACTCCTACACAACGTTTGTCAGGCGGAATCTGACGTAAGACGATGTGGTAAGCCATCTGTAAAGGATTGTTGCAAAAAGGACAGTGGACGTCATGCCCATAGAAATACATTCAAATTAATTATATTTCTATGGACATTCCTCGCTGTTAGATCTGTTTTCTAGCCCACATATCCCCTCTTGCCAACAATTTTCCACTTGAATTTCATAATTATTCATTACCGGGTACAAAGAATATAGGGATGATTTCTGGGGAATGGCATAGCGATCATGTTTCAAAGACAGATTAATACCGGCTTTGGAAATTAGACTTCTCGCTCAGATGCTTTGAAGACGACGGGAAGCTTTTCCAGCAGTCTCTCTTCAAACAGCAATAAATGGGTGTTTATTTTTAGCTAGAAGACATGGGATTCTGTCCGCATTCATTTCAGTAATTATCATTTAAGAATTCCTCCCCTCTGTCCGTGCAAGTTATAAATGCCATGTTCTGCCAGAAAAACGATAAAATACCCTTGAACTTCCAGTCACACTTTTGAAGGAGAACAGGAAAATGGTTATCCTCAAAGGAATAAATAAATTCTCACCTCAGACTGTGTCCTCACTTGACCTTAGCCTTGGGGACAGAATTAACTGTAACACATCATCTGACAAATCAAACGCTTAATGGGAGTCATGAGTGCTTTGGCCTCCCCAACAAAGTCAACTGACAGCTAATGCCCATTGCCCACTCCATTACTGTAACAATGCCAGCAGCCTAGCATACCAGGCAGACCGTGTTTGTATTGTGTAAATAGGTTGCACCTTGCTTATCTAAACAGTGCAAACTTGCCTGATCAAAACATCAGAGACCGCATTAAACCTAGCTAAAATGGACCTCCGGTTTGTCTAATGGACCTATGCCAGAAAACTTGCTTGGCTGTGTTGTTCGACCTATGTCCGCCAGTAGGCTACATGAGGCAGGTGGAGTAGTACAATGAGTCAAAATATGTGAAGTGACACATTGTAGAGAGATTAGAGTAAGAACTCCTGTCAGACTCCTCTCATTGAGTGAAACAGGAGGACAACGTGTCAGTGTTAAATACCCACCACAGAGTATCTGCCAAAGTGTCAAGAGAGGGGTGGTGACTGTCTTTTGGGTCACTGCTACAATGTAAAGTAAAGTTTTAGTTTGTTGATATAAGGGCACGAAAGTGATCAAGTAGTGAGTGGGTGGGAGAGAGTGAGAGAGTTGAATGAGGCAAGCTGTATAACACATGGCCAAGAAGCATCGGCTCTCGTCCTAAGTCCCCAAGTCCCTTAATAGCTCACATAACACTTCTCTCTCATAATAAAATGTGAGGCGGGAAGGGACGAGTCCCTATTCTCTTATCAAACAGATAATCATTTAATGTTTGCAGTGCACAGGCGTAGCATGGATAAAATCATGTTTACTATTGCTATTGAGAGACAGCACTGAAAATAAATGACCACACTGTTGAGTTACAACGGTTAACTAATGTATGCATGATTCTCACTGTGTAGACAACAGCACAAGAGAAGCGGAGATGGTCTGCCTATCTCAGCTAGGTATCAAAACAACTGCAGCTATTGGCAGGAAAGAAGAAATGTAGGCCTACTGAGAAAGATAATCAACCATCCATCCTCAAAGCTGATCAGAGTTCAGTCTGCACAGATCCAATGAATTCCCTGATTGACAGAAGAATATTCAACACGGTATTACATTTTTTTCAGTCTGAGTTCGAGTCTAAAAAAGACAATATGGGTCCATGCAGATTGATTTGAATAGCCCCAATATAGCTGCTCTGTTACCAGCAGCATCACTATATTCTCTCTGTGGCTCTAACCTCAGGGCACCTCTCCTACCGCAACTGGCTTCCAGCTGAAATAGATCAAAGACCAGACTAACGAAGTGATGGTGGTTCAGAGTAACCAGAGGCTTCTGCACAGCCTGCTTTATGAAAATCTAGCAGTGGCCTACTTCTGAATGTCTGTCTTCAAAACACCTTTTTCACAGAATAATCACCTGATCTAATAGGTCTAGACGATTTCAGTGGCAAAACAGGGGCACAATCCCAGGCCTAGATTTGGTAGTTTATTTGGATCCCATTGGCTGCTGGGAAAGCAGGCGCTACTCTTCCTGGGGTCCACACAGAACATGTCATAATAATGAACATTAATAGACAAAAGCAGGTCAAGGACAGAAGCCCATACATTTAAAAACAATGCCACACAGCCTACATATCAGTACATACACACAAAATATCTATGTCAAATAGGGGAGAGGCGTTGAGCCGCGAGGTGGTGTTTATCCGTTTTTTTTAAACCAGGTTGGTTGTTTATCTGCAAAATCTGAGCTGGAAGTGAGTTCCATGCAATCATGACTATATAATACTGCACGTTTTCTCGAATTTGTCCTGAATTTTTTGGGTCCTGGATTTGGGAACTGTGAAAAGACCACTGGTGTGTGTCAGTGCTGTGTGTAAGTTGACTATGTCAACCATTTTGAATTTAACACATTAATGTTGCTTATTAAAAAACAGTGATGTAGTCAGTCTTTCCTTTTAGCCAGGAGAGTCTGGCATGCATAGTATTGATATTACCACTCCAATTACAGTGAAGAGGATCAAAGTGCATCTCTTTATCACAGACTCCCCATCTTTACAACCATTGAATCAATAGGTTTTGACCATGAAAGTTTACAATCCTAGTTAACACCAAGTAATTTAGTCTCCTCAATTTGCACAACAGCCACACCATTCATTACCAGATTCAGCTGAGGTCTTGAACTTAGGGAATGATTTGTACCATATGCAATGCTTAGTTTTAGAGATGTTCAGGACAAGTTTCTAAAACTGACTGCAACTTTGTTTATGGCTGCAGTGGTTGCGGACACGTACAGGGTTGAATCATAAGCATACATAGTCACCAGGATTTCCGTTACGGAAAATGTGGCACCGGACATTTGACCGGCAACGTTTTAATTTACCAGACCCGTATGCACTGGGTGTGTAACCAGATCAGGACGTCCACCCATGGTGCTCAGAATGACACAAATCACATTTAGAATATGGTAACTCATATGACCAGAACATGCAAGTCGAGGATGCAATGATGTGCGGTCCTTCTAACCGAATTCTGGTGTACTTTGAACAGAATAACTGTCCACATGTACTTTTCCTCAGCCAACAAGCCGAGTAACGAACAGTAAAATCACTAGCCTATGTCAATCTACTATCATAGAAAAGTTTATGATACCTATTCTATTGGTCAGCTTGTTGAGAAAGAAGTAGCCTATTCCAAACAAACTCTGGGACAGCTGTGGGACTATAGATTCCAAATTCATACAACCAGTAGGCCCAGGAAACATTTTTTTTTTAAACAACATTAAAAAGCAATAAGTCTGATGCAACAGATCAGAACGTTTAACTTTAAAATGTTGATAAACTATTATTTATTCACATTATAAGTGCAGCAATGCGCACAAAGCAGGAGGATACATGTGAATGTTAATTCCATAATGCAATTAGCAGGAAAACACTGTTCAAAAGGGCACTGAACATGTGAGCAGTTTCATGTGTCAGAGTTGAAAATATTGTTTAGAAATTTAGAAAGATGGGAGATCTAATAGGCTACTTTGAAGCAAGGTAAGACATGCCTCATCATATGTATTAAAACATTCAGGTTTCAAACAATTACATATGTTTTCAAAACACATACTGCCTCCAGCTCATTGCAAAGTGGTGTGTGATCCACTGATGAAGCCTGCCTTGCGTTGCCATATTCAAAACAACTGGGAACTCAGACTTCAGGATGTTCAAAACGACTGGGGGGGAGAACACGAGCTCCGACTGGGGGAAAAAGCATTGTTAACGGTCATCCAACTAGCAATTCCAACTCGGGAACTCTGGCCTCTTTCTAGGGCCCCGACTTTCTGACCTGAAGATCACTGAAGTCATGATTTAACCTCATATTTTTCAGAGTTCTCAGTTGTCTTGAAAGCACCACAAGATGCTGTAGCAGCAGCTCTCATGCTGTCTGACAGATTTTGCACTCAAAGGTTCTGTATCTGTACACGTGATAAATAAGATACATAAAATATATTGTACACAACTGACAATTTAATTCCACTAAATTATGCAAATTAACCTACAGACCAATAAGCATGACCAGTCAAATGCATTTGCATTTCCATCAATGAAAAGGTTAAAAAGAAATGGGATTTGTGGCAATTTTATTTATCAGCTTTTCTTAATAAATAAATAAATATATATATATTTTAAATAGACAAAAGCCAGCTATTACCTGCTAACAGAAACCCTAGTAGACACACTGGCTTTGCTTAAATGCCAGTTGCAAGTCATTAGTAAATATAGAAAAGAGTAGAGGGCCAAGAGAGAAGCCCTGCGGTACACCACACAATTAAATGTTTTAAAGAAAACCCTGTGTTCTATTAGAAATATTGCCGCATCGTGGATTCAGAGCTGAGGTTGAAAAGCCATAACAAGTTTTTTTTTTTTTAAACAAGTTGTGGTCAATTATATCAAAGGCTATAATGAAATCTAACAGTACAGCTTCCACAATCTTCTTATTATCAAATTATTTCAACCAATCAGTCATTTTTTGTCAGTGCAGTACATGTTGAGTGCCCTGCTCTATAAGCAGGCTGAAAGTCTGTTAGTTTGTTTACAGAGAAATAGCATTGTATCTGGTAAAAAAAAACTATTTCCCCAGAAGTTTGCTGTAAGCCGATTGGTTAGCTGTTAGAGCCAGTAAAGTGGACTTTACCATTCTTGGGTAGTGGAATGACTTTGGCTTCCCTCCAGGTCTAAGGACAAACATGGTTAATAATAAATAAAATAAAAAATGATATATGAGAGGCAATATATTTCACTACTATTCTCAGTAGTTTTTCATCTAAGTTGTCTATACCAAGTGGTTTCTCATTATTGATGGATAACTTTTCCACTAACTTTATAGAATTCAAAATTACAATGCTTTTCTTTCATTATTATTTTTTTTTAATCATGAATATTTTGTTGGCATTTCATGCCTAAGTTTGCCAAAGAAAGTCATTAAAGTAATTGGCAACATCAGAAGGTTTTGTTATGAATAAGCCATCTAATTCAATGAATGGTGGAGTTGAATGGCTTTCTGCCCATCATTTAATTTAAAGTATTCCAACACTTTTTTCCCATCATACTTTGTCAATTATTTTTGGTTTCATAAGACAATTTCTTCTTTTTGTTCAGTTTAGTCACATCATTTCTCAATTTTACAGTAAGTTTGCCAATCAGATATGAACTCATTTTGCATTGTCCCACCTAACCATACAGCTTTTCAATTCTTCATCAATCTACAGGGCCTTAACAGTTCGAGCAGTCAGTTCCTTAATAGGCGCATGCTTATCAATAATTGGAAGAAAAAAAGTGCAGCATGCTCCTTATTAATCACATCAGACCCCCCCCGACATACATACATACATACATATATACATACATACATTTTAGTGTGTACCATAGAAATAGAATGATTAATAGTTATATTTATATGGTGTGTACATGTCCATATTTCCTTAATCATAGAGATGGATGGCAATTTAATGTGCAATTTGCTATGCACAGAAGGCAGGCTAGCACTTACCAGCATGACCACACACCAGTTGAGGATGCCTCTATAGTTACTGTATCCACTGGCTGAGCTGAGCAGGGACTCCTGGAGGACATGGCAGCTGGGGAGCCAGTAATAAGGAGTTGATGATTAGTTGAATCAACACACGTTGTTGTGCATCATACAGCCAGGGACAAGATTGAGGATCACTGAATGGTGTACAGCCACTGGTGTAGCACATTTAAATTCACTGCAGAATAGTTACATGATCTGCAAATGTAGCCTATAGACATGTGGCCTAGATTTCTCTCAAACACGTAGCTAAGCGAAGAGAACATATATGGCGTAAGTGAACCTGGCTGATTGGCATCATATTATGAGGAACCTAGAGTTAATACCAAAGGCCTCCAATACATAACATTGAGTGACAAAAGATCAGTGACAGGCAGCTAGAACTGAAGACATCAGGGATTGAAGACGTGTCTGTGAGCTCAAAAAGCCGTGTGTTGTGCTCTACCGTGTGTTATGCTTCTGTGTCATGCTTTACCTGAGTCTTTCGCAGATTGTACTCCTCTCCTGTGGTGTCCTGACCGGCTCGTGCTCCTGTTTTTCCTTCTTCACCTTCCCGTTGCTGTGGCTCGGATGGCTTGGCGTTTTTTCCCCTGCGCTGCTCTGCTTGCTGCCATTGGCTTGTTTCGAATTGCCCCCCACTGGCGTGGGGCCGATGGTTGATCTCCTTGTCCTGCCAGTCATCATGGGGACTCTGTCGTTTCTGTCGACCATTTACGAAATTTGATACATTCAACCTTATCTTGCTGGAATTGCACTAGACGTTTCTCCCTCAAGTCTCTGCTGGAAAGACCAGCCCGTGTTGTCAGCAAGCTGTAGCGGAGCGGGCTGTAGTCCCTGTTGTAAACGTCAACATTCGGTTGATTGAGGAGGCGCGATAGTTTGTAAGCGATTCTACGGCGGCTCGCTCTGTCGTCCTGAAGTGAACCGACGAGGACTTCGGGAGTTGAAGTTATTTATGTCCTGCTAAGTGGCGCACCGTTTTAATACTTTTGGATTAAGTCATTATAAAAAAGCCCTATAAAATATGTGAAATATTATTAATAAACATGTGTTTTTGCTCAAAGTCCACTCATAGACACAAATTTGCTTAACAGACGATGAAATCGGTGAGAACATAAAACTACAAATGCTACTGCATTGAGCCCGCCTTAATATATTTACAATTGACAGTGAATGAGCCATTAAGATGCGTAGATTTTTAGAACGAGATCCCTTTTCGCCAATCAGATAACATAAAAATATAAATCCCGCCTCAAAATAATACTTCGGTTGATTTCCTGGGACAAGTGCCGATGGACAGGAACAGCTGTTTGACAAATGAAAGCTCATGCTCTGAATTCGTTTTAATTGCTAGTTTTCTGTCGTTAGATAAACTATTTTAAAGCTGGATTTATTTCTGCAAGTGCCGATAGCACAACATATATACTGTTGATGCTCTATTCATTTTAACAGGATATGAAAAAGGGAAGGAAACACCAGCAAGGTACAGGAGTCCGGGTGAATGGGAATGGAAATGCACAGCAACATGGAGGTAAACTTAATCAATCAGTACTAAATCATTACCAAATTGCAGATAATCTACCCATATAGTAGATGGTGAGAATAGTTGTACAGTTGATAATTGAATAGATGCATAGCTTCTCATGTAACTAGCTCTGTATGAGTCCTCCCTCGGGCTGGCCAGCTGCCAGACATGCTACGTGGAACAACAAAGAAACGTGACCGTCGATTGACCCAGAGCAGAGCCTGGATGGGATTGATCCATATGAACCATAATTCTTAATCGCAATACAAATGCACATTCTAGAATTCATAATCACTCATTCTTTATTAAAACATGTCAACCTGCAAAAAGTAAGTAGTTACTAAGTAGTTACTATCAAAGTAGTTACTGTCAAAGTAGTTACTGTCAGTAATGTTGCCCATGCAGTTGAAGCAAGGCAAGATTGCAATAGATTGGTGGGATACTATTGCTAACTATATGCACTACATTTTACATTAGTAACAGTATTAAGTGTGAAAAGCAAGCACTTTTAACTTCCATATTGAAAATAAATAGCGTTATGTTGAAGGAGTTGACTAACAAAAAGTAATTTCAACATACCAGCATAGACAAAGAGCCGTTGCTTGCAGTGGTACTCAAGAAATACTGGTGATATCATCCAAGCAAACCGTGACCACAGTCAAGACCGTATTGCATAACATGTATGATCTCAATTCATATTTTCTGTTGTCAAACAGAGCACGAGTCATGGAAAAAGCTGAAGCTGGTGGAGATCCACCAGGCCCTGAACTGTGACCCTGTGGACATTGAGACCCTGCGGAGGGCGGCCGTCAGCGAGGGGGGCCTTCTTACAGATGAGATCAGGAGGAAAGTCTGGCCCAAGCTGCTCAGCATCAATGTGTACAACTTGCCTGCTAAACCAAGTGAGTGAGATGTTTACATGTGAGGAATATGGATGCCCATTATTGCAGTTGGCCATTGCCCTGAGACATGGCTGTAGAAACTGTCCCTATGACGCCTTAGTAATCTACCGCCATGTGAGCCAAGTTGTACATTGCATTTTGTCAGCATGCATCTAGCTGTCTATAGTCCGTCGATGTATGTTAAATGAATATAGCCTACTATTAACTTCATTAACTTCAGGTGGCTTCTATCAACGTTGACTCGTCCTTAGTCCTCAAAACTGTGCAACAAAGAAATGTAAATACCCCATAGGCAACATTCAAGGCCTTTGGCAGTAGCACTGATGAATATTGTATGTTCAACTGAAACCAATGGTTGGGAGGGGATGGACACCAAGCAGTTGTGTTTTGATTCCAGCCAAGGATATCCGAGAGAACCACAAGGACTTCAACCAGGTGCTCCTTGATGTCAGGAGGTCCATGAAACGTTTCCCAAGAGGTAACTCACTCACTGTGCCTGACATAGAATACAATATAATACATTAGATTAGAGGCAACTTACTCGCTGCCATTGAATAAAATAGAATGGAAGTTACTCACTCACGGTATGTGCATTTGATCTGATCAGGGGTCAGCTGATACTTCATGGTCTCCTCCCTTTGTCAGTTAACTCAGGGCCTTACTGGGGGGCATCTCAATACTGTTGTTCTGTGGCTTACTTAAGCATTTCCTTATTTCCTTTTCTTCATCATGACCACTGATTGAAGGAGACTTGATTAATAAAAACAAAAACCAATATGATGGAAACAGATTTCAATCCAGTCCTTGTGTCTACCAGATATGGGCTGCTTGTATCAGTGTCTAGTGTTCTTGAAGTTAATTAAATGATGAAAGCAAACTGTTGACAGGTATGGAGACACTGAGGTTGAGACAAGTATCTGAAGCTCTAGTGATTGCAGTTTGCTGCCAAGACGTTGGTTGTTAATATATGGATTGAATCAGAGCGATAGAGTTTGCGGCTACCTCTTTTTTTCTGAAGTATTGAGATACAGCCATGTCTTCTTCCCCTCTCCCTAGTCAGTATTGAGATACAGCCATGTTTTCTTTTCCTCTCCCCAGGCAGTATTGAGATACAGCCAAGTTTTCTTCCCCTCTCCCCAGGCAGTATTGAGATACAGCCATGCTTTCTTTAATTTCCCCCGGCAGTATTGAGATACAGCGATCATGCTTTCTTTTCCTCTCCCCAGGCAGTATTGAGATACAGCCATGCTTTCTTTTCCTCTCCCCAGGCCGTATTGAGATACAGCCATGTTTTCTTTTCCTCTCCCCAGGCAGTATTGAGATACAGCCAAGTTTTCTTCCCCTCTCCCCAGGCAGTATTGAGATACAGCCATGCTTTCTTTTCCTCTCCCCAGGCAGTATTGAGATACAGCCATGTTTTCTTCCCCTCTCCCCAGGCAGTATTGAGATACAGCCATGCTTTCTTTTCCTCTCCCCAGGCCGTATTGAGATACAGCCATGTTTTCTTTTCCTCTCCCCAGGCCGTATTGAGATACAGCCATGCTTTCTTTTCCTTTCCCCAGGCAGTATTGAGATACAGCCATGCTTTCTTTTCCTCTCCCCAGGCAGTATTGAGATACAGCCATGCTTTCTTTTCCTCTCCCCAGGCAGTATTGAGATACAGCCATGCTTTCTTTTCCTCTCCCCAGGCAGTATTGAGATACAGCCATGCTTTCTTTTCCTCTCCCCAGGGCGTATTGAGATACAGCCATGTTTTCTTTTCCTCTCCCCAGGCCGTATTGAGATACAGCCATGTTTTCTTTTCCTCTCCCCAGGCGGTATTGAGATACAGCCATGCTTTCTTTTCCTCTCCCCAGGCAGTATTGAGATACAGCCATGCTTTCTTTTCCTTTCCCCTGCAGTATTGAGATACAGCCATGCTTTCTTTTCCTCTCCCCAGGCCGTATTGAGATACAGCCATGTTTTCTTTTCCTCTCCCCAGGCCGTATTGAGATACAGCCATGTTTTCTTTTCCTCTCCCCAGGCCGTATTGAGATACAGCCATGTTTTCTTTTCCTCTCCCCAGGCCGTATTGAGATACAGCCATTTCTTTTCCTCTCCCCAGGCCGTATTGAGATACAGCCATGTTTTCTTTTCCTCTCCCCAGGCCGTATTGAGATACAGCCATGTTTTCTTTTCCTCTCCCCAGGCATGCGTGTGGACGAGAGGCAGGTACTACAGGAACAGCTGATCGACATCATCCTGGTTGTCCTACAGAAGAACCCTGCGTTACACTACTACCAGGGTTACCATGACATCGTGGTCACCTTCCTACTGGTGGTTGGAGAGCGCATGGCCATTGCCATGGTGGAGACCCTTTCCAATCACCACCTCAGGTAGATATGAGGATTGTTGTTACTGATCTAGGATCAGATCTTGTCCTCCCCTGCCCATACTGTATATAATCTTATACATTATGAGGGTTATTGCTGTTACTGATCTCGGATCGGATCTGCCCCCCCCTGCCAATAATACAGTATACTGTTATTCATTATGAGGGTTATTGCTGTTGTTACTGATCTAGGATCAGCCCCCCCCTGCCCATATACAGTATAATGTTATTCATTATTAAAGGTAAATCTGATCCTATGTTAGGACACTTACTATGAAACTCTTTATAAATAAATAACAGCCCAGGCCTGAGTTGAAATAGTATTTGAAATCTTTCAACTACTGTGAGATTTTGCTTGAGCCTGACTGCAGTGCCAGATGGGTGGGCATGGTAATTTTCTAACTATTCCATTGGTTTCATTGCGCCAGGCAAGCTCAATCAAACACAGATTTTTACTGTTAGTCTGTTGTTTTACGACGCATGCAACATTATTTTATTTTTATTTGACAAGTATTTGAAAGATTTCAAAATAATATTGTGACCCTGTTCTCATATTATACCCCTTGTTTTAACATTTTAACACAACAAAGATGGCTTCCCTTCTCTGTGTCCATCATGGCCACATGCTCCTGCAGGGATTTCATGGATCCTACCATGGACAGCACCAAGCACATACTGAACTACCTAATGCCAATACTGGAGCAAGTTGATCCACAGCTACATGAATTCATGCTGAGGTAATTCTTATTTTTTTTTGTGGATTTGTTAGAGTTAAAGACCCAATCCAGCCTCCCTAGCACCTCATAGTGTCATCTGATTTACTAAACAAAAGGCACATCTCAGTCGGTGGTTCAGGTCATGAGTTACTGCCTTGCTTTGTTGTTGTCTTAGGTATCTCTTTATGTAGTGTTGTCTCTCTCATCGTGATGTGTGTTTTGACCTGTATGTACATTTAATTTATTTTTAAATTGTATTTTTAATCCCACCTCCCGTCCCCGTAGGAGGCCTTTTGACTTTTGGTAGACCGTCATTGTTAATAAGAATTTGTTCATAACTGACTTGCCTAGTTAAATAAAGGTTAAATAAATAAACTGATCTTGGCGTGAATCAGGCCTTCATGGTTGAATTGCTGCAAAGAAACCACTACTAAAGGACACCAATTAGAAAAAAAGACTTGTTTGGGCCAAGAAACACAAGCGTTGGACATTAGATTGGTGGAAATTTGTCCTTTGCTCTGATGAGTCCAAATTGGAGATTTTTTCCATGTCTTTTCTGAGATGCTGTGTGGGTGAACGGATGATCTCCACATGTGTATTTCCCACTGTAAAGCATGGAGGAGAAGGTGTTATGGTGTGGGGGTGCTTTGCTGGTGACACTGTCTGTGATTTATTTAGAATTCAAGGCACACTTAACCAGCATGGCTATCACGGCATTCTGCAGCGATACGTCATCCCATCTGGTTTGGGCTTAGTGGGACTATCATTTATTTTTCAACAGGACAATGACCCAACACACCTCCAGGCTGTGTAAGGACTATTTTACCAAGAAGGAGAGTGATGGAGTGCTCTATCAAATGACCTGGCCTCCACGACCCCCCTTACCTATACTAAATTGAGATGGTTTGGAATGAGTCGGACCGCAGATTGAAGGAAAAGCAGCCAACAAGTGCTCAGCATATATGGGAACTCCTTCAAGACTGTTGGAAAAGCATTCCAGGTGAAGCTGGTTGAGAGAATGCCAAGAGTGTGAAAAGCTGTCAACAAGGCAAAGGGTGGCTATTTAAGAATCTCAAATATAAAATATACTTTGATTTGTTTAACACTTTTTTTGGTTACTACAGGATTCCAAAATGTGATATTTCATAGTTTTGATGTCTTCACTATTATTCTACAATGTAGAAAATAGTAAAAATGAAGAAAAACCCTTGAATGAGTAGGTGTTGTAAAACTTTTGACTGGATATATATTTTTATTTATTTATTTAAAAAATGTGTGTATGTGTTTACTTGTGTCCTCTAGGGAAATTGGAAATCCAGTTTCCCAGATTTTTGAGAAAAGATCAGATAGCAGGTTTGAATGGTAAATGACAAGCAAGGCAAGCCTGTAAGGAATACACTTTTACTTTGATGTAATTCTACCATTTTTCCCCAACTTCAAACTTGGATTCATGAGCTAAAGTTTTGACGTTTTTTCAGTTGCTACCAGTGGAATGTATTTTGTTTTATTATGTGTTAAAGAACAATCTCTCAGATGTTTTATTTTATTGCCTTGTGAAAATAATTTTCTATCAGCAAAATTTGTTTTTATATTTGCAGTTGCGTCCTAATGATCGGTGCCCATTATCATAAAGGCTCTCAAAGTAGAATACTGATCTAGGATCATTTCTCCCATGTTCATGTAATTGTATTCATTATTATCCAAAAAGCAAAACCGATCCTAGATCAGCACTCATACTCTGAGATGCTTTATGAATATCGGCCATGCTTCCCACTCTTCTATCCTGAAGGGGGCAGTAGAGTGCACATTGTTGTCTTGGAAAGGCAGGTTGTCGCAGCCAGGATATTAATTACAATCGAGTCAAACTGAGAGAGATAGAAGTAATCAATAGGATAGAGTAAAATCAATCTGTCTCTACCTGCCTTGCCATCAGTGTGTGTAGTTATTATGAGACAACAGAGGGCTAGAGAATGAGAAAAGACTGCATTTCTTATTTATTTGATGTGTTTGTATAATTGATGGTCTGACAAGCACGTGTAGCACGGTGGGATTTAATTGGGAAGACTGAGTTAAGAACGGGCCCTGGTTTCCTCTCTCCACAGCTAGCTGTCAGCCAGTCAAAGGATTCCCCCGCCTTCCACTGTGCTGTCACTGTGTTCTGTCAATGTCACGTCTTTGATTGTCAACCATCTTAAGGTTTTTTCAATGTTAATATGATTGTTGTGCTGGCAAGTCGCAATGAGCTATGGTTGAGGACTTCTGTTTTCGCACGCTAGACATGTTTTTCATCCAGCTCAGAGGAAATGTAATGCGGCAGACAAGGATCAATGTTTTGACTCAAAACCTGAAGCTGTGTTTTATTTGAATGCTAGTCAAAGTGTGCCTGTAACCCTCTTCAAACCCCAGTGTGTGGTGTACTAACACACACTGCCACAGTACTTGATATTGTCCTCTTATTTGTGTCCTGGGTGTTGTTTTGGAGTTTTATGGGGTAACCTGTATCACATAAACCTCGAGTGTTGAGTTTTTCACTCACTCACTCCCCCCCCCCTCCCTCTTTCTCTGTTGCGTGCAGAGCGTCCCCAGGCCCTGATAGAAAATAGTTATTTTTGATAGTGGCCCCTTGTAAAATGTAGAGAATAGGAGGATCTAGTGATAAATATTGAATATGGGTGCATCTTGGGACACGGGCTGGCGGGAGGGAGGTTTCTAGCCTACGGTCTCTGTTCTGGTCACCGTAGCCTAGCGGAGGGCCACGAGCAGAAGGCTGCATCCCAGATTGCACCCTATCCCCCTATATAGTGTACTACTTTTGACCAGAGCTCTATGGGTCCTGGTCAAAAGTACGGTAGGCTAGTGCCCTACCTAGAAAATAAGTTACTATTTGAGACAGAAGCCCACAGGTTTGGTGTGCTCTGTCTGGCCCTGCTGCCACTGCTTTTAGGCTACCTTTTAAGCTACCCAAAGAAGTATTTGATGCTAGAACAGTTCTTTAGCCTAGTTTTTATAAGTAGGCATTACTTAATTTTAACTAAGTGAAAGGTTTATAGAGGCAAGACATTTGACAACGTAATGATTGTTGCTGTTGTGGTTTCCATCCTAAATATTAAGTTGGCTATAGGGCTGCTTATGGATGTTAGACACAGGGGATTTAAATGAGCCGCACTCAACAATGAGTTGTTCTCCTGCCAAGCCCAGAAATAACAACTTGGAAAAGGATCGTTCCACGCCAGCAGAATGTTTTTGGGGGGTGTCTCCGATTTGTTCTGGCAATTTTCACATAATAAACTTCATTGAGAGGAAGGACGTTTTGAAATGTTTTTTTTTTTACATTTTGTATCACCAACCATTTCTGAGAGAAATCTGATGAAAGCAGACATTTTAAGCCTTTTTTTAGATGTGTTATGTAAGACCCTATGATCTGTGAACCGTACATAATGAACCGTACATCTTGCTGTCATTATCCTTCTTATAGTGTGCCATACAATGTGGAATATGTCTAGATTCTGAAATTAAACATATCACACATTTATTCAACATTACAAATATATCTACCCTTTTTTTTGTTGAATTTGTTCATTTTAAGACATTAAAAAGCATGAAGTTCCTATGTGCGAATTGCCAGAACAATCTGAGATACCAAAATATTTTTCAGCTCCCGCTGGCGTGCAATCACCCAAGAGCCATTTTTGGCTCCTAAAATAGAGCTGCATTAAGAACTGCAGTCCAAAGGGCTTCTGTAGTGAACCATGCCTAATGCCTTGCCTTTAGGACTGGGCTCTCTGTAGTCTATAATTACATCATCAGTGTGTGACCGTCCTTAGTCACAGAAGCTGGCATCTGTGCGTCTCAAATGGCACCCTATTTCCATGGAAACCATTTCCTATATAGTGCTACTTTTGACCAGAGCCTTTGTTTTATTGACACATTTCACTAAGTCATCCATCCCCACTTTGGAGGCAAATACAGGATAAGTGCTGGGCTGCCCCCCCCCCCCAGCAAGAGAAGGAGATTGGATTTTTCTGTGCACCAGCCAGTGGAGACTGCTGAGGGGAGGACAACTCATAATATTGGCTGGAACAGAACATATGTGATGGCATCAAACACATGGAAAGTATTCGATACCATTCCAGTAATTCCGCTCCAGCCATTACCACGAACCCCGGCCACCTCCTGTGACATCAGCTAGTGAGACTTCAACGGGTGTTTTTTAATTAGCCAGTGTACAAATTAGCTGTCGATGTTGCTTTTCATAATGAGAGGTTGAGCGATGTTGTTGCTGTTTATTCCCTCTTGTAAAAGTGTATTGAGACTCTGTGACAATGTACTTTGAATTCGCTTGTTCAAATGGCCTAGGCTGGTCTGGCGTTCGAAGTTGCTGCCTCCGAAAAATATCACTGCAGCATGGGTTGGAATCCGGCCCACTGCTATTTCAGCACACTCTCTCCTCCATCTTTCCTCTACCTTTGACTACACTACATGATCACACTACATGACCAAAAACGTATGTGGACACCTGCTCGTCAAACATCTAATTCCAAAGTCATGGGCATTAATGTGGAATTGGACCCTCCTTTTGCTGCTATAACAGCCTCCACTCTTCTGGGAAGGCTTTCCACTAGATGTTGGAACATTGCTGCAGGGATGGGGTTGAGGTCAGGGCTCTGCAGGCCAGTGAAGTTCTTCCACACTGATCTCGACAAGCCATTTCTGTATGATCCTCGCTTTGTGCACAGGGGCAATGTCATGCTGAAACAGGAAAGGGCCTTCCCCAAACTGTTGGCACAATGTTGGAAGCACAGAATCATCTAGAATGTCATTGTATGCTGTAGTGTTAAGATTTCCCTTCACTAGAACTAAGGGCCCTAGCCCGAACCATGAAAAACAGCCCCAGACCATTATTCCTCCTCCACCAAACTTTACAGTTGGCACTATGCATTGGGGCAGATAGTGTTCTCCTGGCATCTGCCAAACACAGATTTGTCCGTCGGACTGCCAGATGGTGAAGTGTGATTCATCACTCCAGAGAACGCGTTTCCACTGCTCCAATGGCGGCGAGCTTTACATCACTCCAGCCGACGCTTGGCATTGCGCATAGTGATCTTAGGCTTGTGTGCGGCTGCTCGGCCATGGAAACCCACTTCAGGAAGCTCCCGACGAACAGTTCTTGTGCTGACGTTGCTTCCAGAGGCAGTTTGGAACTTGGTAGTGAGTGTTGCAATCGAGGACAGACAGTTTTTATGTGCTACGCGCTTCAGCACTCGGTTAGACGATTCCACTTTACAATGACAGCCCTTACAATTGACCAGGGAAGCTCTAGCAGGGCAGAAATTTGACGAACTGACTTGTTGGAAAGGTGGCACCCTATGACGGTGCCACGTTGAAAGTTCTTCAGTAAGGCCATTCTACTGCCAATGTTTGTCTATGGAGATTGCATGACTGGGTGCTCGATTTTATACACCGGTCAGCAATGGGTGCGGCTGAAATAGCCAAATCCACTAATTTGAAGGGGTGTCCACGTATGTTTGTGTGTATGTATAGCGTACCTCTGGCCTATCACAATATCAAAAAATGTTTAACTGCCTCATTGTGTTTTGCTGCAGGGCCGAGGTGGGCACCATCTTTGCTCTGAGCTGGCTCATCACATGGTACGGCCACGTCCTGTCTGAGTTCCGTCACGTTCTCAGGCTCTATGACTTCTTCCTGGCTTCACACCCCCTGATGGCCATCTACTTCGCTGCCGTGGTAAGAACCACCATTTTAACTGTGACCTCTGTTTTATAGTAATAGAATACTACAGAATAGATATGTTGTGCATTTTTGTGAGGAATGGACATGTTTCTTCTACCTTACTCTGTACCTGCACCTGTGTGCTTCCAAGTTGTCTGCTGAACATATTTTTGGGGCCGTGTGTATTTTCTGTAAGTGACTGTACCATGCACCAAAATACTATCTGAGGTGAATTTGGAGATGCACTCTTATTTACACTGAGTGTACAAAACATTGAGTTGCACCCCCTTTTGTCCTCTGAACAGCCTCAATTCGTCAGGGCATGGGCTCTACAAGGTATCAAAAGCGTTTGACAGGGATGCTGGCCCATGTTGACTCCAATGCTTCCCACAGTTGTCAAGTTGGCTGGATGTCGTTTGGATGGTGGACCATTTTTGATACACATGGGAAACTGTTGTGTGTGAAAAACCCAACAGCTTTGCAGTTCTTGACACACTCCAACCGGTGTGCCTGGAACCTACTACCATACCCCGTTCAAAGGCACGTAATTTGTCTTGCCCATTCACCTTCCGAATGGCACACATACACAATCCATGTCTAAATTATCTCAATGCTTAAAAATCCTTCTTTAACCTGTCTCCTCCCCTTCATCTACACTGATTTGAAGTGGATTTAACAAGTGACATCAGTAAGGGATAATCTCTTTCACATGGATTCACCTTGTGAGTCTGTCATGGAAAGAGCAGGTGTTCTTAATGTTTTGTCCTGTCAGTGTATAGGACAGTGGTCACTAATGGACAAAAATAAATAAAAAATAGTCCACACATTCCACTAAGCTCTCATTAGATGGTATTGGGGAAGTGATATCTCGCCAAACGTCAAATGTGTCTTTCTCGCTCTGCGCTTTGTAAATGGAGTTGTTTTTTGACTACATGTCAGCAGCAAAAGCAAACAAGTTTTTCAAAAAGAAAAGGCAAGGATTTATCTTTTTACACACAAGCAAGCACAGGAATCCAGGGCACTTTGTTGTAGCTTGACCAGTTAATTAAACAACTGGAATGAACTCACCAGAGGTTTGGTGTGGAGGACTAGCTGTGTTTGTGCTAGATTGCTTTAAATGGCCCCTTTCTTCTCCTTCCATAAGCCTATCCCCTGCTAGATATTGGAGCTGCATGCAAACCAAAGGGGCCTGAGGCCTTTTGAAGTCGGGATACAAAGCAGTCAGGAAATGTTGTTCGTCCTGCCTCCTCAGGTTACTAGGCACAGTAGTTCGTCCTGCCTCCTCAGGTTACTAGGCACAGTAGTTCGTCCTGCCTCCTCAGGTTACTAGGCACAGTAGTTCGTCCTGCCTCCTCAGGTTACTAGGCACAGTAGTTCGTCCTGCCTCCTCAGGTTACTAGGCACAGTAGTTCGTCCTGCCTCCTCAGGTTACTAGGCACAGTAGTTCGTCCTGCCTCCTCAGGTTACTAGGCACAGTAGTTCGTCCTGCCTCCTCAGGTTACTAGGGACAGTAGTTCGTCCTGCCTCCTCAGGTTACTAGGCACAGTAGTTCGTCCTGCCTCCTCAGGTTACTAGGCACAGTAGTTTGTCCTGCCTCCTCAGGTTACTAGGCACAGTAGTTCGTCCTGCCTCCTCAGGTTACTAGGCACAGTAGTTCGTCCTGCCTCCTCAGGTTACTAGGCACAGTAGTTCGTCCTGCCTCCTCAGGTTACTAGGCACAGTAGTTCGTCCTGCCTCCTCAGGTTACTAGGCACAGTAGTTCGTCCTGCCTCCTCAGGTTACTAGGCACAGTAGTTCGTCCTGCCTCCTCAGGTTACTAGGCACAGTAGTTCGTCCTGCCTCCTCAGGTTACTAGGCACAGTAGTTCGTCCTGCCTCCTCAGGTTACTAGGCACAGTAGTTCGTCCTGCCTCCTCAGGTTACTAGGCACGGTAGTTCGTCCTGCCTCCTCAGGTTACTAGGCACAGTAGTTCGTCCTGCCTCCTCAGGTTACTAGGCACAGTAGTTCGTCCTGCCTCCTCAGGTTACTAGGCACAGTAGTTCGTCCTGCCTCCTCAGGTTACTAGGCACAGTAGTTCGTCCTGCCTCCTCAGGTTACTAGGCACAGTAGTTCGTCCTGCCTCCTCAGGTTACTAGGCACGGTAGTTCGTCCTGCCTCCTCAGGTTACTAGGCACAGTAGTTCGTCCTGCCTCCTCAGGTTACTAGGCACAGTAGTTCGTCCTGCCTCCTCAGGTTACTAGGCACAGTAGTTCGTCCTGCCTCCTCAGGTTACTAGGCACGGTAGTTCGTCCTGCCTCCTCAGGTTACTAGGCACAGTAGTTCGTCCTGCCTCCTCAGGTTACTAGGCACAGTAGTTCGTCCTGCCTCCTCAGGTTACTAGGCACAGTAGTTCGTCCTGCCTCCTCAGGTTACTAGGCACAGTAGTTCATCCTGCCTCCTCAGGTTACTAGGCACAGTAGTTCGTCCTGCCTCCTCAGGTTACTAGGCACAGTAGTTTGTCCTGCCTCCTCAGGTGACTTGGCACAGTAGTTCATCCTGCCTCCTCAGGTTACTAGGCACAGTAGTTTGTCCTGCCTCCTCAGGTTACTAGGCACGGTAGTTCGTCCTGCCTCCTCAGGTTACTAGGCACGGTAGTTCGTCCTGCCTCCTCAGGTTACTAGGCACGGTAGTTCGTCCTGCCTCCTCAGGTTACTAGGCACGGTAGTTCGTCCTGCCTCCTCAGGTTACTAGGCACGGTAGTTCGTCCTGCCTCCTCAGGTTACTAGGCACGGTAGTTCGTCCTGCCTCCTCAGGTTACTAGGCACGGTAGTTCGTCCTGCCTCCTCAGGTTACTAGGCACGGTAGTTCGTCCTGCCTCCTCAGGTTACTAGGCACGGGGGGGCTTAACCCTTTGACTCTGTGCCCGGCTGCTCCTCAGGTTACTAGGCACAGTAGTTCGTCCTGCCTCCTCAGGTTACTAGGCACAGTAGTTCGTCCTGCCTCCTCAGGTTACTAGGCACAGTAGTTCGTCCTGCCTCCTCAGGTTACTAGGCAGAGTAGTTTGTCCTGCCTCCTCAGGTTACTAGGCACGGGGGGGGCTTAACCCTTTGACTCTGTGCCCGGCCAAAACCCAAAATCGTTACTCACCGCACATCTCCCGGATCAGAACACAGTCTGGTGTGTAAGTCTGATGTACATGGTAGACGTTGATCTACTATGAATGTCGATTTGAAACGTATTAATTGGGTTTTAAACAGAATGTAGCTAGACCAATTGTCACCACTCTCTACTGATTGGTTGAATGGGACAGAGCCTGCTAATATTCTGTCTCCTTTGTAGATCGTCCTGCACAGGGAGAAGGAGGTGAAGCAAACCGAGTGTGACATGGCCATGGTGCACCAACTCCTGTCTAAGATCCCCCAGGACCTGCCCTACGAGGAGCTTATCACCAAGGCCCACTGCCTCTTCACCCGCTACCCGCCCTCCCTGCTGGCCAAGCGTGCTGCTCTGCAGTCCCGCAATAGGTGAGTGTGTCAGGGTCTCTCTCTATAACTTACAGTACAGGGGAGGAGACTGCTTCAACCAACTAGTAGTCCAGTGTTATGACTACTGTTGTAGCAGGAGCTGTTCTTTAGATCATAGATCCTGACATCTGGCTTAGGAATTAATGGAGATGTGGATCCTGCCAGTCACTTGGTAACGGAGGAGACATTACTTGGAACCAAATGTAGCACAGTCAGATTGAGTTTGTAGACGGTGGAAAATGAACTGCAGTGTAGACCCAGCAGGGGATTCCATCCAACCTGCAGACTCTTGGATGTCTGTCTGCTGCAAGAGATGGGATTTTACTGTTCAGGCCTGGCGTGGGTCCTCTAGACCCCTCAAATTCAGATCTGGACCTCAAAGCTGACTAGTGGTGGCTGTTCCGTTGTCTGGGGGTAGAAGCTATTGGCCAGTCTGTCAGTTTTAGCCATGATGCTCCTATACTGCCGCGTCTGAGGGATGGGAGAACAGGCCGTGGCTGAGGTCCTTGATGATCTTCTTGGCCTTCCTTTGACACATGGTGTTGTAGGTGTCCTGGAGGGCAGGCAGTGTGCTCCCAATAGTGTGTTGGGCTGAACGTACCACACTCTAGACTTACAATATTCACATATCCAACAATCAGGTTTTAGTCTGAACTGGCCGGAAACATAGGGAACGTGAGGGGAGATAGTCCCCTGTGTAGTATTCACAGTAGATCTAACTGACTGCGAGTAGAGTCGAGCTCTCTGTGGTTTTTCCACATGTCCAGCAGGTGGTGTTGTTGAGCACAAAGTCCCCCAGCCCACACCACAGACTATTCACCTCATGATGCTGGAGCTGATCCTCTTCCTCCTTAGTGTCTTTTGTGATGTGGCTGATGTTCAGTCCTGCCTGTCTGCATCCCAGTCCTTTGTATGCTAACGCTATGTGTCAGTCTGTGAGATTGAGCCTGTAGATCCCTGCACGTTTCTCCTTTTTCCCCCCACAGGTAGGTTGCTAGTCTCACTTTTATGATGCTATCAACACCAGCGGGAGATAATGAATACCTTTAGCATGCCCGCAAGAGCAATGTTGTTCTCCCTCTATTCATGTGTCCCTGGTGGACAGAAATGTCTTCTAAACAGTGTTTTGGATCCAGTGACAGAAATCTGGTTCACTTTAGATCTGACAGGCAGCGAGAGAGGCAGAAAAACCTGTCTCTTGTCAGAAAAGGTTGTGGAGAAGGATGGGAGAGTTAGTTGTCTGGGTTTGGGATGTATTCTCTTCTCTTTTCAACGTCACACTCATCACACCACAGAGAGAGAAGGGGGGGGGGGGGCTTGTGCAGATGCCAGCTATCCAATAAATAAGCCTAGTCCCTAGGTAATTATGGGGCTGTCTTATTTAGCATGCAAAACCCCCATCTCCATCAGAGGGGGAGGTGGGGAGAGTGGGAGTGGGGGAGTGGGGGAGAGGGGGAGTGGGTAATTTGGGAAGGCTGCGTTGTGTGGTACATGCCCCAATATTGTTCTTGGGGCGGAGATGAAATTAGTAGCTTTCACCGCACTCCAACCCCTGGTTTCTGGCTCTATTTGTCTGACTGACTTTAGAATGGGCTGCAATGGGGAGGCTGTGGCTGCAATGGGGAGGCTGTGGTTAGAATGGGCTGCAATGGGGAGGCTGTGGTTAGAATGGGCTGCAATGGGGAGGCTGTGGTTAGAATGGGCTGCAATGGGGAGGCTGTGGTTAGAATGGGCTGCAATGGGGAGGCTGTGGTTAGAATGGGCTGCAATGGGGAGGCTGTGGTTAGAATGGGCTGCAATGGGGAGGATGGGGCTGCAATGGGGAGGCTGTGGCTGCAATGGGGAGGCTGTGGTTGCAATGGGGTGGATGTGGTTAGAATAGGCTGCAATGGGGAGGATGTGGTTAGAATAGGCTACAATGGGGAGGATGTGGTTTCAATGGGGAGGATGTAGTTAGAATGGGCTGCAGTGGGGAGGATGTGGTTAGAATGAGCTGCAATGGGGAGGATGTGGTTAGAATGGTCTGCAAGGGGGATGATGTCATTAGAATGGGCTGCGATGGGGAGGATGTGGTTAGAATGGGCTACAATGGGATGTGGTTAGAATGGGGAGGATGTGGTTAGAATGGGCTACAATGGGATGTGGTTATAATGGGGAGGGATGTGGTTAGAATGGGCTGCGATGGGGAGGATGTGGTTAGAATGGGCTACAATGGGATGTGGTTAGAATGGGCTACAATGGGATGTGGTTAGAATGGGCTACAATGGGATGTGGTTAGAATGGGCTACAATGGGATGTGGTTAGAATGCTCTGCAAGGGGGGAGGATGTGGTTAGAATGGTCTGCAAGGGGGGAGGATGTGGTTAGAATGGGCTGCCATGGGATGTGGTTCGAATGGTCTGCAAGGGGGGAGGATGTGGTTAGAATGTGCTGCAATTGGGAGGATGTGGCTGCTATGGGGAGGATGTGGTTAAAATGGGCTACAATGGGGAGGCTGTGGTGATGTAGAGTTCTCCCTCAATAGCTTTTTTCAGGCCTCTTCAGTGACAATTTTCTGATGATTAAGAAACATTGTGATTTATCACAATCAAATCAACAGAATTTAGCCTACCAATTCTTTCCTGCAGAAGCTGCCAGCTGTACCCCACCCAGTGCATCAGCTCCACCAGCAGCAGTTGGTTGGTTGGCTGTTTGGTTGAGGGGCCTCCCCTCCCGGCCTTCTGGATTTACTGTGAGAAGCGGCTGGCCCAGCAGGACTGTGATGTAGTCGGCCTGGCCTCCACTGAGTCTGCACTGGGGGACAGTGATATCACCTCCAGGCACTTCTCTGAGCCAGGCGGTGGGGGGTTGGGGGGGGGATGGAGTGGGGGCTGGCACGGCAGTGGTTCCTGCGCAGCGACAGCGAGCATGCTGGGAAGCACAGAGGCGTTGGAAACGGATTAGCCAGTTAGACCTTGTGCACAATCACCTCTGACAGAGCTCCCTCCAACGAAAAGCGAACAGTTGCCGCTGCATTCATTTTTCCTTCCTCTCTCTCGCTCCGTATCCTTCCACCAGCGCTGCAGTCATCCCTCGCTCCGTATCCTTCCACCAGCGCTGCAGTCATCCCTCGCTCCGTATCCTTCCACCAGCGCTGCAGTCATCCCTCCGTATCCTTCCACCGCGCTATCCTTCCACCAGCGCTGCAGTCATCCCTCGGTCCTTCCACCAGCGCTATCCTTCCCTTCCACCAGCGCTGCACCAGCGCTGCAGTCATCCCTCCGTATCCTTCCACCAGCACCATCCCTCGTATCCTTCCACCAGCGCTGCAGTCATCCCTCGGTCCGTATCCTTCCACCAGCGCTGCAGTCATCCCTCGGTCCGTATCCTTCCACCAGCGCTGCAGTCATCCCTCGCACCGTATCCTTCCACCAGCGCTGCAGTCATCCCTCGGTCCGTATCCTTCCACCAGCGCTGCAGTCATCCCTCGGTCCGTATCCTTCCACCAGCGCTGCAGTCATCCCTCGCTCCGTATCCTTCCACCAGCGCTGTAGTCATCCCTCGCTCCATATCCTTCCACCAGCGCTGCAGTCATTCCTCTCCGGGTGTAAATGACATTGCTGACAAGAGGCCTTGAGTGACAGCCGGATACAAATGTCTGCCTGACAGGCAATGTAGTGACACTGCCAGTGCCACGCTCTCTGGATGGCTGGTTTCTGGTTGCTTCCTTCCTGTAGTAAGGTCAGGCAGTCAGTCAGTCAGTCAGGCAGGCAACAGGTAACATCGGGTAGAGAGAGGAGGCGACATCTAGAAGACAGGGTCACAATCATTAATTCAAACAATGTTTTGCAATGGAAAAGGAAAATGAGCATTACTTATTGGACATTTCAGGTAGAATTCTCCCTGTTTCAGTCCGTTTCCTTCCGTTTTAATGTCTAATGAATTTGACCTAGCAGAGCTCGGCAGACTGAGAGTGGGCTGTGGGGGTCTCCTATTCGAGACTTGGCATTAGCTCCGTTAAGGAAGGTCATGTCTGTGTTTGTTTAACTTTGACCCAATGTAGAGTAACATATAACTTCGTGTCCCCTCCCCTTGCTCAGTAGTAGAGTGGTGAATGACATTACGTGTGAGGTCAAGTGTTAGAACTAGTGACCCACTTATTCTGTGTATAGGGGGGAGGGCAAAGGAAAGCGGTAGAGAGGGACTCAAAAGTAAAGAGGGAGAGCGCGAGCAGGGGGGTTGTGTTGCGTCACACTGCACGGTTGAGAGAGCAGCTCCCGGTGGCACCACGACAAACAGAACAGGGCCTGTCGGTGACGACTCAACCACACTGACCATCCTCTGCTTCTTCTGGGTCACGAGGACAGCTGCATGCCGACTCACCCGTCTGACCTCTCTTGTGTCCCTACTTTCCTTCGGCCTAGTTAATAGGGTGCCATTTGGGAAGCATCGCTGGTGTAGTAATGCTAAACATGAATTAAAACATGAATACACAACTATTGCGGCACAGGAACACTGGCTACAGTGTGCCACGGTCACAGAGAATAACAGATGGGCACAGGATGGAAGGCTCACAAGGCCAATAGCCAAATTCATTTTGAAATGGCCCTCTATCCCTGAAATGACAACATACTTCATTTCTAAGTTAAGACACCAGCAAAGCCACCTCTACCTGACAAAATATTTCCCCCAACTCCCTCAAGGTTTAGAATGAGCTGCTTTGATCACAGTCATCAGCTCACTATCCTGTCAGCTGTATTCAAAGACTCAGTGTCACGGTCATTGACGAGGTCCTAGTCCCTTTCAACAGGAGGAGAAATGAGAGGCGAGAACATGGGCTAAGCCAGCCACTGACTGCACAGTACACTGTCACTGTCACTGTCACACAGAGGCTGTATTCCAAATGACACCCTATTCCCTATTTAGTGCACTACTTTTGACCAGGGCACATAGAGCTCTGGTCAATAGTGGTGCACTATATAGGGTGTCATTTGGAACGCCGTAGGAGAGGAGTAAGTGATAGGAGTCACCGGTGTACCACTACAGTATGTACACTACAGGAGGTTCATCAGAACAACCTGGCCCTCTGGGGTGTTAAGCTGTTTAAAGTGAAAGTTTAAAAGTTAATTGCTCTGCTGTTACCTGTCAGCTATTTTCATCCTGGGAGCAGTAGCAAATTATACTAATGAGAGAGAGAGATTGGAGAAAGGGACACTCTAAAAGCCCTCTTTAAAAGAGGAGAGTGAAAGACTTAGACATTGAG